>NW_026844214.1:36040822-36647046 GCF_029955315.1 Cylas formicarius | reverse complement strand
CTGATTCTGGTACATTTTATTAGGCTAATGTATCTACTGTTACTCCTGCAATTTCGCAGGGCTGTCAGTACCGCGCTATATTCCAGTGTGTCGAATACTTTTTTATAATCTACGAATGGCAAATAGAGTGGAAATTTGTACTCGTTGTATTTTTGTATCAGTATTCTGAAGGTTACTAAGTCGTCTGATGTTGAATAGTCCTTTCTGAAGCCAGCTTGTTGGTATGGTTGGTATTCAGCTAGTTTCTCTGTTAGCCTATTAGTATTGATCTTCGTACGTTTCTTACATAAATGTGATAGCAGGTTTATTGGTCTGCAGTTTTCTAATTTTTGTGCATCGCCCTTCTTCGGTAATAATATTACTTTAGAGTTATTCCATGCATTGGGTATTTTTCGCTAGTGAAGGCAACTGTTTGATAGTTTTGTTACGATCCCAATTAACCTTTTTCCACCCTCAAGGATCATATCCGCAGTGATTCCGTCAACTCCTGGTGCTTTGTTTCTTTTCGTGTTCTTCTAATGATACTTCACTTCTGAACTCACATTTCTTATTAGTCTCGGGGCTACTTTTATGCTCTTGTTCTTTTGTGTTATATAATTCTGCATATACTTCTGCTATCCTTTCTAGAATCTTTTCTCGATCAGAAATTTCAATTCCACTTTTATCCTTTAGTGACAGAATTTGGTGTGTCCCTATTTTCGGCTTAGACATTTGTTGTTTCTGTGTTCTCTGATCTTTTTCTAATAATATTATTTAGTTCGGTGGTGAGTCTTTTTTGTTTTTTCTATTAGGGTTCCTTCTTTTTTCTACCAGTAGCTTTGTTTCCTTATCTAGTTCTGTTCGAGTTCTGGCGTTTTTGTTGTTTGTCTTATAATTTCTTTGCTGCTGCTTAATATTTTATTAATATGGGTATTTAATTCGTTTATATCTGAATGGTTTATCTGGTCTGGAAGACTTGTGTTTAGTAATTTTTGCACTATATATTTATATCTGCTGTACTTTAGTTTATCAGCTGTAAATTTTACTATTTTTATTTGATGTTTTCTTTTTCTGTTCAGTTTCTTGTTCATTCATAGTTTTGTTCTTATAAGTCTGTGATCACTACCCAGATCAAATTGACTTAGAACGGTTATGTCTTGGATTGTGTTCATTCCTCGTCAATATGTAATTAATTTCGTTCTTCGTCTTTTTGTCAGGGTTAATCCCGTACATTTTCTTGTTGATTCTTTGTCAAAGAAAGAGTTCATTGAATACATATTGTATTCGTTCATGAAATTTAATAGAATTTTTCCCCTGTCGTTGCGCTTCCCATAACCAAAATTTCCTATTGCATGCTCATGGTCTTCCTGTGTCTTAAAGTCTCCCATTACTAGCTGATAAGTTCAAAGGAAACTACAAAAACAAACAACAAAACAACTTGTTCTCTTGTTTTCCATTGCTGTTCTAGTTTCATAGTAGAATATTTCTATTTTTTCACCCCCCTATGTGGTTGTCGGAGCAAACCTGTATCACTTTCAGCCGCCCTGTCTGATATAATAGTAGGTATTGTTGTATATAAGTAATTTTTCAAATTCTCTTATGTACAATCGAAGTTATAGACAGAAATGTAAAAAAGATTCCAACCCCTCTAAGCAGTTGCATTTTTTCCTTTTGTGAGGAGAGGAACGCTGGTAAATAATTTATAAAGTTATTTCGTCTCCCACTCTTCTGATCCTATATTTTTGAATATATTTGTAATATATTTAATATACTTTTTCTGTATTCCACTTCCTAGTCTAAAATACAATTATGCTTCGATCAAGTGTCAATTTCCGTTTCCCGTACCTGAGTCACAGGTTTGGGAGATATCGGATGTTTTCAGTAGATTTTACTTACGAATGGTAGTTCGATATTTGTTGGTTCTGATGATGTATCCAAAAATTAATGATCGCCTGCAAAAAAATTATAAACTCCTTCAGACATTCGTTAATATATTACTATTCAGTCAAAATTTTTTTTTTCAAAAATATATGTAGTCTCTAGATCGTATAGAATATATGAAATTATGCAACTGGTGATGAACAAAACGCATTATTCCCAATCAGGTCTATGATATATTTTTATGAACTAGTTCACATTTGCAAGTTGCAAATTCATTGCTGCAAGTGTTTACATAAGTTAAACCTTACAGGTCAAAACAGTATCTATACATAGTAAGTACATCGCCTACAAAGTTATCTTATCGCTGTAGCGGCAGTGATAAAAAAAACATCAAAGGGTGCCGATAGTAGACAACTTGAGCTTTATCGCTCGTTCCTTTTGAAAAACAAACGTTCTGAAGTGGTCTGACTCTTAAGATATTCCGGTTACATGTTTTTTTCTTCGGTACCTATTTGATGTTTTAGGTACCACTTTTTCGTTTCTTGCATCATATGCGACCGCCACACATGTTTACTACTAAATATGCAGTGCTAAGGATAATAATAAGGATTTTCAAGCATGTCTCCTGTAGGGGTCATATTTTTAAATAAATTCTGTATGTAAGTCTATTGGCGCTGACGTAATTTGTTAGTTGTTATATTCTGTTTAGATTTACATAAGATAAGCGGGGGTAATATTGGCAGAACAAGGATTCCGTTTCGCAAGTTCGGTACTTTGAATTGCATTGCTACCATCAGGAATAATGTAAAAAAGTTATGGTATTTAATGATATGAGCTATCAAAATATACAGGGTGTTTCGCTCAAAAAAGTAAGGGGCCTGGTAAGGTAAGGGGGTTTTGCATCTAAAACTCATAAAGGATATTTTGTTGTTTTGTAGTTAGCAGAATGAATCTTTAAAGTTTTTTTTTAAAAGTATTTTTTTTTTGACATTACTGAATTAGTTGCTCACTAAAAACTGATATTTAATGCAGTGCACAGCTAAATTCTGAAAATACATACCAAATGATGATTAACTATATTACAAAATAACAAAATAAATCCTGCCGTTTGACTTAATATTTATCCATATGACATTATACAGGGTGTTTCATAATAATCCTTAAGAGTGTGATTATGTCAATGTAGGTCCTCAATCGCCTTATTTTTTATATACACGGTGTTGAAAATATAAAAAGAAAATGTTTTTTCTGCCAACCGTGCCTATAAATACCTTACTTTAACTTAAGGAACAACATCTCATAATGAAAAAGCATTTATATTAGTATAATAAAAATTAAGAGGGTCTTTAGTAATATTTTATTTGACGTTATGAGAAACTGCTGTCAAATAAATATCATTAAGAAGTTCACATTATGTGTCTCATCGGGAACTTCAATATGTTATGGGAAAACTATAACACTAGCAAAAAAAAAAATAAAAAATCGGGTTTACACTAAAGTCGATGTTTAAATATTTTGGTAGCACTTGCAGTTATACCGTAAGTGGATGTCAACTTGGTTAATTGAAATGAAAGACATGTTGTTACATTTTTTAATTCCTGCTTGAAAAATTTTACACATATTTTCTATGCTTATCAATTTTGTCTTGGAATGGAAGAAGTTATGGTAATAAATGCTGCTGTAGCACTAAGCGTTGTTAGTTCTAAACTGTAACGAAAAAAATAAATAAATGAACGGTGTTAAAACATGCCGTGTCGTAGAACACGCTGACTAAATAATCATATTATGTACGTATATACAGAGTGAGTTGAAAAAAATGGTAATGCCGCTAATGACAGATCCTTTGTGTGACAATATTGATATTTTCGTTGTGCCATTTCTAATTTTTGCGCTCGATTTTTAAAATACAATGCGTTGAATTTTATTTAAAAAATAAAATTTGTATTTGTACATCTGTCAGTTTTTCACACATTTTGTTCAAACTTGGTATACATATTACGTTACACTTTGAATGTAAATTTTGTAAATTCAAATGGGAAACTAGCAGAAAAAGGGCGATCTACGCCTATTGTCTTAAGACTTATTTCATTTAATTAATTAATTTGCATTTTTTTTCTGTTTAATAAATGAAAATTTAAAAAGTGGCTATTAGTAGATATCATATTATTAGTTAAAATCAAAAAATTCTTAACAAATTTATATTGAATATTCTACGTGGCTGCCTTCTTCGTTAAAATCCATGCGCGTCCTTTTCATAAGTAAAACAAATTTTGAAAAATATTGTGTTGTGTTGTCAAACTTCCAGCAGCCTTTTAAATTCGCTCTGTAACATATTATTGTGTAAACTTGCCATTTGCTCATTTAAAGTGTATATATAAGAAAGAAACCACAGATGAGCAGCTAAAACACGAATATTCGAAGCGGCGACAAAAGCGAAACCGATAAATGTTTGGGTAATGTAGCGTGCAAAATCTGCATAATATACCGTAAATACCGGTCGTCGTCGCAGCCGGTCGAAAAGCCGCTACCGTGCAAACAGTGCGGGGTCTCTTTCACGCCTTCTTGCCTCTCCGAACCTTCTCCATTGGGTCTTTGTCGAACACAAGAACCTTTTGTACTGTTTGCACTAGGCCGTGATAGGATTACCCTGAATGTTCATACTACAGCATCGGAGTGTCTATATAACAATGGGTTTGCGCGAACAGTCCTCGCAACATACATTTCAACTTGATCGCTTAAAATATAAAATAAAATAAAAAAATGTCATATGACTGCTAAAGATATTGCTAAAGATTCTACCCGCAGTTATCAATGGAACCATGGAAAATTATATTATATTATATTATATTATTATTATTATTATATTATTACATTTTCTACTGCAGCATTTAAATTTACAAAAAAAAGGTGCTTTCGTGTCACAATAAAAAGAATTTGAATTGAATTGAATATATCTTACATTGTTACGTTGAAAGGTCGCTTCGTGAACTGTTGTCAAATAAAACTTTTCCTGAAGTTCACTTACTGTTCTAGATGGGTATCACATAATCGGCAGATGCACGATTTTAATAATATTTGTGGAGCTTATTAAAACGTATAAAACAATCATCTAAAGAGAACTTTTACAGGCTACTGCAATGCTATTTACAAATCTTCTGGAGTCCTACTGCGTCGGTTGTTGAATTACATGCAAGAATTTTAGTTTTATCGAATTAAATTTGATGTCCGGTTTCGTGTTTGCGTTCGGCAACGGCTGATGAGTTTATTTGTTGTAGTCTTAAGGCTCTTGCATGTTCTTTGAACCTTTTGCTTCAGGTCTCTCCAATGTATTCTTTGGCGCACATGCGTGGAATGCCGTAAACTCCTGGTGTCTCAAACGTAATTTTGTCTACCGGATTGAAGATGTTGAGAGATTTTTGGACAAGTGGTAAATCTGATTTTCACGTTATATTTGTTTAGAACTTCTGCTATGTGGTCAGTGAATTTGGAGACTAATAATAATTTCCCGTTCCCAGATGTTCTTATCAATAAATCAGACCTAACATTGGGTCAAACCTATACCTACACACAGACTTAATAGAGCAGTACAATTATCTCAGCCCGAGCCACTGAACCCAGAATTAAAACACCTTACCTCTGCTCTTCTGTCTAATAATTCCCACATTAAAGATATTAAGCGTTCCACCACAAAATACACACCACCACAATCTTCCAAAGACAACGGTTCGAAAGCAACCCCACACTTGTCACTGTTGGAACACGGTATTAAATTGTACCGCATTATTTTATTTAAAAAATAAGTTTCGTATTTTGTTTTGCTTTTCACTCCATAATGTTATTGTTTTAACTAGTTTATTTGCCTATAATTCGTCAGAAATTTATCGGAAGGTTAAAGAATTATTAAATTGGTAGAAACCTACAATCCTCAAACACGGAAATTGCTAAGGTCATTTAGCTTCGCCTCCCTCAAATAATATATGAGCAAGTACAGAGTTTCAGTTAAGCTCTGAAGAAGACAACAGGAAGATTGGCGAAACGGCAGCAAGTTCGACTCAACCAGAACCGATGCAGGAGGAATCCAGAAGTTTACTTGAGGAAAGTGTCTTTTTAAGACGCCAGCTTTGTTATTCACACTTGCAAGCTACTTCTACTTTAGTCACGGCGTTTATCAATCTTGATGAATGATGCACTTTTATTAGTGACGTAATATAACGGTATAAAAATTGCATTTAAAGTTAGATTATAATAATAGTTTCACTATTTAGTTTCCTAACAAATAACTTCGAGCAGTACATACCGGGTAGCTCATAAGTAGCTCACAACACCTAACTTGATATTTTAGGCTGCATTCTTTTTGGCTTGTATCACTAGTAGCTATACCCTTAATTCCAATAGTTTCTTAAATATCTTGAGTGTTTTAAAAAAGTTGTATTGAAAACTTTTTTTAATTTTTGACATTAGTAAAGAAAAACAACAAGAATGATATTTCCGAAATTGATATTGAGAACTTATTTATCGTATACAGGGTGCCTAAGAAAACAAACTTAACATTTATCAATGAATATACTTTCACTGTTAGAACTTTATAATCCATTCTCACAGATCAACGCGCATGTGAACTTTGGACAGCGGCGAGCAGTAGTTCCTTTTTTAAGTTCGTGAATTTTAATGTTTCTTATGTCTTATTAATAATAAATTGAAATATAAATTGCAGAGAAAAAAATTCAAAGTAAATTAAAAATAATTCAAAAAAATGGTAAATGTATATTGTACATATTACAGTTATAAAAGTTTTAGTCTTTGGTTCTTCTGTGAATAAACAAGCCGAGTCTAGGAGAGATAACTCATCCGCATGTTAACTGTTTTCAGATTGATTGCATTTGTTTTGGTCTATGTCTTGCAGCTGTGTGAGTGGCATCGTAACTATTGCCCTGTAAACAGAGGTTTTAGTAGTTGCTGAAAGGTCGTGGTTGTTGAAGACGCTTTTTCTGAGCCTTAAAAATGCTGATGTCGCATATTGATGCGAGGTTGAATTTTTTCATCAATGTTTCCCTTGCTGTTGATACTTCCAAGGTAGTTGAAGTGTTCCGTGTTATCCATAGTGCTATCCTGAATAGACAAAACTATATTTTGTGAAGCTGGTGTTGACATTATTTTTGTTTGGCCGATATTAATTTTGAGTTCAACTGGTAGACCGTAGTTATCAGCATATTTCAGATCATCGATGTATCTTGTTCTGATCCTACCTCTAAATCTTCTGACATTGAATAGCCAACCGTCAAAGCGATATTTAATCGTTATACCTCGTTCTTATAGTATAGTGTTAACTATTATGGCTAAAGTGGTAGCAAATATGTAGCACAAGATTGAAACTGAGTTTAGAAGGGACCAGTAAGCTCTATGTCGATCAGATTCTTGCCCAATTTCTTTCATGAAGGCTTTTGTATACTTTCAGGAACTTAGTAGGTTGATTGATTCAAAGGCCTTCGCTAAATATATGAAAGCCATATGAAGTTGGCTCTGCTGTTCTCTTCCTTTTTCCTGGAGCTGTCTAAGGATAAATATCCGTCGTGCCTCCATTAGATCTGAATCCGCTTTGCGATATCATTTCTACGTACTGGAATAGGCGAAATGTCACTACTTTGGTAAGTATTTTACCACTAATCCAAAACAGCGCAATACCTCTATAGTTTCCATAGTCAGAGGCGCTTCCTTTATTTTTGAATTGATTGGATATACAAGTATCGCTTAAAATCTCGTTGTACTTTCCCCTTTGGACCTGTTTTTTTTGTTTACGAGCTCTTTATACATCTCTTCTGGAATTTGGCGCTTTAATGTTCTTTAGGCTCCGTATTGCTGTCTATAGTTCCTCTAAAGTTATTGCGTCATCCATACTGCAGTAAACTTTATTAACTGGTGGGTTAAAGCATTGTTCCTGAATTTTTTTAGAAACTAAAATCAAACCCACTTTTTGTATTTCTTCAACGAATTTCAACTTCGTTAAATTAAAAAACTCTTTAATATTGGCAGCACGGACCGGCATATTGAACCAAATCAAAGCGAGCAAACACATGCGTTGTCATTCGCAATTTAAAAATAACACCACTGTTATCACATGTCTATATTTACATAGAAAATATAAAACGTGTAGTGATACCGCGATATCTAATGTGTATTTGATATCTTTGGATATATTGATAACAATTACATTTGGGAAGGGTTACGAATTGTCGTGCAGATGATTAATATTGTCTCTGAAGCGAACTAAAACATCAACGCGATTATGTCTTAGTAAACATCGGAAGACCTAAAATAAGACCCACGTCTTGCATTACATTCTATTGTTATTGTTGTTGTATATCAGGAACGTTAAGTAAGAGTATAAATAGCATAAAGTTAGTACTAAAAATATGTCTTTAGGTAAATTTGGTGAAGTTAATTATTTAATATAACTAAAACAAACATCAGAACTGACTATTGTGATTTTCTAATAGTAGTAATTTTATATAGAATTAATGACTATATACTTGTATATACTTGTTTAACTATTAAATTATCTTTGGAATTCAAAAGGCGACGTGTTATTCTAAAATTTCGTCATATTTAAAATGACAAAATGAGTATTGAGCGATAATGATTATTTGGCACAATCAGATAGCTCAAATTAAAGATGACGCAAATACTTTCCCAGAAGTAGCAAAATGGAAAATTCCTGATGATGAAATAAATTTTTGAAGAGAAAGAATTAGTTTATGCACTATAATATTATAATGTTTCGAAATTGTGGAGGTAGTTCCTAAATAATAATTTCTACATTTATTGACATTAAAAATACGGAGGCTCTAGTATAGTATAAAGTATAAAGTAAACAGAAAAACGAGCGGATAATTTTTACAATGATGTTATATTTCGTTATTAATTCTGTTATCCTCTATTTGATTTTGTATTTATTTATTTATCTTTTCAGCAATAAAGACTTTTTATTACTATAATAATATAATTTTTAACAAAACCTTCATGCAAGTTTGATGATGATATAAGTTATGTAGCGTCTTATTAAATTTCTTCTCTATAAGAATTCCTTGATTATGGTTGGCAATACTGTCAATTCGATTTATATCGTTTATATCACTTAAGAAATAGAGACTAGGTATTCAACAAATAGGAATGGCGGTGACTGAATTTACAACTTTTCTTAGGACTTCATTGTTGTTTCGCTTGGTTAAATTTCGTTGGCATAAAATCTCTCCAATCTAGAAAAAATATGTAGGCAGGCAAGTGAAGCCGTTCTCGCGGACGAAAATCTTTTCTCCGGTTGGGGGAATGATACGATTACAAACCAAATCCAAAGAAGTTTAGTGGGCCGTGGGGTGATGAAAGTGACACCAGCGCCGGGGTTACGTGCCTGCTAATCCCGTCTAAAATATCGAAGAGAGATTTTCCGGAACTTACTTTTAACAGGTTCTAACTGAACATTACCTAGTGGAGACTCTTATGCCTTATTATTCTTAGGGTGGGTAGGTAGCTGTATTCCAAATACATAAAAATTAAGTTACTTATCGAAATCTTATAATAACAAACCCGCAATGCTAATACATAGGTGGTGGCGCTATTGAGACAACCTGTAAAAACCGAAATAAAAATAACTTTCAGTGGGTAAAGGCAGCGAACCACCTATTTTCTTGACTTCACCAGAGGCCGTTGAACATATATCAGGCACAAACTTTTATTTGGAAAAGCTTTGGAAGAGTATAATATAATAATTTAGTTAAAATTTCCGACAACGCGTATCATAAAGCACAACCATTTTTTATTTATTTTTTTTTATTTAAAAATCACGATTTTAAGAAAACTACTCACACAAGCAATTTTTTCTTGTGCTTTTTTTGCAGTATACAGAAAATATACATGTTAGGTCAAAAAGTAGATGTCGATACCAAGGTACTTTTTCAAATGGAACACGCATAATTCATGCAGCATACCCTATACCTAACTTTTACTGTTTGAGCAAAGGAATAAATAACAGAAATGTAATTTTGAGGTCAATAGATAAATAAAGACCAAAACAGTAAACAGCAAACAACAACAAAAACTAATGAGAACATGAGATTAAACATTTTATTAGAAGTTGAGTATAATCCCGATCGTGCATCTTCTGAGATAACAGTACTACAGGAGGTGAACGAAGATAATCCCGACAGCAGACTACAGTTTGGTGAAACTGTAATGGAAATGTGCAACTTAGAATCATTTTTTCATCGTCAGATACTGTTTAGTCATGAAGCCGCTTTTTGTTTAAATTGTACGGTAAATAAACAAAATTTTAGGTATTGGAGTACAAATAAATCCTGATGGATGAAAGAAAGTCATACACAACATCCACTAAAAATAAATACACTACAGGTATAACAAAATGATTGGTTTCAACAGGATGGTGCTCCGCCCCATTTTCCTCGACAAGTTCGTGAATATTTAAATACAGTATTTGCTGCACAATGGATTGGTAGAAGGGGATCAATAGAATGGTATGCAAGATTTTCAGATATTATTCCAATGGATTTTTCCTTCTGGGGATATTTAAAGTCAAAAGTGAAACGAAAACCCACATAATTTAGATGATTTAAAATTTAGAATCGGATACGAAATAAGGCAAATTAATGAAAATATTCTGAGTAATGTTTTGAAAGGTTTTTAGTTAATGGTGAGCATTTTCAACACCCAATTTCTTTGACATCCCCTGTTTCTCTTTATTTTAGTCTTTGTAGATCCCGTAATGGGTTTTTCTGGATATTTTGCGTTAAACAAATTACAGACATCTACTTGACTTTTAGTTTTGTCTCTATATCCAATATAAAATAAAATTTCAATTCCCTGATATTAAGTGCGCCATATTCACTTTTTTTACTGACAGAAATGTAATTAGTTTTGGTTAGTTTCTGTTTTTTATTCTCTTGCTCATAAAAAGCAAGAGATAGGTATGAATTATGCGTGAAATTTGACCTAGAATTTAAGCCGCACCCAAAAGCAAGATCCACCCTGTATATTTTGTAATAGAATACGCGATTTTTAAATGAATTTTTTTTTGGTCTCTAGTTTTTAATCCAATCATCTTCTTCTGATGTATCATTCACAATTCTTCTGTTGATAATCTATTCTCTTCATAATCTAAAGTCCTTTTTTTTAATCATTTTTTTCTTTCTTTTTGCCATGCTTTAGAATGTATATTTCAAAAATCTGGGAGATATCTTTCAATATCATAAAAGTTCAGTGCAATTATGGAACTTTTGGTATGTGAATAATCTCAAAGAACCCTAAAATAATGTGTAGCACCAATTACGATAACAAATTTCAACCGTGATTCAAAAACAGGACTTCTTCATGCCCTTAAATATGCGTATAAAATAACATTTTTAACATTACTTACTTAAAATTGGAAGTCTATTGGTTAAAGTAACCGTGGCGCGGAATTGAAATTTTTGGAAATATTGACCCGCTGGGATATCGCTCCCGGAATTACCTGATACAAATATTTGATACATGCAAATCATTTCAGCAGTAGTTTTATACTGGACCGACGTCAATGGTTCAACCACGTATTTATCCAATAGACAAAAGCAAAAAAAAAGTGAATAAATTACCAACAGAAATCGCAAGTCACTGCACCTTTTAAACTGATGGAGCAGCTCCCGCCCTTTTATAACGCTAATGCACCGCGATTATTGTCGATCTCCCGTTCCCACTTACAGGAAAATGCACCTCCACAGTTGCTTATTGTGTCTAATTTGCTGTCCTCACTTTAGACGATAGCCATCATCTTTAGGCGGATTGGTGAGGCGATAGAGTACGTGGAGGGGAAAGTCTTTGATGAATGCCGCTTTATGTAGCAGGTGATTTTCGAGGCGATGGAGAGTGCGTAAAAATATTCCAATTTTGTCCTTCAGCCTGATGACGTGGCACAAAATGGACGTCGAATTAGTAGTTGCTACACAAATTGCTTCCAAATGCTGTTTAAAATATATGGTTCCAAAATAAGTAGTTCGACTTACAAAGAAGGCTTTTGCTTTCAAAAAATTAATTGTTATTTAATTGCGTGTATTTGACCGTGATTACAACTTCCTATTATATGCTGGTGCTGTTATGTATGTAGTAATATAAAAGGCGAAGCTGGCTTCCAATCTAAACATACTTTATTCTTATCTAATATAACCTATGCTTGTGGCAATCTTATAATATAGATAAGCAAATAGACTTCTTAAAATAGTATATTATGCAGCAAGTACGGTAAACGTGTTTCATACTATAATTTTTCTACGACCGTTAGTTTTTGGGTACAACGTCAAAATTCAAGAGTGGGAAATATCTCCGAAAACATCCGATTGCTCCCAAACCCGTGCGGTAAAATCTCGGAAATGTCCGAAGTGGCTCGGATTCGTGGGAAACGAAACTGATGTGGAAAGTGCCGCTTCCCGCACGCTAGATCGGTGCATAATTAGGTATTCTACAGACGGGAGTAGAAAAAATACTTTTCAGCTCTTTAACAATAAAATAAAAAATCTTACAATAATACAATAAGGATATTGAATTTTAAGCTACTGAGACTTATTTGGTCCTCTATTATAACAGAGGTAATGATTTTCCTATTGTGCTGTTCCATGCAAGAATTGTGATATTTGATGCCTTAAAGCCAGCTTACTTTTATTTTCTGCTATAAAGAGTGTGATCATATATTACTTTACTATAAGCAGTGTTTCAAAACAAATGCGAAAAACTTAGCGAGTGCTTGTTTAAAATAAAGAGTAGTTTGTTATATAACATAGTGGAAAAATATTACTATTATAAATAAACACTTCCTGCATAATTTTATTTTTTTTTAAATGAGTGGAGGGGATTAAATTATACTAATCCCTACTTAACTAAAATTTAAGGAAAAACTTATGCAATGACATAAGAATATATATTTTTATTATTTGTTCTATTTAGAAACTTTTGTCTCCAACTTTTGTTTCCAAATAAAAAAATAAAATCTAAAGCAATGAAAACCAAAACAATTTTTTTTCGACATTCATTGTAGTTTTATATTTGGAAACTGTTTTATAAAAAAATTATAGGAAACAAATAAAATTTCCCTCTATCAAAATTTATTTTGTTTCCATGTTATTACGTAAGTTTTTCTTTATTTTTTTCCTTTTTATAATAGAACATAAAAACATTATTTTTCCTCCATATTTGCAGCGCGATATCTCCCTAGTGGTAGGACTTTTGACACAACGTTTATATTACAAACTACCCCTTTAAGTTTAAGTTTTTTGCATTTGTTTTGAATTTTTACTAATCTAATCTAGTCACCCAATTTCTTTCATTTTGGCAGTCACGTACACGCCGGATACAAAGATTCTGAATACGCTGAATGCCTTTTACATTATATTCTGAAAGGCATTGAAAGTCACAAAATGTAAAATGTAACAGAAGCAAGCTTTGGCATAACATTTTTTTTACTTAAGTTACCTACTAGACAGATTAATTGAACAATCAATGCTACCTTAAAAAATGTAAAACGACAAGCACCGACCCAATCGATTGATTAAAAAATGATCTACAAAAACAAAAAAAATGTGGGGTATATATATTTGTAACGGGAACATTTTTATATATTGGAACGTCAGAGAACAATGGCTTTTAATTTTGAATTTGGTTTGGTTTTCCACTAGTTTCGACTAGGTTTTGTTAATTCAGCACTAAACAACCACCCGTCTTGGAAAGACTTTGAAATGAACTTTCTTCGTATGCATATACATATGCCTTAATATTCTCCAGCCTCCTCAGCAAACAAGTTTTATTTTTGAAGGGTAATAAAAAAAGGAAATTCTAAATAAGAGGTGAATTCATAATATACTAGTGAGTAGGAAATTTTAAAAGTGAATAACTTTTAATATTGGGGTCTCAAAATGACATATTTAATAAACACCAAATATTGCTTGTAGGAAAAATATTATAGGACAATAGAGCACTTCCGCTTATAACTAGTCGAATTTTTAAATTCCTTCCAACATGACACCATATTAACACTGTTTATTAAAAATGTCATAAATCAATTCACCACACCCAAGCTAGGAAATACAACGGTTAGGTACGTAATTAGTTACGTTTCTGATGTGCGCCTTCTATCAGCAAATATAACTTCCGATAAATCGTCCCTTCAATGTTTTATTTCAATCAGTTAACTTTTCCACCACAGGCAGGAAATGACCACGAAAAAACACCTCTGGCACGTGACCAACCAAGTCAGGCAGACATGCTACCTGTCACTTAGCTTTTGTAATGTGTTTCCGCTAGTTAATGAATAAACACGATATTTTTATCGATTTTTGTCACTGTCGCTCATCCCATAATGGGTTGCTAATTTCAATGTTTGCCTCATATTTATATGGACTGAGAATTTATGGGCCATTCATTACGGACCTTACTTTAGCAACTATTCAAATAAAGTTTTTACAATCAAACATATATGTTCAGGGTTTTCCTTGGGTTTATTTTTATTTTTCATTAAGTGACTTATCCCCGTAATACTATAAAGCACAATATGATTCCCTCCAGTAAATATGGTGGTTAAAAATTTACAAGGCAGGTAGTGAAAGTAAAATTTAAAAACGGAACTTTACAGATAATTTTAGAATCCGGCAAGGAGCTAATATTATTGACAACATTCAAGACTACGTTTTGTACTCAGAAACAATCGCTATTCTCAAGTATGAAGTCAGATTAACAAAATTGATCAGTAAGTATGAAAGTGTATGAAGGGTATTCACGACCAATAATACAAAATATCTTATTTTGGCTTATATAATCATCTGTTGCTCTATGTCAGATATGTTTTTTGAGTTCCGATATAATTTACTGAAACAGGTAGTGCAGTTTCGGATATATGGGCGCATTTTTCAGCAAAACACCAAGTATTTATGAACTACAAATGACATGCAGTAGATGTTGAGCTTTTCGTGCAAAATTATCATATTTATTTTTTATTATTTTCATATTATCAGATTTATTTATATATTTTTGCCCAAGAAAATAAGCAAATATTCAGACAAAGACATTCAGAAGTTATGTATTTTGCGGAATTTTAGACGCAAAATGTTTTTTTGATGATTTAAACTGATTTCGAGTGGGAAATTGATCTTGTTGTATTTACACATTCGTTCTGACAACGATAGTTTCATTGATACTACTTCCTCAACTATATAGGTATGCGTGAAATAGCGATTTTATTGTGAAATTCACCTTAATTGGCCAGCGCCCTCTATTTTTACCCTACAAGAGGAGATAAAGATAACTAGGCGCGAGTCATGCAATTTATTTTACCGAAACAAAAAGCACAGATGTTTCTGGCCGTAGCAAAATAAACCTAATTACCGAGCAGAGTAGGTATAGCCATCTGCTTTGACCGTAACTATATCAGGGGTCGTTCTCAAATATACTACATTTAGATTTTGTTTTTGCTTTCAAGAGACAATTATACGTTCCGCCAGTGCTGCCCGCACATATAAATACATAATGTTATCAGTAAAAGAGGACATATCATCTAAGAAGTGGAACAAATCATTTGCTCCATTAGAGAGGTTAGCACTAATTATTTCACTGGTGCTTTTAAGGGACTTCAACGCTAGTTTATTCAATATTAAATAAACGCTTAGGTTCAGTTCTTATTTCTTAGCATTGTATATAATGTAATTTATTGAAACAAGTTTAGAGTTCAAAAATTTCAAAAAATATTGTTGTGCATTTTGATATGGAATGGAATAAGACCTATTAGAAATTACTTGAAAAATAACAAAAAAAAAAGAAGAAAAAAAAAAGATATACTCTACCCTTTCTTGCACTTGTGAATGTCATAACTTAATTTTGACTTATTCCATTCTTGCATCAAATTGCCCAATTAAACTCATTGGGTTTTGTGGGAATTCCTGTAGGTGTATAAATCGGTGACCGTTTTCGTTTTTATATTAACCCTACTTGCCTTTATAAGAGAGAACACAAGTTGTTGAGGATAGTATTTTTTTATTTTAGACTGGAAAATTTTGCGGAAATTAATATTAGGTAGGTGGCTGTTAATAAAACCGAGGTAAATCTGAAATTACTACAAACAAAATAGAGGCAAAATAAGGGAAAGACTAAAGGCAACAGTATTTGGTGAGTTTATTTATTTATGTAAATAGGTGCATATAGGTTACATACGACGGCCTAAGATTGAAGCCATGCGGAATTTCTCAAGTGCCTATCAAAAGGCTTAAAAGTTTCCCGCAATCACGGGAAAATTACTTTTCAAAGCAAAAGAAAAGCTCACCAACATTTTTCGCTCTTATCCATTCTAAACATTTATTAAGAAGTAGAAGGGTTATGGCGATAATCAACCTGGTGCGTTGAGTGATTCACGGTAGAGGTTTTCCCAACCCGCTTTTATCGATCGCGATTATGATGTTCGACGATTGATATAAATGATGTAAGCGGTTAGAATTGTGTCATCAATCTTGGGTGGTCGAATATGAAACTTTTTAGGGTGAGAATGATTTTTTCGTTGGTTTCGTTCTATTGGTACCTATGTATACCTAGATGAGGTATTTAATATACAGAGTGGTTACTATAAAAATTCCGAAATATAACCTTAGATTAAATAATGATATTGAACAAGACGAATCTTAATAAACTCTCGCTCATAAGTGAGGTACCTGGCGTTAAAGTTGTTTTTGACTCAGACCAGACCCCAGAGAGAGAAGCTCTTGTTAATGGAATTGAATTCTCAAATTTTCTCTTGAGAAAAAATCTCAGGTTGACACCCAGGGTTCGATATCAAACGGGGTAGATACTAATCGAAATGAGTTGTTCGAATATACAGTGTGTCCAAGAAAAGAATGCAGAGCATTGAAATCTAGGAAACGTTACGGTTGGTTATTTACAAATTTACTTTATTATATTATTTATTATATTTTTTGTGGGCTTTAATTTCAAAATATAAATATTATATTATATAATATATATATTATATTAAATTGTTCTAATTACAACAAAAGAAGGCAAAAGTGTGAAAAAAGTAAGAAGAACTAGATGTTAAGAACTATATATACATATTATTTATGCAGAAAAACTCGGAATAATCTTTCATTGTCCAAAAAGACTCAGTTTATAGGAGCAAAATTTTATCATAATCATAATTCGGATGAAATATTATGATTTGAACCTGACTACGATCGAGTTTGGAATTGCCGGAGTAGATCAATTTCACATTTATTTTTTTTAGTGATTTCTTTGTGTTTTCCTCATCTTGCATTTCATTATATTCAAAATGTAATGCTCAAAGAAATAGAACAGATTAAAACGTTTGGTGAAACCAGCATTTCTAAAGTCATTTTTCTTCCCGAGCACTAACATTAAAAGGAATCGTGTTGTTGTATATATAATCTAAAAATCACGACAAAGAGGACGCCAATGCAGACAGACAAACCTGCGAATTAAAATTGTATAGGTGAGCGGTTATTTGTATAATTCTGCTAGCAAGCAGAGGGAGAGAATGAAAGGGATTATAAATGACAGGGGCTCGGTAAAATTTATGTAAAATTCACGGTAGCCGTGGCAGATTTTGAATCCGAACTCTTGTGGCACGCCGTTTTGTGTTAAATTGGAAAGCATAGTTATTTGTCATTTTCCGAATTTGAAATAGGATTATTGACGCAAGGACCTTTTCGTTGAAGTTATTTGTGTGAAAATTGAGCATAGAACTTTCGCAGCTGATATAAATTTTAACTAACCAAAGACGATATTTGGAAAACTTATATGTTACTGTAAACGCAAGAAATTCGGAAAAACCTAGGATAAGTGCCCTAAACCTAAGATTTACCAAAAGCCCGAAAACTAGCTATTTTGCTTCCATTTCGTATTTTTACTTGACGCAAACAGTAAATCTTAGGATTTACCAAACCGCATTGGCAAAATTACGACCCTTTCTTTGTTCTTATAATAACAACACCGACCATTTAAGGATGTCGCTATACAAAGACTCCTCTGTTTTTATTTATCGATTCCTAACCTAGAGTTTAACTACTTTGTCTTGTCGTCTGTGGTATCGTTTAGATTTGTAATAATTGGAATAATGGCTGATGAAAAGCGCTTTTATGAAAAAATGAATAGCATAATTGCGGACAAGAACATATTAACATATTAACTATATTAACGAAGTGAAAGAAGCTAAACAAGTAAAACCTAAATGTTGGAGATGAAGAAAGATTTATCATTCTACTGTGTACAGGATTTATATAATGTGAGAATACTGAAAAAGTCTAACACAAAATTTTTATAGTAGCAGCTATAACGTGCCAAAAAGGGATTGGAAGTTAGGCCTATATCGATGTGATTGATATGCAATCAAATCCCGATAATTATTTTGATCATTGTGTGTCGAGACCAACTCACCTAATTTGTTGTTTTGCGCGCAATTGTGCCAAACAAGCTGAATAAATTGCTTGATATTTTACACTTTTTAGAGCTCCCCGCATACCGCACTCGAATAATGGACGTGAATTTGCTAATGCAATGTAATATCTGAACTTTGAAAATTATGGAAAGGTATTAAAATTGAACATGGGAAACCAAGGCATAGCCAGTCTCAAGGATCACAGGAAAGTGCAAATGAGGACATTCAAAATATGATTGCCTCGTGGATGGACACAAATAAATGTAAAAAGCGGAGTGTCTTTAAAATTTGTTCAAGCTGTGAAGAATAAGTCCCCTTATAAGTCATTTTTGATTGTAAAATAAAAAATATTATCAAACTAAACCAAACTTGAACAGTGAAGAAGACTTTGAAAAAATACTGTCTCAAGATCCAAAAGCGGTTGACTTGCCATCCTTTGTAAATGAAACAATCATTAATAAAATGATTACCCGACTGTTATTGAAGAAAATGGTGGAACTCCTGACGAATTTGAGAATGAAGTTGAAATTGAAACTTCTTCTTTCATGGGAGGAGAAAGCGAATCTCAGGAAAATGCTATAAAAACATTAAAAATTAAAGGTAATAGGGAAGAAGCTCATTAACAATAAGCAAAAAACGCACAACACGTGGACAAACCGTTAAAGTAAAAAATACTAGACCTGGATCGATCCAAAACAGGATTTTGTTGACTGTTGTATTCGAAGAAACGGAACTCCGGCTCAATTGTTATTCAAGAAATGAATTCACTATTTGCAAAGAAAAGTTGCTGAGTCCTGGAAATGTCCACATCAAGAAATTGGCGGAAGAAGTGCAGTGCGAAAATTATCGTTATGTGGTCGCTAAGGATTTAAGAAATGCAATTGCATTCGAAAATGTTCCACCAAAAGATGCAGATCCTCTAAAATACTCTGCAATTCTAAGTGCCCTGTACCAATAAATAAATAAATCTTTTTCAAGGTTATTCGTAAAGTAACTTATTTTTAGGCATTGAACTTTTAAGATTATCGTTTTACGAAATCGATTCCTGTAACGTACCACTGATACATTACAGAAATTGTGCTTTTATGAATGTGGTGTGGTAAATCCTAAAATTTACTAGGTTTATTGCTCTCATCCTAGGTTTTACCGAATTGCGGGCTTTATATTATACAATATATTTATTAGATATTAATTATTTCGTGATGGCTTACGTTTGTTATATCAATAGTAAATCACCACAGGATCTAAGAGGCAGGCATAATAATAGACCTCGTACATGGTGCGACGCATGGACTCAGAAAATTAAAGAGCATATTGATGAGTTTCCGGTCAAGGTTTCACATTATTCCTCCAAAAGCATTCGTTATTTAGATGCATCTTTGGATACAAAGAGTATGCATGCATTGTTTGTCGCAAAATATCCACAGTTGGAAAATTTAGTCAACATACGAATTCTATTTGAAATATTTTAACGAAAACTTCGCTTTTAAGTTTGGGAGGCCACATATTGATATATGCTCGGAGTACGAACGACATGGAACGAAGCTGAAGAATGTTAACCTTAACCATATACAAAAAGAGTAGTTGCAGCGGAACTAACGGTCCATAAAAGGCGGACAAAGAAATTTTATATTAAAATTAAAGAAGTGCAAAACCTGGGCACTCAACGAGCAGAAGTAATGGGACTAGCTTTTGCTTATATGCAGAACGTGCCACTACCGCATATTCCAGTCCAGGAAATATTTTAATTTAGACAGCTCTGCGCATTTGCATTCCAAATACATAATCTTAAAGAGGATACTGGTCATTTTTATTCTTACCATGAAGATGAAGGTCAGAAGGGACCTAATGAAGTGTGCGTATTTCTGAATGATTACATAACGAATCATCTACCCCCTGAAATCACTGAACTGCATTTATTTTTCGATGGATGTGCAGGGCAGAACCGATACCAAACAATGGTTCGTTTCTTCTTAGCATTACAGGCAACCATGAGGTTCAACAGAATCTATCACTATAGATTTCGGATGTGCAAAACGGAATTTTAGAAAACTTGACCGAATTTACTCTGCAGAAGAATATGAGAATTTAATATTGACTTCGAGAAAAAGGCAACCATTTTCTGTGAAATGAAACCGACACACTGACATTACTGATGTTAAGAACTGGCGGCTTATTTACTATAAAAAAAAGACGTATAGCTCTCGAGGCACCGGTTCCAATAAGGAAACGTTTGCTTTATCAAACTATCGTCAGTTCCTGTATGAAAGTGTTAATCCTGCATATGTTAAAACCTGGGAGTATATAGATGGTTTACACTCCCATACCTTTAAATTACTCAAAGAACATAAGAGCAGCCCACCTCTGCCCAATAATAAGGCATATCAAGGACCCGTACCAATTAACAAAAAAAAACAGTGGATATCAAGAAGGTGAAGTCTTGGAATTCTATTACCATATCACATCATGGAATACTACAAATGCTGAAAGTGACGATTGAGGTGTCTGTATTGATAATGTATTTTTTCTTTGTCCCGAATAAACATAAAAAAAATCAACAAATATTCATTAGTTTTTTTTTATATAGGGGTTGAGTATAAAAACCGTCCAAAATACCATTAAAAATGCATTGCAAACCATCTTTTCTAGGCAAGCCGAAATCATATGTCGACTAGTTTCAATGTTAAAAGGTCTTTATTGATTTTCTGGAAACACTGACTTTGAACTTGTAAGGTTCCCGAACTTACCGATTCGGTTGCATTTACTTAAAATATCCAATGATAGAGAAAAGTTTGAAAGTCAAGGGAATTGAAATTCTTTGTTTTTTTTTGCAATCTTAATTATTACAAAAAAAAAAGAATTTTCTGGAATTTATGGAATATAGATAGAATTGAAAACATACGAAATTACACTGAATTTTATTTAATTATTCAATTAATTTTAATTCAATAATCATTTCATTATATGTCCATTAAAATGTTATTCTGTGATTACGTCGACGGATATGATACGTATAAGCTCTAAGACATCTTTAAAACGTGTGCATTTATTGCAATTTTCCATAATTGTTATTTTTAAAATCGTAAAGTATATTATTATATCAACGCTTTTTTTCTTAACCAACTTTTTTAACTTATTTAAAATAAATGTATTCGAACCATTTAGTATCGCTGTCACTTGTTGGTTTAAATAATATACTCACAAAGCAAGATCCTAAGTGTAATGTTGTCCCATCTAAGACAACATGGCAAGATGCAATGGCAAATATGCAATTTGTATTGCTATAAGTGAAGCGAAATAAAACAACAATTCTAATTTTCGTTTTTTTCTTTAAAGAATGAATGTTGGAAACTATATATGTAACGAGATATGTAAGTCATGTTTCTATTTTACTTGGACTGCATATAACATAGTAATACCTTCCGGAACAGTGTTTCCCAAATGTGTTGTGATACAGAAAACGGTAATAATATATTGACAGCTTCTGTTAAATTATAGCCAAGATTTAAGTATGTAATTACATGCCATTAAGTTCATTAGTAGTAGTTCCGAAGAAATCTGAAAATTAAAGAACTTTTCAACAATTTAACCGAAGCTGTCCATAGTACAATAGATCTTACAAGAACCCAGTGATAGAATCGGCGCACCCTGTATTACTTAAATGACCTCTGCAACCCGGATGGGAAAGAAACTATATTGTCGTTTCGCTATTTTCTGTTGTCGTACGGGAACATCAAATTGATTTTGCGTGTTAGGGAAGTCGCTTGACAACCCCACCGTAACGCCTTACAAGAATTGTACTCATCACAAATAAATGTTGGCAACATAAGCTACCGCTATTGCAAATATGCAAGTCTCAGGTCGAGAAAGATTTTTGATTTTAGAACTTCATAGTTTTTAACTTTATTATTGTTTATTGTTATTGTTAACTTCCAAATTAAATAGTTTGCAAATTTCGATTTCAATTTTATTTTGAATCTTCCACAATATATGCTTGGGTATCTTGGGTATATTTTATTAATTTGGGGATACGTTTTTTATTTTCGAAAGTGTAGTTTTTACTTCGTATATGTCAATCAAAAACAGCAAAATTGAATATATGTGTTCTTTAATGATGGCCAATGCTTGAACTTTTTTTAAGAATACTACATTATAATAATGTATATATCAAATGTCTTAAATTTTCAGATACAGTGTGGTATCTACCATCTCTGGATGACTGGATTATAGAAGAAAAATACCAGTGGCGTACCATTTTCCATCAAAAATACTGGAAGAAATCAAAAAAATGTTGTTTACCCTTGAAAATGCCTCTATAGGATCTGGAAACCCATAGGAGATACGAAAAAAAGTTTCGTACAAGAGTTTCTTGCACTCTCCTGAGGAATGAAAATATTATAATTTTGTTGATACAGGGCATCCCAAAAGTGTGCCCCCGACATCACCTTTGTTATTTTAAATAGAACACCCTGTATATTTCGACATTTTTGGAATCCATGATTAAAATAAAGGTCATTTTCTTAAGAAATTCTTATTTGAATTTTGCCTAGTTTAGGCAGAAGTGGAGGTTATGTGTTTTTTTTTCATATTTTCATTGCCCCATATAAAATTGTGTTGTCACGCTAATGATCTAGGTATTGCAACGAAAATTTAACCACAGACTAAGGAGACGATGCACTACTCAATCAGTTTGACAGATGCGCCTCAGCTTTTACAGGGTGTCCCAAATAGGTGGTGCCGTTTTGGCGAATACAATTAACAAAATCTCAAGATTTTCAAATAGAACGCCCTATATTTTTATTCAGATATCAATTCTAGGACAAAAAATTATGTAAGTTTGTGATTTATCTTATATTTAAATTTTAGTTACTTTTTGAGATATTCGAGGTTTAAGATAAGACTTGTATAAATTCTTGTTGAAATTAAAGCTGACCAAATTAAGTCACTTGTTGACAATATTATTTTTTAAATATCAAAGACATGATACTATTTTTTTAAAGATATAATACTCCAGATATACACCAGGTATTGCTAACAATACCGGGTGTCCATTAATGCATGTAAATTTTGAAAAAAATCTACTCCATACTATACAATTTAACAGTTTTAATAAAACTTCAGCATTCATATTTTAAGGAACATTCAATAGTTAATTATCTAGCTTGAAGATACCTAATAACAAAAATGAATAATTAAAGTTTATAGGCTAACAAAACAAGGTAACAAATTTGAATAAATATAAGTAAAAAAAAAGAGAAACAAATAACAAAAAAAAAATTAAATATGCCCATTGTATAGCGCGTAAAAATGCTGGAGACCGCATTTTTAACCGCATCACTATTACTTAATGCATGAATATCTTGTCTAACCTCCAAATTTTTTAAACCTCGAAAGTATAATTTTAATATAAGATAAATTAGAATTGATATCTGAATAAAAATATAATGTGTTCCATTCGAAAATCTTGAGATTTTGTTAACTGAATTCGCCAAAAGGGCGTATGAGACGCATCTGTCAAACTGATTAAGTTAAAGTAAATTATAATATTTAAAGTAAAATTATAATATTTTTAATCTTCAGGAGAGCCCAAGAAACTTTTGTACAAAACTTTTTTCTTATCTCCTATGGGTTTCCAGATCGTATAGTGGATCGTTTTATTTGGCACACGGTGTACATAATATATTTTTCAAATTTGAAATTTCACTTCTTAGATAATCTATTATCTTATATGTCAAAAGTTAAGATGAATTTTTTAAATTTAAAATGAATCCAACATTAATAAAACTAATTATTTATTAAACTAATAAACCAAAAGTCGCATTTGTGGCATCAAACGCCATTTTCAACCCAAGTTCACATTTAATGAAAATCATCCGTTCTCCGTAAATAAAAATCAAAGAAGTCAAAATTATACCTACTTGGTTCAAAACAAAATCTGCAACCTCATCGTGCTTTTAACAAAACAATATGAATTTTTTACTTCGATCGAGATAAGAAAAATGAAACAAAACCAGAAAATGTAAATCTAGATGTATAAGGCGGAGCATCGGGTATTTTAATTTTAATTTATTTTTCAAATCTTCGTCCAGTCATCGCCAAAGTGGTGCCGCCAAACAGAAACAAAATGTAATTGCTGGGGTACAGATTTTATGGATTTCAGTTGAACTGGGATAAAGATGGGACGGGATAAAGTGAAGGAATTATATTTGGTTAGTGACAATAGTCGCGGATTACTAGTTTATACACACAGCTTTATACGTAAAGATTTGATTTTTGAGTTCATTTTTAGAGGAAATGTAGACATTTTTGTAAAAAGGGTATTTTAAAAATATTTTTCTACTCCCGTCTGTAAAATACCTAATTAGCCACCGATATAGCGTGCGGGAAGCGCCACTTTACCACATCAGTTTCGTTTCTCATGAATCCAAGCCACTTCGAACATTTCCGGAATTTTACCGCACGGATTTGGGAGCAATCGGATGTCTTCGGAGATATTTCCCACGCCTTGAATTTTGACGTTTGTCAATTCTGACGGTCATGTCAGTGAATGTATTCGTGTTGTTTTGCGAAAATGCACCTAAAAACTAATGGTCGTAAAAGAAGTATAGTATGCAACACGTTCGGTAAACTTTTTAATTCACTCGTTTATTAAAAACTCGCTCCGCTCGCGTCAAATAAACTCGTGAGTCAAAATCCGTTTACCGCACTTGTTGCATAATATACTATTTTTCTCCTCCCTATACTCTAAATTACCCAATTATCCACTGATCAAGAGTTCACAAAGTACAACACTTTATGAAATAATAATGAGTTCGATAGATTGATGAGTGATCTTTGGTGCATAACTTAAAATGCATATTTTTAATAGTTCGGCTCTCTTAAGGCAAACATAAATTCTGTATAATAAACCAGTTGTCTGAAGAAGTTTATCAACCTGTTGCATACTATCCTTTTTCTATTCAACCGTTAGTCTTTGGATCCATTTTACAGAACGAATAGTTTGACGTGGTCATCAGAACTAACGTCAAAATACCACCAGGTATTGCTAGCAATACAAATACGTGTTTAGAATCTACCCAAAAAATCTGATCTCTCCCAGAGTCAAGTAATGGAAACGTCAAAACTGGTTCACGACAGAAGTTAACGAAGTTAGTCTCATAAAGCGACATCTTGCGCACACTTGAGCGGTACACAATTGATTATTTTAGAGTAGGGATAGAAAAAAAAATTCACAGTTCGCTTTGGAATTTTCCAAATGATATAGGTATGATATGGTATAGTAAAACTTCGCTTAATATCGTATGTATTGAGAATATTTTACTAATCAAGTACTGTTGAAAATTCTTTGATTCTCTATATCTAGAAAACTATTAATATTCGTGCTGTATCGACTGGTGTCAAATTAAATCGTTTCCCGATTGATGACCTAGAGCACAATAACAGCTGCCGGTGATTTAGGGCCACAAATTAGTACTAGGGAACGAAATCCTGAGAACGCAGCCTTATGATGAGTTTATAAAAAGAATCAACAATGAATTTAACAATAAATAACTAACCAAAACTAAGAACTTAATAATTAACAACTAAGAGTAGCCCAACTTTCTGGTCTTGATTTAATTGTTAGATAAAAATGTAAGTTCGCGGACGATTTACTAATAAGTACATCATTGGAATATAGATTTAATAACAGAAGGCAACAACTCTACCTTTAATTTTTTCCGTCAACTCTCAATAATATTAATAATTACAGTTTTCAAATAATCATAATTTAAAAATCTTTAAAAATAACAGTGTGGTAAACAGTGTGACACTATTCAAGATACTTTTCGAATAAAAATTCAAGGTGAAGAAATGAAATGCTTCAACATTGGTAGAAATTTGTGACTAGATTTTGATATTAATTTTTGCTTTTAACCTCATATTAATAAGACGTTAAGAAGATGAGATAATATTTAATAAGGAGATATGACAATCTCAGAATATTATATCCAAACACACATCTGTTGTCAAAGTAATTAAAAACAAGGCTGACTGATTCGTAGCTGCGTTCCCTTTGTGGTATACGTGCCGGGGATCCAGTTTCATATAAACTTAAAAAAGTTATTCTGTTTCATAATACAATATTGACTAAGTGTCTCCAGTACCTTTATAATAAAATTAGCTTTCGTATATACACTGGACTTGAGATTTCGTGGCTATATATCACCTCCGTCGCATCAACTAACCCTCTTTTAAACATACTTCTCTTATAACGTCTATAAACAGTACAAAGGAATTCCGGGACAATTAAAATGCTTAAGCTGAAACTTATTTAAAAGTACCTTCTCGGCAATAATTGTGTGTACCTGGTGACACTACGGATAGGAGAATTTGTTGTTGGTTTCCTTTTTTTTTGTTATGTTTTTTTACTAGTTATTTTTTGTTGTTTTTCCTTGTATACTATTTCTATTTCGAGCTGTAGAAAACTTTTTTATTTATTGCTTGTTTAGGATTAGGATTAGGATTAGGTATAGGATATCCAAGTATCTGTTTGAATATTAATTTCAGTATCTAGTGATTGAACTTGAAGTTTTTGTAATTGTCTTCAACTCCTTTTTTGCAACCATTAGGCCAGGAAAATTTTGTGACACTGTCTGCATTATTTTGTTGCGAAATAAATATTATTATTATGATCAGCAAATATCACGGAAACAAACGTTTAAATGAAATTAGTCATTCGAAAAAGTTGAAATATGCATTATCAATTCTACTGAGCAAATTTATGATGAGACTCTGCCTTCAATAACAATTTAAGTGTTAATTTTTAGTGTAGTTGTTAATTGTAATTCTTTTTATAAACCCACCATCATAAATAACGAATGTCAGGAAATTAAATGTTTGAATAATTAAGACTATGAAAGTTGGTTCATCGACGCCCAATGATCTTGTTTAAGCAGATGGTTGCACAAACGACTCGTCAGTTGCGTGACGTTCAAAAAGATGATCACGATCAGAATGACTTCGGCCACGGTGCGGCGTCCAGCGGCCCTTAATTACGGGGCGTCCAGTCACGCCATCGACGATACCTCGACCTAATAGTTGGGGTCGATCGTGACGTCACGTTAAAAGTTAACTACTCGTTTTCGTGTGGAGCATGCACGATGATGATTCGCTTTTTATGACAGATTGGGCGTTGGTTTTTTTTTGTGGAGCTGTGCTTCGAAAATGTGACAGTTCTTTTGCAAACTGTTAGAGCGAACTTTAATGTTGGGATTCCATAAGTAGCGAAACGGAGGCCAAGTACTTAAAAAACCAGGAAAAAACGATAGAAAATTCGATCAACCCTCCAGATTGCTACCAAAACTGTCTCAAATCTCTATTCATGAGAACTTTATTTACATCGATAAGTCGCTATATTTTAGAATTTTAAAAATGGAAGTGGAAACACTGAATGGGATTTAGCCAGTAACCACGGACGATCGCGTTAAAATTTTAAATAAATATATTGTAATGTAATGTAATTCGCAAGATTCGAGGATTCCTATTGTGGGTTTCCTTAATCTCAAAATAATATAATGTGCCCATGTTGATTGTGATTCTTTTTGGCAACCTCAAGAATACACACGATTCACAAGTTAAGATAGGTATGGTCTGTTCATAGATATAAGAAAGTAACTAATTGCTTTTGAATGGGATTATCCAAGGGTGGTCATTAACATACAATGCAACAAGATTATTACCTAAAGTTTCGGAATTTAAATTCAGGTAAAACTGTGGTCCGTAATAGAAAATAATTTTATACCTACCTGTGTTTAATATTCTTTGGTTTGGTATACTACTTAGTTTAAGTTTATTAGTAATCATCAAACGGACACATTGACGAAAATTCCAACATCAACTGCATGGAAAATTGTGAATAATCCCATTGCAGCGAAGAAAAAAAGAAGGGATGTTGACATTTTCTCGAGTGTATCTTTTAGAATTCGGAAATGGCGACTAGAATATAATTAGGATTTACAGAGAACAACAAAGAAAAAGGATTGGGTTGGTTGGGTTGACTCAACTGATAAGTGTAAAACAAACGCGCCATCAAAAAGAGGTAAAAGAATAACTATTTTGCATGCTGGCTCTAAAGATGGCTCGATTCCAAATGGACTTTCTCTGTCTGCGAAAAATATTAAAGATTCTTCTCTGGATTACCATGAAGACACCACCGCTGATTTATTTGAAAGTTGGTTTAAAAACAAACTAGTTCCAAACATTCCTCCTAATAGCGTCATTGTAATGGACAATGCAAGTTATCACAGTAGACAGTTGACTAAAATCCCTTCATCATGTGACACAAAAGCAACAATCCAAAACTACATGTATAATAACGACATTCATTTTCACGAAGATTATACCAAAAAGCAATTAATTGAGGTTCTACAAAGCTTCAACCTACAAAAGGAATACGTCTGTGATAGTTATGCAAAACATCTAGGGCATACAGTTTTAAGGCGTCCACCTTACCACTGTATATTTAATACCATTGAACATGTTTGGACCAACTGAAATCTGCCATTCGTCGTAACAATGTTTTCCCCGCGTTAACTCCAATGTCCTCAAACTTATAGAAACCGAAGTTTTTAACATCCTTCCACAAAGTTATGCAAATTCTGTTAAACATATAGAAAAAGCTGAACAATCATATATCCATATTGCAAATAATATGGAACAAATAATAATTAGAACAGGCGATGATAGCGATAGTGATACTGATATATTATGTGAATAATTTTAAGTAATTTAAGTAGGTAATAGAAATAACTTGTAATTTTATTTTAGATTTAAACATAAATACATACATAAATAAATAAATATTGTTTAGTATCTGTCCTAACAAAACCACAAATAATTAAATTCTAAGCAAAATACGGACCTGTTCGGCCATATTTTCTTACAGCTTGGCCGGGTCTTTCCTTAATTCGTATCAGTTAGTCACTTTCTTATATCTATAACAAGAGATAACAACAGTTTAAAAGTTATTGAGTGTTTCGCCTCCTTTTTCCAGGTGCAACAATCCAATATTTTAATTATAATTTTATCGCTAGTAAAGAGAATAATAATACAATAACTTTAAATAGACTAACTAGTATTAACACTCTTTGTGGCGACTAACATTTACTACTACATTTATTAAATAAATTTTCTTATTGCGCGCTATATTACCAAAATTGCTCTATGGTGGCTAAATTACGGAATAACAAGTTTTCTTAATTCTGAATAAAAATGTAAATGAAAAGTATTATTATATAGGATAAGTCATTGGTAAGTGTACATATTTACTTTACATAACATATAAAGGGTACTGGGAGGTTACAAATCACTATTACTTAATTGCGCAGTGTCTTTAATTACCAAGATATTGATCATCAAGATGTTTGGTTGATTTTGGTCAATTTTTTTCTTGGGCTATAACTTTAGTACCACTAAGTTCAAAAATGGCTAGTATATCTTTCTTAATCTGCTTCATGGATCTGTCGGTTCAACGAAAGCGAAACGCAGGGTTGGACTATGAACAAAGGTCGGATTCTAATATTTCAAACACAACTGTGCACTGTGATGTGATAACTGTGCACATTTAAATAAATTATAAATAATTAAAGATGTACACAATTGTCGGACATGATAAACTTTTATTTATTAACATGCAATCTTTCTAATTCTGATAATGAGTGATACCATAATTTTTATGTTGAATAAAATAATATATATTATAATAATAATAGTATATGTAGTTCTAGAATAATGGTATGGACTTTTGGAACCCAGAGAGAAAGTTGCCTTTTTGAAGGATTTTTTACAATTTGGCAAGGACATTGTTACATTTATCGGTTAATATAGTACCTATATTTTATTAGTTTAGTAGTCACAGATTTTAAAAGATTATTTAATTCCCTTATTCTATTGTTCAATATCGGTCGATATATAAAATAAGAAACAAGCAAAAAGCAGGCAATCTTAGGCATTATTTCCTTAGCGAATATAAGAGCCATTTGTGATTATAGTGTAGTATTTCTCTTTTAGCGTGCTTTCCATAGTAAAAAAATCAAATTTTTGCTGCGCAGTTAATCCTCCTTTTTGTATCTCATCACCTTATTGGATAAGTGGCAGTAGTCTAACTTATCGCGATCGCACTTCGAAGCAGGGAGGGTACCATATGGCGGCAACTTCGCTGTCATCAATAAAACAAAATCTAAGCGTTTGTAAGGGGAGTAATAAAATACAATCGACGGATTACCGATAAAGCAACTCTCTAAACATGTGGCGAATTCTTCCAGGCCATCGGATTTTTTATGACGGGGTTATTTTCGGATTATGGCCCATGAATTAGTTACTTATTTTAATTGTAGCTGGCGCATATGCTGGCAGTGCAAACATGACATTCATTGGCGATAATTTCCATCGCACGATTTGATTCGACGTTCTTCCAAGTCATTTATTTTAGAAATTTCGACAGTGCGATGCGGGGTGTCATATATTTAAGTGATACTGCCTCCACAGCTATATCGCTGTGTGTTGTGAGTAATATATTTTGTCTCAATGTATATAGTCCTGATGTCTGAGTACAAAATAAGCTGCAGACAAAGTAGGACAGTGTTTTAAAAATATTTGTTCGTTTTTATTCAAAGTCTGTTTCATTCTCAAAGTCGTCACTAAGATTAATTAATTAAACAATGGGCTCTGTGTTATTTTGTATGCAAATGTAAGAAGCAAATGTGCTGTACTGCAATGATTGTTTTCTTGTTCGCAACAGTTATATTAGTATTTACACTTTTATTTAAATTTATTCCACTCTGACTTCAAGTAGAAGTAAGATTTTCTGCTTTCACATTTGATTTTGCTTGGTGGCACAAATGTTCTATGGGGTTGAATATACAATGATACGGAGGAAGCTAAATTAACACATAGAGGAGTATGGTTTTATAATAGCATATGAATTTAACACTTTTAAAGATTGCCCTTTTTGGTAAATAAATTTCATTTTGTAACAAATCATCTTGAATTTCCGGTTTTGTACTTGATCAATTTGGTGTTTTTTGTAGGAGTCGGCGTTGATAGTTAGTTTAAACAATTACAATGGCACTGCTTTCCAGAATATTGTTTAAAATATAACTGTGAAAAAGTTCAACATTTGTATCTACATGATAGTCCAACCTAAAGTCCTTAATATTATTTGCAGACAACAGCAAGCAGTTTGAAATAAATCTCTCCTCTGATCGAACCAAATTTCTTTTAGGTAAATTATACATCTGTTTTCGGGATCTATACTGTTTAATTTGTTGAAAGTAATCAAATCTCCAATTGCGCATCTCATCTTCTTCTAGCTTCCTTTTCAGATTAGTTAAAGTGAGAACAATCTGGGTTTGATAAAGCGAACATATTTTCTTTCTTATTCCATCTTGTTCACTCTTATCCAGACGGTGAGATTGAAAATCACGACGTTTTTCGATTATATTGGCGTTTTAGTAAGTCGGCAGGTTTTATAAAGCCTCCTGTTTAAAGAATTCTTTATTTATTGAAAATTCATAAGCATTTTTCACCATTTGTTTTGAATCTAATGTCAACTGATTTCGACGCCGCATAGCAGAAAAATTGATGATCTACTGGTAAGAAGCTTTTTCGAAACGTACGATAAAACCGGTTATTCAACACAGTGACTGATATTAGCCGGTATTTGGTCGACATCTACCTGACTCGCAACCTGTCTTGTCCATTATCTAAGAATATATTATTACTTGTTGATTTTACGCGGAGGTTATAGACACTATGGCACTGTTGCTATCGCCGAAGCAGTAAGAGTTATGAGGTCGGTAAAATTACGGAAAAGAAAAGTACAAATTAAAATGAAAATTCCGGGCCTCTCAATCTTGGGAAAACTACTTTAATTTAAAATTGTGTTAAATAAATTTGGGAGTTTTTCAATCACTCTCCACTGAGTTTACTTTTTTTTGTAACACAACAATTTTTCTCTAACTTGTTTTCTAATAGTGTTATCAATTAAGGCGGACGCCTAGTGTATTATCACGTTTCTCTTATTGGTAACAAAATTGGTAATAAAATTAAAATATTGCTTTTAGTTCAACTTTAACTTTGTGGTGGAATATTTTGGCCTATTTGATTGAAAATTTGAGTTGTGTTTAGAGCTCTTACAGATTCGCCATTCACTATTTTTTCAAATTGGTGTGACAAACACCGCGAGCTTTTATAATTAATTATTTGCAGTATATCTGCTTTACTGTTACAGATTTCAATTTTAATAAGTATATTGATTTAAAGGCAGGGGGAGGCTTATCTCCAAATATGAAGAGGAGAGAGAAGATTATAATAACAATAATAATAATGAAGGAGTTCTATAAACTAGCGGAAGATTTTAAGAAGCTAGTGTACGAATAAAACAGGAGTAAAATATCAATTGCATTCCCAGAGGGACTTGATAGAAGCTGCTGCAGAAAAGTTCTAGAGTACCTATTTCACAGCGGTGATATAAAAGTAAAATGCTTTGTACCCGGAAAGGCAAATGAACTTAGTGAACAAAAGAAAAACCGACAGACATGGAAGGAGAAACTAGGAAACGAAACTGTAACCGTAAAGTAGACCGTAAAATTAAAAGCATCGGGAAAACTGCTAATGATAACCCCTAATCTTCACCGTTGAGGGTGGAAACGACATGGCAAGTAACTTAAAAAAAGAGATCCGAGAAAAAATACACTACTGCGAGGTCACAACGAGGAAAAACACTACAACGCTATATATCGGAGGTATAGGACATTGGAACATCTCAATCTGAAGTCACAGACGCACTAAAAATGATTACAAACTTAAATGAGAGTTAAATTATAATTAAATCAATGAGACTCGACAAGTACGACCAACTCACTGCAACAGTAGAAATCCCAAGAGAGCCAGCGCTTACACTCATAAAAGCAGAAATAAGAATAGGCTGGATTAACTGCAAAATAAATGAAAGGGTAACGGTAATCCGCTGTTTTAACTGCCTAGAACACGGCCACGTAAAACGAAAGGAGAGGCGCAAAGCTAAAGAATGCAAAAATGCATCCCACTGCACGAATTGCAATACACAGAGTAGATGAAATTAGATGCCCTCATTTTAGAAAAGCTGTAGAGGAGTTAAGACGAAGAAGAATGAAATCACTAAGTGACTTGAGAAAAGGAGGGACAGCAAACAAAAATGGGCCTTAAATTGCTACAGACAAACCTAGGGCGGGCGCGGGCAGCACATGACCTCGCCAACGCCACTATCACTATACAGACATCATTATCGTGGGTGAGCCAAATAAGAAAATCGTTGCAGGCAGGGAGCGGCTCAAGGACACCAGAATGGGCGAAGCAGTGCGATTTATGAACAAAAAGACAGAAGTAATAAATGTCTCGTGTAACGAAGGCTACGGTCCTTTAAGTTAAAAGATTGCTGGCTCTATTATTGGATGAAATCGCATAAGCTACAGTTGGCCCCGCAAAAAACAGAAATGCTCATCCTAAAAGGTAAAATATAGAGAGACCACATACGAATCGATCTGGGTGCGGTGGAAATACAACCAAGCAAAACCGTAAAATATCTAGGTATCACTTTGGATGAACGGCTTAGCTTTAAAAGACATATTGAAAACACAATAGAGAAAGCTGAAGATCGGGTGGCAGGGCTAACAAGGCTGATGCCAAATATAAGAGGACCTAGTAGCGGCAAGCTGTGTTATGCACAGTGGTGGAAAGTATTATCCCATATAGTATACAGCATTAAAGCGTAACAAATATAAGGATATGATCTTCAGGTCCAGCGAAAAATGTTAATAGACTCGCACGACCGCCGCTTTACAAGTTATAACGGGGGCTATGCCCATCGACCTTCTTACTCAGGAGAGGTGATACGTATACGAACAGCGTGCTCACAACCTAAAGCACTCAAAGATGACTGCAAGAACAAGAAGCATACAAACCTGGAAACATAGATGAGAAAATAATTATACAAAAATCAATGGACCAAAAGGCTGACTATTATCTAACAGTTGCTCAGGGTTTACACAATAGTGTGTAAATATTTGTTATCTAGATTCGCATGAAGCCTCCTTCTAAAAAATGATCAATATAAATTTTTCGCCACAATTTGATTTTTCTCAGTATTAATGGCTGTGTTTTTGGAGATAAAAATAAACTAGTAATCATTTTAACTTAAATAAAAATATATATTGCTCTTACATTCTATTTTTCTATACGAGCAGTAATTTATTACTTGTTAACTTCGTTGTTTTCCACTGGTTGTGTAAACACATCGACATAAGTCGATGTTGACATGCATTTTGTCCATAAAACGCAACAAAATTGTCGGAAATGCCCCCTTATCTATTTGGAATTATACAGAATTAAAGTATGTTATGTTACGTGTACATGTTATAAGTATGATATATTATTGGATGACCCTGGAAAGTAATTAGTTGACATGCCAAGCTGGGTTAAAATTATTCAAGAGATTTTCGCAAAAAGTAGCAAATAAAAATTTGCACCAACTGGATTTATGTTAAGTAAAAAAATACTTTATGTTCTTTTCTAAAATAATGTTAATCTATAGTTAGAGCTCAAGATTACTAAAATTATGAGCTGCAAAGTTGTGAAAAACGCAAAGTTATTTATGTATACCAAATTTATTCACCAATTTACCAGGCCAGTTTTTGCCGGTGGAATGAAATATCGCTCACCGTGGGTTAGTGGAAACATAATTTTTGATAACTTTTAACGATAGTATCAAATATTAAAGCAAGCAAAAAGCTCAGGTGTGAGAGTGTAGAAAGTCATTATGTAATTATATTTTGCACCGCCGATTTCGGTGGGGCACTAGTTCCAGAGTTACGGATAATTAATTTTTATGGCTATTGGGGTAACTCTGAAATAATCGTCCATTTGAAACATAATTCATTGTTAGGTGGAAATTTTATTGGTCGTTGACACGGAATTTTAGGGACAACGCTATATTGAATAAAATAACATAGAGAGCTACGAATTAATTTTAAATAATACAAATGTACATATCCAGAGATATTTTCACCCTAAGCTACTAGTAGAGGATCTGTACTAAAATTGACCTTCACCTTAGTGAAAAACTAGATAAAAGTGATATTTTATCAAGTAAAATAAGTTTCTGAAAATGACTTGATATTGTAACCTCAACGGAAATGTCCAAGATGATTTTTAATTAAAATTTAAAAAATATATAATTTTTTCAAATTGCAACGAACGAAACGAAACTAACTCCAGTGAAAAGTATATTATACTATACACAATATGCAACACCACAGTAGCTTACCTTTTTTTGGTCCCTATTGTGCCAACCGATCCGGACTAGTCTTAAAATAAAAGTAATTTAATTGTAAATAATGTAGTATGAGTTTGCTTCAAAAAATTTTTTTAGAGATGATATTTGTGAGCCAATGAAAGAGACAAAGAAACACTGCACGTACTTTCTTCTAGCCGTAGAAAAGGATACAATGCTAGGATATAATTAATTGACTATAGAGCAGTGTTTTGGCGTAGATAAGACGATTTTTTAATAAATTGTAATAAATTAGCTTTTGAAAAACTTGGCTTAAATAAAAGTAGCAAAGATAAAACCTTTAGAATAAATAAAAGAATAATAAATTCTTAAAAAAAACTATTAATGATCACTTATTGTACTATACTATGGATATTGCTTAATAAAGATTATTTAATTTTTCTGCTAAATATGCATTAAAACGTAGTGATTTTCAATCTCGCCGTTTGAATAATAGTGAACAAGATGTGATAAGAAAGAAAATATGTTCGCTTTATCAAAGCCAGATTGTTCTCACTTTGAATAAACGGAAAGGAAGCTAGAAGAAGATGAGATAGAATTTAAACCCTGCACAATAGACAAAAAACAAGTGCGTGTACAAATGCGCAATATCGAAGTGTTTTCGAAGCGCGAGCATTGAAGATGATAAGTGAGATCTTGGCGAAACGTCTGGAGGATTCCAATCGGAGTTCAACAAACGAATGGATGATATCCCGGAATATATTATCATCACATTTTTCCATACGTATTGATTCAGTTATGGAAAAATGTGAAGACAGTATATTCCGGGATATCATCCCTATTGACACGCCAAACCTCTCTATTCAGATTTCGCTCATTGATTAATCTTCTGACCGTTTCATTGCAAGATCCACTTGGTCTGCCTCGTTTTCTTTTTCCTGGTGATCTCCACTGAAATATTCTTTTGGGCCCTTCAGGCATTCTTAATAATGGTCCAAACCATTTCAAGGATCGTCTTTCTATTCGATCCAGCACCGTTTCTTCTGCTTTCATTGGAGCTCTCACTGCCTCGTTGGTTTTTCTTTCTAATCGCGACATTTTTGCGCTTCGTCTGATATAATCCATTTCTATAGCTATGATCCTTCGTTTTAGATCTGCATTTAAAGTCCACACTTCTGCTCCATAGCTCAAAACTGATTCCACCATTGCTTTCCTCACTCGTTTTTTGTTTTTATTCGAGATATTTTTATCCCACTAGAATGAGTTACGGCTTTCTACGATTTTCCTACTTGGTTGTATTCTGTGTTTTATTTCTGTTTCTCCTACCCCGTTTTTATCCACCTATTCATCATTAACTAGAACTTGAAATCGAGCATCGCTGGTTACTACCAAGTATTCTGTTTTCTCAAGACTCATCTGTAACCCACACTTTTTATATTCGTCGTAAAGCCGTTTCATATACTAGTTTGGCCACGACTAACTAATGATCCGACCCACAATTCGCTCCCCGTTTTGCTCTACAGTCTTGTGGCTTTGCTTTTGATTTTTGTTTCGTGATTACGTAGTCTATAATTGATTTTTGTTGTAAAGTGAGCCATTCCCATGTGAATCTGTGAATGTATTTATGTGGAAAATATTTCAAAGTTGAACTGATTGCAAATTTCTATTAACTCTTCTCCGTATTTTCATACTACTACATCTTGTAATAATAGTAATAACATTAATAAACTATTCAGAAGAATCGTCTTCATTTTCTTTTGTTGTCGTTTCTAAAATATCATCAATTTTTAAAGGCGTCTAGGACCAGGATTATACGAAAGGCCATCGAGATAGAAAAGTCCGGACACCTAAATATGAGCGACGATGCTCTGCATTTATCCAATACGTGGAAAACGATGATCAAACTGCAGTCCGATTCCCAGCAGCCAACTACGATCGGGCGAAATAAACAACGCGACAATACGGGGGGCGGAGCCGCCTCCCCTCCCGCAAAAGCAATACCGTTACCACCTTCGGCGCAGGTTATAAATACCGCACGCATCGCCGATCACCACCCAGTGTTCGAAGTTCGCAGCGTGAGCATTGAAGATGGCAAGTGAGATCTTGGCGAAGCGTCTAAAGGATTCCAGTCGGAGTTCAACAAGCGAAGGGTTACGACAGCGCAGAGTCTTCTATGGGGAGTGCTATATTCTGTGGATTTAGCTACTATCAAAGTGCTAATGGCATCGACAGTTGGTCTCTTTTCTCTGAATCCAAATTTCCTTGGCGAGAATCCTCAGTGACAATCAGTTTCTTGCTTATGCCGTGACAATATTTGGTGTTCGTATAGCTTGCCCTCAGCGTCAAGAAGGCAGATAGAGGGGTCTTGTGGAGCTTTATTGGGTTTATTAAGAAGCAGAAGCCAAGCTTGCTTTCATTCATTTTCGAGGAAATTGCCCACTTGTAGCCAGACTATTGTAGACTTTTAGCACGTACTCTAAGTTATTTGCCGCCAGGTGTTTGACCACTTCGCATGGTATGAGTCCAGGTCCAGGAGCTTTGCCCGACTTTATAGCCATCGCCCCCCATGTCCCGGTCCTGACTGTCGATAACCTCATTCCATTTGTTTTTTTTTTGGCCGTTTTGATAGCGTCTCGGAGAGTCTTCTTGGATGTCTTCTATTCGTTAAGCCGTGTATTGGTCAAGATCCGGTCGTCTCTTCTGCCGCCTCTCATAAGCTGTCTTCTTTTGTGTATGCAGTCCTTGGGCGGCTTTGCTGTTTGTTTCGACCACCAGTAAGCGGGGTTCCTGTTTGGGTAGGATCGTTTTTTGGGCATGCATTTGTTGCAGAGTTCTGTAAGTTGGGAGGTGAAAGTCTCTATGCTACACTTGTTGGTGCCGGTGAGAATGGCCGCCTCGTGGTGGGGTTTTTGTTTGTCGAGCTTTTTGACATTCCATTCGAGAAAATGACTTTGCTTTTGAAAATATTGTCCCTGCTTTTGGTTTTCGACTTCGAGGATGATGTATTTATGGTCACTCAAAGATTCTGTCCACCTTGCGAATATCACTTTCTCGTGCGAGAGGGTAATGTCCAAAATTGAAGAGCTCACGTGCCTTTGGAAGGTTGGCTTTTTGCCTTTGTTTTGGCACACTAGATGGTTTTCTGGCAAAAGGTAAGTAAGTAGTAAGGGATTCGCACATATTACGCAGTTGGAGATTTAATTACTTTCAAGAAATTAAAATTCAAAGATTCTGTCCAGCTTGCGAATATCACATTCTCGTGCGAGAGTGTAATGTTCAAAATTGAAAAGCTCACCTGCCTTTGGAAGGTTGACTTTTTGCCTTTGTTTTGGCACACTAGTTGGTTTTCGGGCAAACGGTAAGTAGTAATAGATTCGCACAGATTAGGCAGTTGGAAATTTAATTAGTTTCAAGAAATTAAAATATAGATATTAGACAACAGATCAATAATGTACCTTGATGAAACATGGTTCGATACTGTTTTGTCCGCGCGGAAACGGACTTTGGCCGCAGCTGGCACAGCAAGAAGTCGCAAAAATTACTCAAGACAGGATCAAAAGATTTTTGATTACTTAACTGACCCTACCTCGCTTTTGGTCTTCCTTCCGGAGGGGCCGGCCCGTGCTGCGTCCTCTGTGCATCGAGTGGTGAGGAAATTTGTTGATCACCACGCGTATGACCTGATGCGTTCAACGGCACTTTTTGAACCACACGATGAGAGCGACCGATTTAGCGCTTCACCGTGATTTTTAGTGGAGCATGCGCCTAAGGGCGCTGGCGGGTATAGATGGCCAGTTAAGTTCAAGAATTTAATACCGCGAGGAAAGGAAGAAGAATACCTTCTTGGTGCTGTACTCGCGGCCAATCGATAAGCTATAGGTTTATATATATAAATTCATAAGAAGTCGAAAGATAATAAAATGAAAACTAAACATACCGCCCACCAAAATGCAGTAGGTATTTTCCCAAAAAAACAAAAACAAAAAAGCGGTTCCGAAAAAATGATACCCATGTTTACCTACAGTTAGAGGTTAAAAAAAAATGAAAATTCAGAACTATACTATAAATATTACTAATAGAAGTGCTAACATCTTGTGTGCTTTAAGCGAAAAATGTGCTTACCACGCTATTGATTTGGTAGAGGGCAGAGTTTTACAACAGGTCTCTTAAAGACACCAGTCGCAGTAGGAACCTTGACCACTCTGACAATGCCATCAGGGCCAGGGTAGACCTCGGCTATACGCGCAAGACGAAAGTCAAGAACTGGAGTGTTTTCCTCCTTTACGACCACCAGTGTGCCCACATCAAGATTGGGGCGATTGTCACACCATTTATTACGTTGATTGAGGCTTGTGAGATATTCATTATGCCATCGACGCCAGAAGTGCTGCTGCATTTGCAAGATTAGCTGCCAACGGTTTAGTCTCGACATCTTTGAAGAAGTCATATCAGGGTCAGGGAGTGTCGATACTGGAGCCAACATCAAAAAATGGCCTGGTGTAATACAGCTCACGTCATTGGGATCGTTACTGACAGCGCATATGGGTCTAGAGTTAACAATTGATTCTATTTGAACCAAAACTGTATTGAGTTCTTCGTAGGTCATGATGCGGTCACCTACTACACGGACTAGGTGTTTTTTGACGCTTTTGACGCCGGCTTCCCACAAGCCACCGAAGTGCGGACTAGAGGGAGGATTAAATGACCAAGAGATCTGCTCTTCTCTAGCTGCATCGGACATGATATTGGCTATGTATTTTGACGCAGAAATAAAATTCGTTCCGCAGTCGCTGTGGAGAGCAGAAGGTTTTCCTCGGCGCGCAATCATGCGTCGCAATGCGGCTAAAAAAGCATCAGTTGATAAATCCGAAACTAACTCAAGGTGGATAGCACGAACTGAACAGCAGATGAAAAGACAAAGATATGCTTTTAGAGTCTTAGCACCTCGTAGCTTTGCCATGGTAATTTGAAAAGGACCTGCCATATCGACACCAACACATTGAAATGGCTTGAGTTGTGTGATGCGATAAGAGGGCAGATTGCCCATACGGGGAATGTACGGTTTAGGGTTTGCTAGAAAACAGCGGTAACATTGAGACAAATTCCTCCTGATGACTCGTTTGGAAGCAATAATCCAAAAATGTTGTAACAACAAATAGGACAAAGTTTGAAAACCTGGATGCAGGTATTTGTTGTGATAATAACAGACTATCATATCTGTCAGTTTATGGTTTGTTGCTAAGAGGGCAGGGTGTTTTTGCTCATAGGGAAGCATGGACGTAATTAGCCTTCCGCCCACCCTGAGAATACCCTGAGTATCAATTACAAGACACAACTTGCGCATAGGTTTGGAGCAAGGTAGACCTTTGGAAACAAGATCAAATTCCTGTCGAAAACATTGCTGTTGAACGATTCGAACAAAGACGAGTAATGAGTTATGTAATTCAATTTCATTCATCACTGATGTATCAACAGACTGACGTTTTATTTTCAGATCTATGAAACGCAAAACATAAGTTATAATACGAAGAATTTTCGGAAGAGAAGAAAATCTGTCCAATAAATCCGAAAAAGGAAAAAACTTTTGTGGAAAAGTCGAGTAAACATACCTTTTTGATTCCTCTTTCCGAATATCTGGTGAGTCGAGAGTAGGAGTTGGATTGTTCGGCCATTGGTCAGACGAACGACGTAGCCACTCTGGGCCGTTCCACCACATAGAGTTGTTCAATAGCTCTTCCGGCAACATACCACGTGATGCAATATCACCTGGGTTGAGTTGTGTTGGGACAAATGTCCAAGAAGATGGAGGAAGAATATTTTGAATGTGAGATACGCGATTTGCGATATAGGTTTTCCATTTATATGGAGGCGCTCTTATCCAACCGAGAGCTACCATGGAGTCAGACCATGCGAAAATGGATTCAAAACCAACATCAGAATAACTGACTTTGATGAAAGAAATTAAATCAGCGACCAAAACTGAAGCTGATAGCTCGAGGCGAGGAAGGGAGATCCTTTTTAGTGGCGCAACTTTGGTTTTGGCTGTCACTAGCGTGGAAAATACACTGCCAGTTGAATCGGCGACTCGAAAATACGCGCATGCGCCGAAACCAATTTCCGAAGCATCGCCGAAAACATGGAGTTGTAGAGACTGAAGATTTGGTGTCAAGATGTACCTGGGAATTTTTATCTGGGAAATCAAGGGTAACTGACTTTTGTATGTCAACCATCGATCGACAAGACCTTGGGTTGGAGTGTCATCCCAATCTACACCCTCTGCCCACATCAATTACATTAGATGCTTTGCAAGAAATATGCAAGGTGATATCAAGCCGATTGGATTAACCGTACGAGCAATGGTAGAGAGAATTGATCTTTTCGTACAAGAATCGTCGGTTTGATTGACCTGATATGAAAAGACATCATTCACTGGGTCCCATTGGAGACCAAGGACTTTATGAAAACAGTCAGTGTCAGTGTCTAGTGAAACAGAAGTTTGTCGAATATTTGACGGAATTGTATTAAGAAAGTTGAGATCATTACTTGACCACTTTCGCAGCTCAAAACCTGCGGAATTTAATAACTCAACAAGCTCTGCTTTAAGAGTCAATGCTTCCTCCAAGGTGTAAGCTCCTGTGCAGATGTCGTCGACAAATATGTCGGACTGCAGAACTCTTGAAGCGTTAGGATATGCTTCTGAGCCCTCTCGTGCCAGTTGCAAAATGACTCGAAGTGCCAAATAAGGAGATGATGCGATTCCAAATGTAACGCGGGTAAGACGATAATCTTGGATAGGCTGCTCGGGAGAAAATTTCCATACTAGCCTCTGATAATCCCGATGCTTGGGGTCTAATACAATCATACGATACATGGCTTTGATGTCACAAGAAAATGCTAATGGAAATTTTCTGAAGTTAAGGCAAATTACGGTGATGTCTTTTTGGAGTTTAGGACCTGACAGAAGAAACTGATTGAGTGATCCTTGTGGAGTAGGACAAGACGCATTGAATACTACGCGCACGCTTTGGTCACTAGCTTTCGTAACCGAATGGTGGGGTAGATAATACATTTTTTGAGTATTAGTCGAAATTTCAGGAGGAGCAACAACTAGCAACAGTCTAGATACTCACGAATGACAGCAGAGTATTTTTCATAGAGATCAACATCTTTTAAGAGCCGTCGCTCTAAAGAATAGAACTGTTTCAGAGCAATATCCCTAGAACTCGAAAAAACAGGCTCCTCTGCTTTGAAGGGAAGAGATACTATAAATCTCCCAGACAATTCCCGATAGTGAGTAGTGTTAAAAAATTGCTCACTTAACTTGTCAGACTCAGACATAGGTTCAGTATGAGGAACCTCTTCAAGTTGCCAGAATTTGGACAAGGTTCTCTCAAGAGAATCTGATAAAGTAAAGAAGCTATGGCGTGGATGTAAACGAGAGTTGCCAGATGATTTGACATTTCCCATGATAATCCAGCCGTAAATGGTGTTTAAGGCAATGGGATCATGTGGAGATTGCATAATCTTGCCATCCAACATGAGTAACGGAAATATGGAGGCACCTAGTAAAATGTATATTCCACTAGGAGTCTTGAAACTTGGATCGGCTAACTTAATATGAGACAAATGATCTCAGCTATTATGTTCTACTGAAACAATAGGCATATTAACGCAAATGGACGGTAATATGACTGAATAGACTGCCACGAAAGGTTGATTCAAACCAGGCACGCTTAGTTCGAAAGTAGTGTAGCCTCTCGATGTAGCAACTGACGTATCACCGATACCTTGAATTTCAACACTTCCACCGTAGCTTTTCAAACCCAATCTTCGAAAACACTTCTCAGTGATGCAGTTTACCTGACTCGCGCTATCCAGCAGCGCTCGGCAAGTGTGTAGGTTGCCATGTCTGTCAGCCACTTGAACGAGGGCGGTAGCGAGTAAGGTTGAGTCGGTTATATTCGCCGAAGAAGAGGCATATGATTTAGGTGAATTTAGCTCTACCGATGCAGAAGATGCAACGGAGTGAGGAAGTTCGCATGATGAGTCATGGTGTCTGTGACGAATTGCCTTTGGAAGGAGAATCGGCTCCCCAGTGGAGCAAAGTATGGTGTGTCCGACTTTGACAAAATTGGCAAGCTGTATTGCTCGAACATTTTTTAGCGCTGCACCGCAAATTGAGGCATAATGTGCACAAGCGATGTTGCTTGACGATGGTGTAACGATCACGAGGCGTTTTCGATTTGAAAACTGAACATTTAATCAACGAGTGTCTACTCTGACATCCTAATGTACATTTTGGACTATCCTGCGTTAAGAAACCTTTAGGATTTAATTTAGATTTAAAACTGCGTTCGCTTTGGTTTCTGACTGATTTTGTTCGAATGGTGTCTTCTGGACTTGAAAGTGCAAAGGACGATAATGCCTTGCAATTTTTATCTAAAAATTTGATTAAATCGTCGTATGAAGGAAGCTCCACACTGCTGTGCGCAAGCTAAAATGACTTAGCTGAATGCACATCAATTTTTGATAAAAGCAAATTGAGAAGAATAAAATTCCACTCGACAGTGGGAAACCCCAAAATTTTCAATGCCGCCAAGTTTTCTTGAAATGTGTCGATTAAACGTCGCAAAACTAAATGATCGTCTGATGACATTTTAGGAGCGTTGTGTATGTTGTTCCAAAATTCAGTGGCCATTAACCTTTTGTTCTGGTATCTATCACGCAATGCCTGATAAGCAACGGGGTAGTTGCTCTCAGTCATGCGCAACGTTTTTAATAAATTGAGGGGTTCACCCTCGCAATGTTTGACCAAAAAACCGAATTTTTGAATTGCCGGCATGTTCGCGTCATTATGAATTAAACTATCATATAAGTCAATGAATGTCGGCCAATCTCGGTAATCGCCCCTGAAAATTGGTACATCAACCTCATATACTTTTTGGTTAGTGGTAGCATTAAAAATTGTTTGGTTTGATGGGACAACAGGACTTTGAGCCGCTGTAGGAAACAAATCCATATATATATATATATATATATATATATATATATATATATATATATATATATATATATATATATATATATATATATATATATATATATATATATATATATATATATATATATATATATATAGATTTTATCACGAAATATTTGTCGTCAAATTCTCGACGAATTTCGTCTTCATCCTCCAGAGACTTGTCAGTCATCTGTTGCGACCCAATGATTGCATGATGATGAGCTTCAAAATTATTTCTAATGTCTTCAATTCCTTCGTAACGAGCTTTAAATTGATTTAACTTAGTAGAATCAGTGAGACAGGTCTGAGAACAATTATAAATTTCAGTCAAACGACTTATAAAAAAACCTCGAGTGGCTTTATTCTGACCTAAAGATTTTGCCATTATAAAAACCTATCGAACACTACACAGATTCAGAGAGAAAAGCGATATTACTCAAATAATAATAATGATAATAAAAAAATGAAAATCAAACAGTTCCGAGTTTCAACTAGACCGAAAGAAATTCGACAAAAAAGTAAATAAATACGCCTGAAACTCTGCCCGTTCCGATATTGAACGTTAAAATGAAACAATATTTGAAACCTAGATCCAGTCGATTGAAATCAAATGCGAATCTGTATATATAAAAAAAAACGTACTGATCTTTTTGTGTTGATGCTAATGGCCTTCATACACAAAAAAAGTAAAGGAATAAACAGATTTTTCGCAAAGCATAGCACGTAATCGTGAATTTCAAATTGAGAATATTGATTGCACAATAATAAGATAAAAGTTAGTTCTTTTTAATTGGGCTCGTAAGGACCAAAGATGTTTTGTCCGCGCGGAAACGGACTTTGGCCGCAGCTGGCACAGCAAGAAGTCACAAAAATTACTCAAGACAGGATCAAAAGATTTTTGATTACTTAACTGACCCTACCTCGCTTTGGGTCTTCCTTCCGGAGGGGCCGGCCCGTGCTGCGTCCTCTGTGCCTCGAGTGGTGAGGGAATTTGTTGATCACCACGCATATGACCTGATGCGTTCAACGGCAATTTTTGAACCACAGGATGAGAGCGACCGATTTAGCGCTTCACCGCGATTTTTAGTGGAGCATGCGCCTAAGGGCGCTGGCGGGTATAGATGGCCAGTTAAGTTCAAGAATTTAATACCGCGAGGAAAGGAAGAAGAATAACTTCTTGGTGCTGTACTCGCGGCCAATCGATAAGCTATAGGTTTATATATATAAATTCATAAGAAGTCGAAAGATAATAAAATGAAAACTAAACAGATACACACGACACTGTATCCAAAGGATGGGGTGATGCCACTCAAAACTATCTGACGAAAGCAACTTCAAATAAAGAAAAACGCAGTCAGAAGACGGATTTGTCCCAAACTGCTTGCTGTTTTCTGCAAAGAATATTAGGGATTATAACTTGCTAACAAGTGCCGAACATTTTGAAAATTGGTTTCAAAACATTCTTTTAAAAAATATTCCTAATAACAGTGTTGTTGTCATGGATAACGCAAACTACCACAGCCGTGTGATATGCAAAGCACCAGCCTCAACAAGTTCAAAAACTAAAATTCACGAATATTTGTTAGAAAATGATAATTATTTTGAATTTGAATAGATATTTAAAAATGTAATTATGTATAGATATTTCTAGCTATGAATTTATCGTATATATTTAATGCCATAGTTTATTCTTAGCGTATTTTAATAAAATTATAGTCACCTAAATAAATACAAAAAAATATTATTAATAAAACCTTTGAGAGTCCGTCCCTAACGTTCTGTCCTTTAATACCTACCGGACCGGAGTTTTACTGCTTTGGGTAAGTAACTTCCATAATTGCAAAAGTCAGCACGATGAAGATTGAGATGGACTATACACTGCCCAAATCCAAGTCCACTATAGGCAATCTTAAAACCATTAAATTTTAACGAATTTGTAACGACAGACAGACTTTAGGTTATATCTTAAAGTTCAGATAAATTGCAATGATAGTTTCCTATCAATTTGATATTTCAAACCACACACCTCGAATCGTCGCTCAAATTTGCATGCAATAGAAAGACGACTTTGGTGAATCAATGTAATATGACAGCGGCGTTAATAAACGCAGTTTAATGGATTAATAAATATTATGATAAATAGTTATTGAAGCTACCTCGGGTTCATAGTAAAACAGTTTAATATGAATTAGTATACAAAGTAAAATGAAAAAAATGTCCTCTTTCAATTTTAGACAGGTACGTCACGTTGTCGTTAAAATGCTGCTCTATGATAAAGTATGTTAATCAATTAAACTTTTCAGTATGGGGCTTTGGAACCTCTTCAAGCGTGTATATGTGATTAAAGAAGGTTAGCCTATACAATGCTATACATGCAATACATGTGTTATAATACAATGGCAACGCTACTGATCCACAAAGTACTTCCAAATCTGAAGGACTTTACATGGCTCTATTTTTATAGCTGTACCAAGGATTTTGATAGATGGGAAAACTGGGAAACTTCATCAGTTTTTTGTTCAAAAGAGGTATGTCAAAATGTGGTAATGTCAGTTCAGGGATAATTATATGCCCATCGAAGATATTGTGAAAATAATTAAAATCATTTAATTTTCATTTACTTTTTTTCCAAATTTTTCATAAAAGAATGTTGTCTATTGCATGGTCTCTTAAATGTGAACTTCATTTTTTACATAGGGAAACCCAAATATTTATGGGTGATTCTGTTTTAAATGTGATTTTTTATATCTTGTATTGTTTGTTTTATATATAATATAATATTTCATTCAATTAGAAACCACAAAATTTCAGTATCGTGTCATGTCTATTTTTAAGATTCATTTATTTTTTTGTCGCAATAAGTGATTTAAACTAATTACACACTTTTTGAAACTGACATCAGAATTTGAATTTATATGATTCGAGCGGCATCTACTTTGAGATTTATGAAACGTTTAGTAAATCACATTAAAAGTACGTCATCTGAGTACTGAAAGGAAAATTTGAAATTGGTTTCTCGTTCTAGACACTTTGAGGTTGGAGCAAAATCCTCCCGGGCTTTTATTTTATTTTATTAAAAATTGAAAAAGTCTAAAAAGTTTTAAAATCACAGAAAATTGAAGTTAAAAAGTAACAGAACTAAATCACCCTTACATTATTAATATTTACTAAAATTCAAAATTATCGCACCTCATTTTGGAACGATTTTCTGTACTTGAAAACAAACGGCCAGATTTTTACAGTTCTTATACATCGGTAACGACAGAAAAATCAATCAATGTTGTTCGGCCGATGTAATATAACAATTACAGATGATTTATAATAGTGGGTGTTATAATTTAAGTAGTTTATAAAAAACAAAGATCAAAATTGGAGCCATACATACCATAGTTTAAAAGCTTACAAGTAAAAAGTTACAGGGTATTAAATTATAGCTAAGCTAAGTACATTGTTGTCAAATCTATTGATGGTAAATAGGTAATATACATATAATTGTCCTTCCTGTATATCGGCCTCTGTGGATGAGCAATCCATGAGACGCGTCCCCGGGTGGCGGATAGGGGAGCCCAGGCTCTTACGAGCTGGCTGAGAATAAGAAGGCATCAGGAGGTAAAAATCCAATAGGGCTATCAAATAACCAGTCGTGTACCAGCTCACCCTGCCCAGCTGTTGTGTCGTGGCAAAGGGCTTGTACAGGGTATAACGGTGCCAACTGGCTTGTAGTTGGTTGATAAACCATGCGTCGGGTGCCGGCTCGACGGGTAGGTACGCGACGCGATGGGTTCGAGCTTCGCCACTTGGACTAAGAAGAGTAAGCCTCAATAAAAATTCTAAATCCTACGGTGGGGTGTCGAGCCTAGGGGATGCATGACTGGATAGAAGATCAGTCTCTACCGATCCCAACCCTGAGGCACCGAGCGCGCATCGGGGAAGGAAGCCTTACCTCTGCATGCGGGGCTCTGTAGAGGTGGACCGTTTTTTCCCTAGCTACTCGTGGGACCTATATGGAACCTGAGGAGGAGCCACATCCTGATCGAAATGATGGATGAAGAAACCAGGGAGTGGCTTCGCAGGGAGCTGATCAACGTCATGATCTGATAGAGATCGATCCAGAAGGATTGAGACTAAGAAGGGCGGCGATCTGGATTTCGGGCCTGGGGCGGGTGTCTCGAACGAGGCACTACTCCGCTGCCTAGCAGCTCAGCATGGCATAGATGTCTGAAAGGTCTGGCAGAGGACGGAAAAAGTGATTGGTGGGCGTGGACGAGAAATCGGCAAGCGTGATCAAGGCTAAGGGCTCCTTTCTCTTCTGCCTGGCGACCCAGGTTAAAGTGAACCTGGCTGCGCCGAGGCCGCAGGGGGATGAGGTGGCCGCGGGGGGCTCACACGAAGAGGGCTCGTCCATGGAAGTTGATGGGCCTGTCGGAGAGGCGGCGCTCACAGCTTCTGTGGAGGAGACCTCCGGAGGGCCCTCCGAGGAAGGGAGAACAGAGGAGGAATCTCGGATGGAGGTGGACCGGGGGATCCCATCAGGGTCCACGAGTCAGGAAGCGGAAGCGGAGGGGGGTGCTACCTCTGATCCGGATTCGGGCTGAGGCTAGCATCGTGACCGTCACGTGGTATTCCCGTAATAACATCTTCACATGGATATTACAAATTAACCTGCAACACAGCATGGCTGCAACGGTCCACTTATACAGGAAAATTTCGGAGGGCGGTACATCTATTGTACTGATCCAAGAGCCTTGAATTGTAAAATCAAGTGTGAGGGGCTTATCTCTGGGAAGGTCAATGCTGCATAGTGTCGACTCCTCAGAGGGCGGTCCCAGGGCCTGCATACTAACCATGGAGCTATAGGCATTTTTCCCAAGGGGCAAGGCGTCGACTGGGATCTCTATAAGGAGGTCAGCAGACAGTACAAAAGAGAACTACGGGCATCACAGAGGAAGGCCAGGAGGGGCTACTGCGACGGATTAATGAATAAGCCGAACGAAGCTAGGCTCCTTAGGGTATTCAAAAGTGATCCTGCGGGAAGACTGTTAGTGGTCCGCAGTACCGGCGGTGGCTACACAGCGGGACCAGCGGACACACTACAACAGTTGCTGACCACACACTTCTCAGGGTCCGCCGATCCGGATCTGCTCCATGCTAACCGACCGGAGGGTTGAGGCAAGACTGGCTGGGGAGCCGGTCTCCATCGACTCATCACGGGGCTGTCCACAGGGTGGGGTCTTGTCCTCCTTCCTGTGGTGCCTAGTGGTGGACGAGATATTGCATATTCTGAGGGAAGAACACGGGGTCTATGCTCAGGCATATGCAGACGACCTTGTCATAATGACATAGGGGACGGACGTGACAAGGATGCAGGGCCTCCTGAACTGGGCATTGGTAAGATTCTCACAATGGTGCCGGGACAGCAAGTTGGCTGTCAATCCTGGCAAGGGGGAGATGGTCATCTTCACCCGGAAAAGGAAGTTGGAGCGTAGCCTCAACATTTCGATGGATGGGGTGCCTCTTTCTGCAAGCGGAAGGGTCAAGTACTTGGGGGTATGGTTGGACTCCAAGTTGACCTTCCAGGAACATATAAGATCAAGGACCAGGTCGGCCTTGGCAGCTCTGTGGGCGTGCCGGAGAGCGGTAGGGGGCACTTGGGGCCTGGGGCCAAAGATCATGCAGTGGTTCTACTTACCATGGTGGTGCTTATGCTCACGCATAGGGCAGTGGCATGGTGACCGGGGACCAAAAGAGCAGGAGCAAGGCTAGTTCTTGACAAACTGCAGAGATCGGCTTACCTCTGCATAACGGTCATGAGGACCGCGCCCACGAAGGCCCTAGAAGCTCTGGTGGGTTTGCCCTCTCTGGCGGATCGGGTGCGGGTAGAGGTGCCCAGGAGGGGTGTCAGGCTGACGATCTGCGGGCTCTGGAGGGAGGGAACCTTCAATCGGGGTCCGTACGACATTTTACATAGATGGTCATCTTCACCCGGAAAAGGAAGTTGGAGCGTAACCTCAACATTTCGATGGATGGGAGATTTAGCTGGAGCTGGAGCGTACTGCGAGACAACGGGATCGAGCTTGTCGGTCCCTCTGGGCCAGTACTGCACTGTGTTTCAGGCGGAAATTTTCGCTATATTGATGGCGGCCAGAGAGGTGCTTCGGCTCAACCATGGAAGCAGGAGTGCTGCACTTATGGCGCTGAAGTCAGTGCGCACGCGCTCCTTGTTGATAAAGGAGTGCAAACGCGTACTGAGGAGAGTGGCCGAGAAGAAGAATGTCACGTTGGTCTGGGTCCCGGGTCACACCGGGAACCGGGGCAATGAGGCAGCGGACGCCTTACAAAGGGAGGGCTCCTCGCATAGGCATATGGGACAAGAGCCCCGCTTGGGGATCGCCCCGTGTGTGAGGCGGGGAGCTCTCGAAGCCTGGACGAGATAAAGGGCCGCGGTGGGCTGGAGAGTTGCTCCGGGAATGAGGTAGGCTCCCTCGGACCAGGGAGCTGCTTAAACTGACGAGAAGGGAGTGTAGAGCACTAAAAGGGGCCTACACAGGACATTGCAGGTTTAGGAAGCATCTTTGCTTGGAGACGACCCGAAGTGCAGGTGGTGCATGGAAGGGGAGGAGACGCTTTGTATGTAAAAATTTACCTTAGGAAAATAAAGAACAGGCTTTTTAAATATTATAGGAATTGTAATTTATACACATGAAATACGAATGGGTTTTGAAATAGAAGTTTATAAGATTATAAATTTATTTAATAAACATTAGAAGAGGAACCTTCACCTGCAATTTAATGTAATAAAATAAATTGCTAATATTATATTATACAACAATTGGGGTAAACGGCAGTTGACTCACGAGTATATTTGACACGAGCGGTGCGAGTTAAAAAGTTTAAAAAACGAAAACAACACGAATACATTGACTGACGTAACCGTCAGAATTGACAAACGTCAAAATTGAAGGCGTGGGAAATATCTCCGAAAGCACCTAATTGCTCCCAAACCTGTCCAATCTGTTGTGTGGCAGCGCATGGCACACAATTCGGAACTTGAAAATATCCAATTTTTCAAAAACGGCTTTAAAGAAATATTAATGTAATGTAATGCGTCAACTTCCTGGACGTTCTGTCGTATAAATGAGTTTTCTAACAAATATCGCTCATGTTGCAAGAACAGATTCACTGCAATTACTAATAGTCGACTGAGAGCTAGAGAGGAAGCGTCCACGCAGGTTTCAGAAGAGATGGCTGGATCAAACCAAAGGTCTGGTCGACATCGAACTGTAAATATAGCAGAGAACATAACAGAGTGGTACAGAGAGATATGTGGTTGCAGATTAAATTTTTATCCTACTCTTTTGGTAATAATGAATTTTATGATTTACAATGTGGATAGTTATCAATATTTTTATTAAAGAATTCTTTATTATGAAAAATACACATTATTTTGATTTAAATATTTTATTTCATTATTTTCACAAGTCGATTAGGAGTAAAATATTAAAACAAACGCAATTTTCAGTGGCAATGTCAGTCATATTCAACTCCGCCATCAGATTCATGTCCATCACTCTCGACCGCGGTCTCTGGGGGTAATCCATCTTCCCCGTCTCTTAGTGAAATAGAGTTTTTGAGGCCAAGTTGTCCGTTGAAGTCTTTCAACTTAACGATTCCGGCCGATCTTTGGACTGCAAAATCCAAAGGAATTTCGGCTGGAGTCGCAATCGTTAGAGCCACAATGGCACAAATGACCTGCAAGTTGAAAATTTATGTTTGTACCTACTTCACAAAAAGTGTTGAATATTGTAACCTTAACCTAGATGGATCGATTAATGCTTCAGTGGATTGACCTGTACCGGGTCTCCACTGTTCGACGTTTTTACTCAAAATTCAGTGACATACTTAGATTTTTTTAAAATTATATTCGATAAATAAAGCAAAGTTATATATGTTATAATGAGATACCCTATATATTGGAATAAAAAGGGAAAAAATATTGATGGCGAATATCTGAGTCATTTGCGCTGTGCCGATGATATTGTTATTACAGTCAAAAGTTTAAATGAAGCTTTCGAAATTATAAAACATCTAAAACAGGCACTAGAAAAAGTAGATCTTATTTTCAGAAAACACAATACATAACCAATCTAGTTCCAAGTGAAAGTATGAAACTAACCAAAACTAACCAATCTAGTTCCAAGTAAATGTATGAAAATAGACGGGTACGAGATACAACAGCTTTATAGCTATACTTATATTGGACATGAGATTAGAATAGGTAAAGGTAATCAAACTTGCGACTTTCAACGCCCTATAGGTTTCGAATTGACAGTATTTGGTAAATATGCTTAAAGAAAAAGATCTAAAACCAATGCATTTTGCCAGTAATCACATACGACTCGGAAACGCTTACGTTACCCTAGAAGTCCTCACATAAGTTGAGAGTAAATCAAAGAAAAATGGAATCACAAGAAGAGACATGGTATCAAACAAGAACAAATAACTGATTTAACAGATATCATGCAAAAATTAAATTAAAATTAAATTAAAAGATTAATAGAATGGAGACCCAGAGAAAATAAGAGAAAGTGAGGTAGGCTCTATACAAGATGGGAACAGGAGCTGAGAAAGACAGCGGGAACCTGGAAGCAGGAGACACAAAACAGAATACTGTGAAAGGAAATGGAGGAGACCTATGTCCAACAGTGGATGTAAAAGGTTGGCAGATGATGATGATGATGACCATTAAACCAAACTTAACTTTATATATCAAACGTATGCAGATACCTGTGCCTAAAAGATCACCCTTAACAAACTAGGTGATTATAGGCCTGATATAACTGCCTATAGGAGTACCGGAAATCTATTTGTAAAATGTTTAATACGATTCAAAAAAAGTTGGAGTCAAAAATGAAATCTATAGTTTTAATAAACTCTGTAAGTGAACTTTTGGTTTATGCTTGACATCTTCTTCTGACACTTAATTTTGCTCAGTTTAACGGTATATTGGTAAAAAGAGAGACGACATCAAGACAAATGATTGCATAATCTTGTGGAAGTTGTTTATTTCTAATTAACTCAGCGAATTTGAAGGAATCAGGTACTTAACCAACAATATTAAAATTATACGCCACTGTTGTTATATGCCGATTTTTGTTTATCTTTGCTCGAATAAAAACCTGTAACGTTTTTTTCATCCAGAAGGCGAGAAAATTCATTTCTAAGTTTGCTTGCTTGGTATTTCTAGTTCTTAATTTGTAATTTATTTATTACAAAATAATGTTTGTATTGACCCCTCATTTCACGCCAATGGATTTTTTCGGGGAACTTCAGAATATAAGGCATACAATTATAGAGATCGTTAGACAGTGGCAGAACCGAAAGAAAAAATTCGCAATCCGAAGCGTGGAGAAAATGAGTGAAATATAGACAATGAAATTAGAATATTATATTATACGCGGTATTTTAATTTGATAAAATTTGAAAAAACGATACCTTGAATTGTTCATAATAAAAGCATTTACTTAATTTCTTGTTTTCTGGTTTGTCACATTAGGCCCAAAAAAATTGAGAAAAAGCCAAATAATTCCACAATTATATGCGAGTTCTACTAATGGTATAAGCTTTTGGTATTTACAGATTTCGAAACTCATACAGTAAAAAGCCCGCCCCGCATAATTATAATAAAATCAAGAAATTTCATTAAACCTAAGCTATGTGTGCTTTTCGAAATATTACTAGGAGCGTAATATCTTTTTCTTAATAAACTGATTTTTCAATAGCAAGTCATATAAACCTTAACTATTTCCTAAACAATGCGGAAATCAAATAGGATTGTCTGGTGCTACCGCCAAAAGCAAAAACGGCAATAAAATAGCGTGGTCTATGAATTCTCTTAAATACTCAAAACTTTTTTAATAAAAATTTCTTAAAAAACTATAGCAAATTTTAAGGGAATGCTGTGGGTCACCTTGTGTGGGGCATCCTGTACATGCTTTTTTTTGTTGATATATACATTACTTATAGCAGATATCCGCCTCTGTCATTACATATTCCTGTAAAATTTATTTGTAGTTTTTCAAAATATTATTTAAGATCCTTTTAAGAAAATTTTAGCTTCGATAATGTCTCGAAAATTAAAACTTCATATATTTCTGAAATACGCCACCGAATTCTACATTAAATATTCTAATCTAATAAAGTAAAAAAGTAAACGTAAAAAAACCACACCGTACCGAGTGTTCGAAATAAGGTGTTAACAACCTACAAACTACGAACGAAAAATAGAATAGAAAAGTTACATATTTTTATATACGTTCCATTCATCTTTTGTAAATACAAAATTCCTTAATTTAAAAAGTATATCCTGCATATATTTCATATATAATGTTATAACATATGTCTAACGGTTTTCGACGAAGCCTAATTATTTATTTTTTTATGGGTTCCTTGTGGAAACCCTATTGTCACATGTTGAGTTGAGTTGAGGTGAACAAAAATTAAATTTCACAAAACGTAAAAAGTCAATTCGTTCAAATGGACACTCGCTATTTTTATAATTCTGTCCGATTTGGCATTAAAAGTTAAGGTGTAAAAATGCTATAATGCGGGTGTTAAGTTTTGCTATTATGTTTTTTATAATCTTTTTTTGTACTTCATTTTTGCTCACCCTCCTCACCCTCTATTAATTTAAATCCAAGATATATGCTCCATATATGACAATAGACACACTTTCATAAGGAATCCGTCCAAAATTAAATAACAAGGCTCCATTACAGGAATAATTGTTAATTAATTATTTTAAGGCCTGAAAAACATTTTTTCCAGATTTGTCGAAAACGGTTAGATTTAGATTTAGATTTAGATTTAGATAATATTATAGCATGAAGTATACCTAGAATTTTCCGGAGTATCAAAAATTCAATAATTCACAGGGTATCTAGTTTTACAATGTACAAAAATGATTAAATTATTATGCGTGTAAGTTGCGTTTGACAACTAAAAAAGTTGATATCCGAACATTATCAGATTTATAGGAACTTAATTCCGAACTATAAAAACTCACCAAGAACAACTTCATTCTCTCTTGTGCTATCTAACTGGAGTACATTGCATGATTATTGTGTCATATTCTTATATACCGAACGCATGCGACCTAGAAGCTTAAAACAATTAAAAACACACGCGGCTATTGTTTAAGGATTATACACGCACAAATTTTTAGTAAGCAAACTTACAAGCCTGATATTTTACTTTTGCTGATTAGTTTTAAGTGACAAAAATTAACGCACATTAGTATAGTAGGAAATGAACTGTAACGTTGGCTAACCTAGTTAAAAATTAACACAAGTAAAAAAAAAATAGAGCATTTAGACAGAAAAAAATATATCATTTAAACATAATGATGGATAGTAATAGTTTTTTATTAAATATCTTGGTCTCATCATAGATGAAACTCTAACTTGGAAATATCGCGTTTAGCGTACCATTCATTCCTTTTTCCTATCGTATATGAGGTATCTACTACTTATATGGAGAATGTGTTATTAAGCTCAATTTAATGAATGGCAAGTCTCAAAATACAATAATAGTACTATATGGTTACGCTAAGAATTGAAGTTAGTCAAGTTGTCTAATATTCGAAAATTAGAGCAATGTAAATTAATTTATAAAAGTGTAAATGATCTACAAAAATCCAACTCTTGTCTTGCTCACCGATATGAAACTCATGAATACAGATCACAAGATAATTTATGTTTAACATCTCGCAGTATTAATGTTAGATTGGATGTAAATTTATAATTGTAAATAATAATAATAATAATAATAATAATAATAATAATAATAATAATAATAATAATAATAATAATAATAATAACAATAATAATAATAATAATAATAATAATAATAATAATAATACTAATAATAATAAATTAATGTTATAATCTTAATTATCTTTTTAAAATGTTTTATTATCTAAATTGTATTAAGTGGTATGCTCTTTTTTTTATTTGGGAACATTGAGAAACTCATCACCTTTACCTTGGGTAATCAAACTGCTTTTATTTCAAGGTTAAAGTGTGTACCATTTTTTAAAAATCATGTCATTTTCTACAATTAGGTGCTCCTAACCATGATAAGAATTTCGATTCTATCTCTTTTTATTAAGGAAGTTGGGATTTAAATTGTAAATGTACAGTTAGAGAAAAAATCTTTTTTGGAATTATTCTAATTGTTTCTAATTCATGTTGCTCCCAATTACTCCTCAATAGATAAAAAACGTTTCTGCAACCTAACAAAACTTAATAATAATTATAATATTGCAAATGCTTTTTTCGATGTTGTAGTACAGTAAGGAGGGATTGAAATTGTCGACATCCGTTCGAAATATTTTTTTTTCAGATAGGGCGGTGTCGCACATTGAATGATTTTGCAATAAAATAACAGGACCTGAAGTTTATATCGATTGAACATATTCAATCAGAGTGCTCACATATGGTGAAATATATAAGTTTGACAGAAATTTTAAACTTTTTGTATACGATACTTCTCTGTATTATGTAGACAAGGCATGAATACGCTGTTGCAATGATTAAATTGTGATAATCCTAGAGTGTCGCAAAGAAGCCTTTTATTATCCTGTGAGGGATAGTTACGATCTCCATAACTTAATTTTTGAGTACTGTATGTAACTTTTAATTTGCTTGTAACGTGCTCTCTTAGTTTTAGGTGAGAATCTAAAGTAAATCCTAAACTTTTGCATCTACTACAAAATGACCAAAACAGAGTTTTTTGTAGATACGATTTTACGATGCTTATAATATTATTAACTTGATTTGGCAAGCAATTTTGTTACCGCCATAAGCCTAAATTATTTTGCTGATATATTATCTAGGGTAAAGTTTGTCAATACGAACTACATTTTGAACAAAATATATAGAGAGAGAGATAACTTCAATAGAACTTTTTTTTTAAACAGTGATATAAATTAAAAATTTGTTTAAGTTCTATAAAAAAATTAATAGTCGGAAACGCCAGATACTGCGTCTTTTCCCTTAAGGTGTGTAATATGCATCCACCAGGGATGTAAAATACCTTACATACGCAGTCGAATTTTTGTGATAATTTCTTTTCGCAGTCATCACAAACTGCATACTTTGAGGTGGAGGTTTCATGAAGTTTGTCATTGAATATAATCCACTCTTGATTTCGTGGTTTAATAGTTACCGCATTTAATGCAGCTGTCTTGTGCCGCATCAGAAGCTTCATAGGACAATTCCAAAACCACTGTGTTTTCCCAATCTGATAAGGACTCTGAATTTTACTAATTCTACCAGTACGTTTTTTGACTGACTGCTTACTTTTAGAAGTTTTGACTTGCTTGTACGTGCTGATGATGGCTTCTTTATCATTCGTCTTTTCCTTTGAACTCTATTGCGCTTTCTTTCTTCGAACGTTAGTCTTCTTCACAAGTCAGCTTCGAGGTTTGTTGATTCCTCTCAGAACATTTAATTCAAATAGTTGCTATTCAATAAGAATTTTGATGGTGTTTTATTCTCCACTCTTTTATCCGAGTCCACGTTAAAGTGTTTCGAACATGAAGGCGCGGTAGAGAGGTGATGAGGTTCATCTTGTTGGGGATCTGGAGATCAGTTTTGAAACATTTATTCTGGAACGGTTTGTATTTTTGTTTTGTTCCATCCAGGATCTTGCCTCATTAAAAAAAGTTTTCAAGGGCTTAAAAAACTAACGATGCAAGCGTTGCAATGATTGCGTTGTGTGACTTGGTAGATACACTACTCAACTGCTCGATTGCATTACAAAGAGATGCGTGTCCACCATCTTTCCAGAACCCTTCGTTTGGAAAAAAATGTGAATAAAATGAAAATGATCAAGCTATGTAGGTTTTTTTATTTGCGCCAGCGGTGCGACTGTGGTGCTTGTTTACAGAGTACAGAAAAATATGAGGACAAATTACATTAATTAATTATGTCAAGAATATACTGTACAATTGTAGAGCAACAAAGTCGCAATAAAACGATATTAATGCTATTGGTTTCCGATGCCTTAGTCGTAATAGTGATAATTATATTATGAACTTCAACTTTGTTAGTGAAATTAAAATTAAACTGTTCCTGAATTCCATCAATAACGTAATTTTTATAAAAGTTAAAAAGTTCTGGGTTGGGCAAGCCATGAGAAGCAGTTATAAAGAGAGAAGAATTTATAAAAAATATATTTACAGCAGCAAATTTTACTTAGTTTTGTTTGTGTGTTAGTTGATAAAATTTACTTTTGTTTGATTATTTTAAGTTAAATTGTAATCTGTAATTGTACGTAAAGGATGTTGACGACTTAACTATTTCCGCATGCATCAATAAACCATTAATCCGGAAGAACATTTTATAAATATTATATAGATGTACTGTATGTAAATCTAACAAACGACGAACTTTGAAAAACATTCCTAACAAAAAACAATTTCGTTATTAATATCTTAATGGTTCATGAATTAACGCGTCCTTTGTTTCGAAATATTTTATTTACATTAAATTTATGCAAAAGCTGTAAGGTTCAAAACAATTTTTTTTTTGGAATTCACACATTTTGTGTACTGAGTGTCCCGATTCAACTACCGCTATTAACAATGAAAATTTAAAATTTGAATAATTGGAATTTCGAAGAAAGCTGTTTGGAACCCTGCCATTTTGTGTAATTTTTATGTTGTAAAATTTAACGTATTTGCATACACAACCTTTTGACAGACATCTGATAATTGATGGCACACTACTATTCTTAAGTAGACGCCTCCTCGCCAGTGATGAAATCATTATCAAAATCTATACGTGTGTCGTTAAAGGAAACAAAACTTATAAGGGCTAAAATATCTCAAACAGTATTTTAAGTATAATTTAAAATTAACCACGTTCACATAAAATCGTTTGGGAACGAAAAACATTAACTATAGGTTCCGGTCCACGAGCAATTATAAATTTTTTGAAAATCAACAACTAAAAATATGCAAATATGCGAGCAAAATGATTGGAAACAAACACGATCTAAGAAATGATAATTGAATCTTTGGCAACAAGGAAAGACCAATGCAATAAAGAATTGTGGTTGCGTCAACTAACAATTTTGATGTTTATGATCCATCTACTAAATATGTAAACTGCAGGATTAGCCAAGTAAATTTGAAAGATTTAAATGCGGTTTATATAGGACTCAGACTGACAAACTTGGATAATTTCTGCTTTCACAAAATTACAGACAATGTGGCAACTATAAGGACTTCAGTTTCAGTCAAGCTCTGAAGAAGAGAAACAAGATGATTGGCGAAACGTCAACAAGTTCGACTCAACAAAAACCCACGCAGGAGGAAACCACAAGTTTTGTAAAAAGTATTACAGTAGCCTGTGGAAGTTTCTTTGAAAAAAAATTATAAGGGCTTAATATCATAATGCCGAAAAAATATTGCTTGTTGAATTCCCGAAGGTCTTATTGGTCTAAAGTTAAAATTTGCAATTGCCGGTGTCATTGGTTGAAAACGAGATTTTAAATCTTTTTTTTTTTATATAATGATTGAATTGAATATAAAATATAATTTTGGATTTGGAAGGTTCAATATACACTAAATTTGCAATTTATCGATTGACCGCAACTGAAGAAAACTATTCGATTTTAACACGTTTTTTTTACAAATGTTTTTGGATTCAACAGTTTTTCAATTTTTTTTATTATCTAAAAATTGTAGAAATATAGAATAATATATGTAATTATTCGAAAAATAAGTTCTCGAACCCAGACATATTAAAAACACCTGGTTAAAAGTGGAAAGGTTGAAAAAATGCAAATTTAGCCTATATTAACCATTTCAAATTTAAAATGGCGCCTATTTTAAACCGTTTAGTAGTTCTAAGGCGATCACACTTTCTTGTGCCACCCAGTATATTATCAAGTATGTTGACTGTTGACGCTTCTACATGAACATTGATAATATAACAGTCAGATTTAGAAAAACTGTTGTATGCTGGCAGATTATTGGAGTTACTTGTATGCAAAATAGTTAAATTTTAATTTTCTAACAGTTCTAAAGCGGCACTTTTTTTAGCTTTTTACTGATGTATCCCAATTAATAAAAAAAATTGTCAATACTGCAGAATTAAACACCAAAAGTAAACGTGTTAAATTTGTAGTCTACCATGTTTATAAATAAATATTAAAAAGAAATTTCAAGGTTTTAGAAAACCGAAAAGTTCTAATTAAATTTTAAATATACCTCCGCCTATGCTCCAAAAAATTCTGTTTTTACTTCTTATACCACTTCCGAAATAAATATTCTTTTTAAGAAAAGGTTTTGAGGTGGTTGAATTCTTTATAATTTCATAATCTAGTTCTGATTTTTTAGTAAACATCTATCATTCCGTTGCGACAAACTCCATACATAAAAAACCCTTCGGCAGACATATAACTATAAGTAAGGGTGCAACGTATCCTCGCACAATATCACCCCCGGGTGGAAAGCAACCCCATCGGTAGCAAAGATAACTTAGTTTGGCTCGTCATTTGATAATTGATAAGTCGAGAGCTTGACTTTAGGTGTTCAATTAGACCGTGTAATACAATTTCCAGTATGTACCGATCGCCTGGCAATTCTATTTGAGTCACCTAAAGAAAAAGCGACGAAGGCTTATGCAAATTTCATATTAAATTTTACTGAACCCAACACTTGCTAAAACAAAGGAACCATCGCCTTTAAAAAAGGCGACATCATCTGCGTGTGCGGAAACTTGACAGTTCTCAACGAGAAAAGATAATAAATGGTAAACGTATTCCTTATCTACGGGGTCTGCATCATGTATACTGGTTACATATAAAATTTGTGTAATGTGAAGTTAAGACAATATGCATACTTTTGTTTAATGTTTAATAATCGTGAATGATAGTATCAATGAAAAATGAACCAAACTCAGCGCAGTTTGTATCCAATTAGTTTGATTATAGATATGTTCCAACCACAGGTTCTCTTATTGTAGGTATACTAGTACTAATAGCAATAATAGGATTGCTTAATGTTTACCTGCCGCATAATTTAGAAATAAAATGTTGCTCTCATTGAGCAGCTTTGGCTTTTTCTCGCAAAATGGACACATAGTTTATTTAATGCGTGCGGCTTTTGGACTAAATAATATAGCTATATTACATAGTCCACAAGCTCTAGAAGACAAGTTTTTAATAGAACCTGAACATAGGAAGGTCTAAGTAAATTGTGGAAAATGAGCCTTGGATAGTTAACAATATACCGACTCTAGCTCAAGCGCAAACGCTGCTCCAACAGGCCAGCAAACAGAAGTGCAGGAAGAAAAGAAACTGTAATAAATGAAGATGAAAACACGGCCATCAGAAGAATGTTATACACTTGTTTAGATGGGAACTTGGATGCAATAAGAATTAGAGATACAGATATGTTACAGTAAAGAATTAAACTTACTAGGTATCTATAAAAATTTTGTTTAATTTAATAAACATCATAAATGTTGCATTAATAATAACTTAATAACTAACTTAATAATTTCAAACCGCGAGTTGATTATTTCCTTACTTACTCAATTTCATTTGCCTTACGACCTTTTATATTTTTTCTCTCAAAAACTCTTCTTTGTTTTGTAGTACGGAACCATCTGACACAAAATTTTCATGCAAATTGTTTTTTTATTTGTCTCTATGTCTCTGGGAATATGCTGTGTCTCAGATCCCAGCAAAATTTCTGCTATTTTCCAGACATTAAAGTTTGTCAGCTTGACTTTGTCTCTATTTTTTATGTCTCTATTTTTATTTAAGACAAATTCTTCTAGTTTTATTCCTTTAAAAAGAAAAGAATTAAAATTTTATTAGTTACTTATTATTAAATTAATAGAGATCCTTTTTGTATTTTTCGATAGAGTTGCTTTTACGTCTTTCTCCGAAATGAAACAAATTTAATAACAAAATTATTTAATTTAGCGGTTTCGGACCAGAATCGACTGAAATTTTAATACTGTGCATGTGTATCCGTAATAACACTCGAAATTACATACCTTTGTATCTCGTCTAACCAAAGAAAACGTTTATATAGGTCTGCAGGTTTGATAATGAAACGAAAAACGACTAAAACGCAGAATGCAACCTCGAAAATGATAATTAAAGTCAATTAACAATAAAAAATATTGTCGATAACCCAATTTTCAAATAAACTTTAACATACACATAAACATATATCAAATATGAGAGTTTTTTTTTATTAAATCTGGACTGACCGAAACAACAATGGCTACTATAAAATAATAGTTGTCTACTCTTGACGTTAGTTATTACTGATTAATTTTGCATTAGTTAGGTCTGACGTTAGTTTGTTAGGTACGGTTTTTTTTTAATTAAAAATCGATGTTGTTTGTGCCGCCGAATTATTTTGTTAACGGACAATAGGAAATGTTCCATATAGACGAAGAGTATTCCACCCCATCGTTTAGTTTCTGAGGGACGAACGCAAGGCAAGAAGCCAGCAGGATTCGGGCTAATAGGATAATCGAATAACCATAACCGAATGGCCAGCAACGCGATTAGGACCTAAGTGCTCCAAGCCTCGGCTGTTTATTGAAAACGACACTTCGTCGAGGGGCGGTACTAAAATAATTTACTTAGTGAGTGTAGCGACAGATTTTTGTTTTTATTTCGTAATTGGTGCAGCCATCGCTTTTATTACTGCGTTAGTTCAATGAAAGAAAACGGATTTTGTTAAAATGACTTGGACACAATATCACGATCACCTGAACGGGCTAGATGACGAAATGACGCCACTGGAATTAACGTACCGATTTATTGAATTAAGTATAGGAAGATTCTGTAAATGTAAAATGACAAAAGTCATGGTTTTGGTTTTTAGAGAGTGATGGGAGTTTGACAGGTCTTGAAAAACATATTTTTACCATCAGCAATAAATATTATATATTGTTAAACTGTGACTCCTAGCTTTTCTTGTATTATTGGTTTTCTTATACCTTCTTTATTGTATAGCGTTGTCCGATATGTGTTATTAATTATATTTTGATGTATCTGTTTTAGGAGCTGACTTTCGAAAGTGCCTAATTTTGACCATTCGCTCACTCCAGTTAAAGAATTGGTGCCAGTTGGCACTGCAGTGCCCTTTAGAATATTAAATTGACCACCATATTCGCACAATTCGACTTGATATGTGCAATATGCCAAAAAATAAATGGCGAGTGGATATTTAGGTATCTGATTACACATCCAGTTATACACACATCCGCATACTGAGAGTTTCAATAGTCCTTCCGGTACTTTCGGGGGCAAAATACAATATATCATGTTATTTTTGTTGATGAACAAAAAATAGAAATAGAAATAGCTAAATGAAACTTAGACCACAAAATGCCTTTCATTGGGTTACTGCTCACAAAATTTAAGTTCAAATATTTTTCCTCCATATTTGCTTAAAGAAACATTATTCCTTAAAATAGCTCGTTTTTGTGCTTAAAGTTACTTAAAATAATCTAGTTGGTCAGCAATAATTTCTAAAATCTCAAAATTTTTTGACTTCAAGACAGTTGAACTTTTTTAAAACAAATTGTTTCAAAAATATCATTTTCGCCCAGAAAAATAAAAATATCCCTATCATTAAAAATTAAAAACTAAAATTTTGATCCAGTCGGGTATTTGTGATGTACATTCTATTTAGAGATCGTAAACCGATTCAGAAGAAAGTGGCTTTGTCTTCTTTACAGAGAAGGGGGCTTAATTGGTGTTATTGACGTTATGTCGTTACTGACGCATTTGAACTAAGTTTTTAGTTAGGCATTCAATAGTAGATGCGGAATACTTTTTAATCGATATATGATTGTGAGTAACCCTAAATTTATACGGTTTTCGTTTTTCGTAAAACCAAATTTCCGTAAGTTCCACAAAACCGTGGATATTGCACGTTGATATAGGGTGCTATTATTTATTCGAAGATGCGTGACTAGCAATTCGCATTTGGGAAAAAGGGAAAACCCCCGGTTTGAGGATTACGCTCGACTTGTCTTCGTCATCCGGGGGAACAACGCCGGAATTAATATTCGCTACTAACTTGTCTTATGGCCCGTTGCCCCCCTTGCATCAGTTGCTTTACTACTAATCTTTGTTGACACGCAAAATAAACAATCCAGAGAGGGCACGGAATTGTATTTTAATTTATTTTGTGTTAAATAAAACACAAAAAAGACGTAAACAAGCAATGTGTATTTTCGTTTTTTATTGTCGGACTTTCTAAAATGAACAAATATATACCCGGCAACCTGGTAATTAACTTAATAAATCTAAGAAATATTTATCGCTCTTTTGGTTGGCGACTAAGTTTTTAATACAAAAAACATCAAAAAATGCAATATATTTTAATAATTTTCAAACGTTCTCTTTTTGTTAGTTTCCATTAAATATTAAAGTTTAAATGGGATTCCGAAAATTCAACTTCGATATACATATATGCCAATCTATATGAAACATATTATCTGTCCATATGGATATCCTAAGCGACAATATTACCGCATTTATATTTTTATTGGAAACTCGTTTTAATGGAGATAAGATGCCTATATATTTTGGTGGATATTATTCATTATGTTTCGTTTTTATTCATGCGCATATGCGCATTTATTGTTTTTACATGTGTGTTAACATTTATTCAAAATATGCGGTGCGGTGATCATCATGGTTATGATACTCTGAAATCTATCACTGTCTGCAGCTGCTCTAAGTAGGTCTTCGGGTGACAGTCTGGTCCAATGTTGAAAATTTCGCAACTATGACAGTGTCTTACTTTTGATAAGTATTTAGGTCTTCTGATAAAATGCCCAGAGTACTCTGTCTTCCTTTTAATTCAACTTAAAATCCAGGTTTTTTCAAAGTTGCCACTTTCGTTGATCCAGCTGATTATTTTAAATGGTTAATAAAAGTTGAGCTTGCCCACATTCATTTTTTCGTGTTTTACTTTACTGCCTGTTGTATGTTGTATCGCCCTTTCTGTTTCTGATCTAAGTTTATGACTTTCTTTCTCTTTAAGATATAGCTTTCCCGTTCATTGCAGCGATCTTCGTTGTTTATCAGGACCGTCAGTGATGCAACATGCTTGGGTTTGTAAATACCCGGCGTTAGTTTCTTTTGGTGGTTCAGGGTGTCATGATTCCACTGCAACTGTTCAATCTCTTCACAGGATTGCTTCAACCAAAGTTCTATTGCTTGTGTTATTTGTCTTCTAATTTCACAGTATTTTTTAAAACCAGCTAAGCTAGATTTGTCGTTTTAATAGTATTCTTTTATCGTTATTTTTTAATATGAATTAAACCTCTTTCAGCTATATTATCCGAGTTCGCGGTTTCTCTTGTAGGTACGCGCTTCGTATAAAATGACGGAATCCCCAATAAGCTTCGCCGGTAAATCATACATGGAACAGTCCAAGCGTGTACACGATCCCTATATTCGTTCAATGCTCATGAATATACAGATGTAATTTGTTAAAGTGCCGAGACATCAGGGCCAATCTGCGGTGCATATAACATGCGGAATAGCAATAAGTGTTTGCACAAAACGACCGAACCATTGTAATTCGCAATCATTGTGATATTGGGTTCACCCAAAATTGCTGAGATGTTGTTTTACTTTGTACGCGTGGGAGTCTGAAATGAAATTGAACCAATATTGACATTGAACATTTTGTTTACCTCATATCTATATCAGTCGAAACAAACCCTCTGTCTCTAGAGCGCGTTCAGAAAATTGTGTCGCAATCAACATATTTTTCGCCTATTTAAGGTAATATTTTTCACATAAGGAGTCTTAACTGTGGCCAACACCTCATATACAGAGTGTTTCGATTTCGAATGAAATTGCCTTTTTCATTTTTCGAAATGTGGGGGAAATAATGAGATTCCCGTTTTATTGGTTTACTGTTTGGCTTTCATATCTTCATTGGAAGTTTTGCTTTTATCAAAGTCAAAAAGTAATTCAAAAGTTAAAAGTAGGGTAAGGTAAGAAATTTAGACACAATTATTTAACATTGTAAAGGTGTTTAGACCTAGAAATGTAAAGTCTCTCCTGGAGTGTTATTTCTAGGTTACCTCTAAATTTTGAAATGTAAACAAATGAAACGGACAACATTAATTTTAAAATAAATTTATTAAAAAAAACATTGTTTTTTCCATCTATCTATATTGTGATACATAGTGTAGTAAAAACTGAAATTGCATTGACATAGTAAAGTTTAATTAAGGAATATTAAAAAAGTGAATATATTTATTTATCCTTGAAGCACTTCTTGTAAGCACTTTCTGATATAGCCTTGAGTTCCAAACCTCCTTCCTTTCATAGATTTCTTGAGTTTTGGGAACAGGAAAAAGTAGCAGGGAGCCATATCCGGTGAATATGGTGGCTGATGCATAATTATTGTTTTCTTTTTGGCCAAAAAGTTAGACACGAGCAACGATGAGCAAGTAGGAGCACTATCGTGATGCAAAATCCATGAATTCTGTTCCCACAATTCGATTGGGCTTTGGTTTCGACGTCATAACCATATACTCATGATTCGTCACCAGTTATGACCTTTTTCAGAACTTCGGGATCATTATTGACGTCGTTTAACAGCTCTTGAGCTTCTTCGACGGTCCCTTTATTCAAAATGAAGTAGTTTCGGAACAAATTTGCTACACGTTTCATGCCCAAAACTTCGAAAAAAAAATAGCACTTCTCTGCTACTAATTAAACGATTTTTTTAACACCATTTGTTTCACTTCTTCAACGCTTTTATCAGTTATTAATGTGCTGGGGCGTCCAGAGCGAGGTTTCCTCATCGACGTCTTCTCGGCTATCTTGGAACAGCTGGTACCACTTATAATTATTTTTTGTGCTCAAAGTAGATTCACCATATGCCGTTGTTATGCAAAAAACATCGAATATCGGGCGTAGCCGGCCCAATTACGAAAGTCGCCTTACTTTTTAAACACACCTCGTAGATTATTCAAATGAAGTTCTAAATAACCTTAACGTATAAGGAGTTTAACCAGACGTCTCTGAGAAAGTTTGCACGAGTAAAATCTCTCCACAAGTTTGTATTTTAATCCGTCGACACTACATATAGGCAATAATAATAATATTAATAATAATAATAATAATATTTATATGAATATTATTTTAGCGGGAGACCTAAAACAGAGGGATTTATTCAAGCAATTCACTATCTGGTGACGACGATACATTAGGACATCACGATACCACTCGATGATAACATCAAAAGAGCGAGGAGTGAGAATTTAAATTATACAAATCTCCTCGAATGGTCTAATTAACAAGCAGCTCACCAAATTTCTGAAGCAAGTTAAACTGTCTGTTTCGAAAACAATTGTAGGTCCTGCCCAAAAACTGTAATTATATCAACATGCAGCACAGCTAGAAGAGTTTTGGCCTGTGAATAAAACGATGACTAGGGCCTAGTGCCGTGTCCCATCTACGCAAGTTGTAAAAACTAATAATAATAACAATACACTTTATTCAGGTAATTTCGACAAAGAAAATTACAAGAAAAGAAAGAATCAATAAATAAAAAATGGTTCTCCAAAACTTGATTTGAATACTCCTTATCCATTGCAATAATTTTTTCTTCACTTCCCAAATCTCGTTAATAAAAGACTTAATAATAATAACAATCCTTTGAAAAACATGTTTTTTACCAATTTTTTTGTAACACCGTAAAACATGATTTTGTAAACCCCCATATACTTACATCCCGGGAGGCGTTTCATATTTCTTGTCTGTCACTAATAAGAATTTTAATTGGAATGCTATTTAGAAATCTTCTGGATTCCTGCAGCGTAGAGTATTCGACCTTGTTCCTTTTTATATACTGTTTGAGAGAGGCGGACCGAAAAGAGGGACATGAACATTGTCTCAGATAACAGATTCCTATATTGGTGAAAAGTCCTGAGTGGTTTTTAAGATTGTTAACACTTGTTAACACTGAAAATATTTTTCATTGAGAGAGGAGAGTCAAAACCAATGTCGAAATTTTCAGAACATTACTACGTCCGTTTTGCTACGAAACGCGAGAGCGTCCGGTAGCACGCTTCCCTATAAAATATGATAAAAAGTAACTATTTGTTATTTTCCAAACGTCTATAATTTTTAATGGCGACAAGGAAATGTAACACTTGATGAAAACATCATGTTTTTATTGAATGTTATTTTCAATTTTAAAATAACCTTCACATAAATAACTGTTCGCATGGCGCCTCGAAAAGTGAAACTGCATAATTATGGAAGTTGAAAAATGGGAAGAAATATTTGTTTACGCAAAAATAAATTATTTTTCAATTTTTGACGTAAGTCAAAAAAGTGTTAAAGGTGCGATCGGTTTTAAAGTGTTAATTTGGATTTGTAATAGACACGCCGCCGTGGGTCAACAAAAATGATTTGTGGAATATATTAATTCAAACAGATATATCGCTGATAGGGGTCTATAAAATAGTGTCGGCCGTATGGTGGGCCACTTGACGATTAATCAGGTGTAAACACGTTAATCCTGAAAAACACGGGCGAGCGTATGTAGCTTGTCAATGAGTGTATAAGTATGCAATATGGTTTGGAAAATAATGTTTCGATAACAATGTTATCTGGTTAATATGCTAAGCGATATCCCGCTCGATAAAACGAACAAAAATCATGACGAAGCGTGATTTCAATATTGCTAAGGACAGAATGATTAACCCTCTTTCTTTATTCTTCTTGATTGGTGTGCCACTTTGTTGGGCAGTGAAAAAAGGACATTTTCCGACTTTCGAATATAGTATAGTAGTTCGATCAAAGCAAATTCGACGAGCAATAATATCAATTTCAGCTTTGCTAACGTAATTCTTGTGAAATATTTTGTTACTAAAATTAAAGTTTCTATTCATTCTATTCATTTAATCAAATAGTAAACAAACGCCAAAACTATAAATTATAAAAAGCATTAAGCTAACGAATCAATAACATTTTTATAAATTTATTTATCAGTTCCTGGATAAAAGTTATACTTCATAAACAGCTCTTTTTAGTGTTATTTGTTTGTTTGTTTTTTCATTGTGCGTTTGAAATTCCTGGAACAATCCACAAGGTCAAAGATTTTTAATAATTCGCCTTCTTCCTCTTATTCTCTTGTTAGCGATTTGCGTAGATCGGAACAATACTATGTATAAATTACTATGTAGAAAATTACACTTAGAATTTTTGAAAAATATACATTAAACATTTGACATTAAAATGGTGGATGATTTTTTCCAGAAATTGCCAATCACGTGAAAAAAAAAATTTTAAGAATTTATATCTTTCTCAATATGACATTGGAATTGCGTTTTTATTGAAAAATTGAACACAAATTTTATATAATTGCTCATCTGATTAATTGAAGACGAAAATTAGGTATGGCATATTTAATCCCGTAAATTAAAAATTTGGGCTGGTGACTGTATTGTATGTTATGAATTGCGGCATCATCTGCTTAGGAAGAGTAGCATCAGACCCAACAAAGAACGCACGCATTGGGAGAGTTGTCTCATACATTTATTAATTGGTACAAATTAAGAGTGGGTTTATTATACATTTTTCTCGTTCTCCAGAACGGCGTTAAAGATTTGCGGAATGATCGAAGTAAACTGCAGTCTTCTTAATAGTCCAACCGTTTCCGATTCTGCACCGGAAGTGGACTCATTTCCGTGACAATAGACGACATAATAGTATCGTATGTCGTTGAACCATTTGCTTTGTGTACATAGATTAAATTTATTTTCTCATTTAAAATCGACTTGCTCAGTAAAGTAAAAGTGTGTCGGATATTAAAATTAAGTCGCTTGCCAAAAGCTAGGGGTTCTTGACAAACAAAAATGCTGCATTGTTTTTATATAGATCCATATCTAAAAAAACTAAAAAAGGTTCCGATAGTGATTTTGGTAGATATATAAAGACTCATTTGATCCTCTGTTGTATTTAGGGTTAATATAGTTTGGACCTATAGATACATTCTTATTTTTGATTACTGCAGTTGGAGCGGAAATATTTTTGCCTGCTTGTCTAATCTTTAGACACTTCCATATGTTTTTCTTTTTTCTCTATTACCCATGTCGTCTTTCTAAGCGTCCATCAAAAAGAATTGTATTTTTTTTCTGATGTTAAGAGATTTATTTTTTGAATTGTTTTGTTATTATTGTCTGTCGATGAGACCTTGTGATATGCCGAAAAGATTAGAGTATTTAAAATTTTGAGGATCGACTAGACAAACTGAACATTTGTACAAAGGAAATTAGTAGAAAATGCCAAGCTCTATTTGCCACCATTAAAAGTTTATTTGACACAGACCATATGACGAACAAACAGTTTGACAGTTTTAATTTTTTTTTTAGCTAAATTACTAAGATATTAAAAATACGTATTTAGGATATATTTTTAAAAAATCATTTTACATTTACCTAGGGGGTATGTATTAATTTGATACTTGCAAATTTTCAATAATTTTAACTCTGCTAATGTACCATAAATATTCATTTAAAACATACAGGATCTGTAAAAAGTACTATTAATTTGTAATTTGGATTTTTCGTTTTGATTTTTGGATATTTAAATTAAATATTAAAAATGGTAATAGTAGGAAATACCATATTATGCAAAAAGTTTGATACACGCCACTTTAGTCACGAGTTTGATTTGGCACGAGCTTAGTTAGTGCTAGAAAAACGAATGACTGAAGAAAGTTATTGACCTAGTGCATACTGTACTACGACCATTAGTTTTTGGGTAAATTTTTGCAAAACAGCATGAATTCATTTTCACCGTCAGAACAGACAGTGGCTAAAATATCCTGTAGCCAAAGTACCGGAACGTAGGAAGTGACTCGCGATATTAATTAACGAAGCTAGCGTACTAAAGTGACATTTTGCACATGCTTTATCGGGGCATAATTGGATACTTCAAAGCAGGTAGTACAGAGAGCACAATTTAATCAAAATTATTTAATAAATATAAATTATATTTTCAGTTTTTGACAGTTTAGTGGAATGGTAATTTTTACTGCTTTATTGTTTGTTTGTCTGTTTGTAGGCATAAATTAAAGGCCAGAATTCAAATAACGAAATATCGACAAAAACCAAAAAAATAAGGCAAACACAACCAAAGTATAAAAACAGACAAATCGTCGATCAAGCTGTGATAGCGTACATTCGGAAGTTGCTTAAGTAAATAATTTTCTTCTACTTTGGTATGGTCTTTGTTTGAGTTTCGCGGCGTTATTTATGAAGGTGAAAGGCGACCAAACATTAATGTTATTTTTTTAAGGAAGTGCGCTTTTAGAGTAATGCGCGGGAGCCATTACGGTGTCATGTCGGCGCCTTGTAACTACTTGTCATCCGACGGCCTTTTACATCTGCCGCCGCGCCGTGCTTGAAAGCCTTATTTTTAGATTTTTGCGGGGGGCTCTATTTAACACGTCAACCTTAATAGTATGACGCAGGGATACCTTTTATTACGAATGTTACTGTTATCGCTGCTCAAATGGTTTCGATGATACGCACATTTACAATCCTCAGGTACGAAACTATACGAGGAGTCCAAATTTTTCCTGCCCCTTTATATGCAAAAAACAAAATGTTATTGAAATGGATTATAAATCACAATTTAGAGATCTAGTCGCTGCTGCATTTTATTATGAGAAATGGTAAGTTTTTATTTTATAGCCACCAGAATGACCTATTGGACTCCAGTAAAATCCGTGCTTGTCCATCACTTATGTCGTCACTATTCAATCTAGAAAGTTAATTAACGTTATTGGCTTAATATTTTTGTTGATAATAACGAATAAAATAATTTCTTTTAAGACATATACCATATACCACAACTGCATTAACCTTACTAGCATATCAGCTTTCTTAAAACGTCATCAGTTCGCTTAGTAGATATCTATCTCGGTTGGTAGCTAAATATTCGTATAAGTATCAATATCCAATTATGTAACATTATTTAAAGGAGTTATCCTGTTGAAGAAGATATTTGGTTTACACAAAATTACAGACATATCTGTGATTATAGTTAATTACGAGAAATGAGAAAGTTTTCCAGTCAACATAAAAAAACTCTTTTATAATAAATATGCAGTTTTATAAAAAATTGAGAGACGAAATAAGCGTAAGTTTTTTCTCCTATATAAATAAATAAGACAAATTACCTGGAATTTTCATTTAAAGTCTAAAAATAAAATGTTTTGATTCAATTCTCTTTTAAGAAAAAAATAATAGCTAAAAGAAAATATTTTGCATTGTGAAATTTTTTGCGATTTTTGGTAAAGTTATGACATTTTTGCAGCAAAAAATTAAAAACGGAAAAAATAAAAAATATATAAAATTATTTTAAGACATTTTGATAAAAACAATTATAATAAGATTTTGGGATTTTATTTTTGTCGATTCTTGTAAATCTTTTTTTTTTTTGGTTTCCGAAAATGGTAAATTACAGGCCCGAGCAAAATGAATATCTAAAGTTGGTTCCAAATTATTCTATGATCTAGTATTTTTGTTTTTAGCATGTCTACAGACTTAAACGTATTATATAATAGCGGTATGAATGGGTCAATATATAACATATAAATAAGAACTAAAAGTATTATTTATTTATATATTATTAGAGTCTAGACTATTGTTTTTAAAAGCTCTTTTATGTTCTTTAATGCGTTTCTTTCGGATCTTGTCTTTAGGACAAGAGCCGCATTTCAACCTGTAGACACCTGATTCTTGAGATTTTGGACATTTCGTTTGATTGTTTTTTAAAAATTTTCCTATTGTGTCTAGACTTAACAATTGCGAAAGCGCAAAACAAATTAGATTTTTCAATTTATCATAAACCTTCACACACTGACATAGTCATACATAACAGCTCAAATCACCCTTATATATATACACACGAATTGGCTGCATTTCACTCTTTTATACACAGACTTCTTAATGCGGCACTCTCAACAGAAAATTAAAACAAAGAACTTAATATCATTAAATAAATTGTACTGAACAACGGCTACAATCCATCCATTGTAGATAAAATTATAAATAAAAAACAAATTCAGACAACAGTAAAACTCTGTTTATCCGAAACCTAATACAGAACACGAACAATTTAAAACAATTACATACACAGGAGAACCTAGTGAAAAAGTTTCAAAACATTTGTCAAAATGTGGTTTAAAAATTGCTTTCAGAACTAACAACACAATAGAAAAATTTTTAAAAAACAATAAAACGAAATGTCCAAAATCTCAAAAATTAGGTGTCTACAGGTTGAAATGCGCATCTTGTCCTAAAATTTATATTGGACAAACAGGTAGATCCTTCAAGAAACGTATTAACGAACATGAAAGAGCGTTTAAAAACAATTCTAATTATGCTACACACTTAAACACAGAAAAACACATTTTTGACGACAATTTTAATATTTTACATACAGCCACAAAAAGTAGAAAATTAAATTTATTGGAAGCCATGGAGATTAACAAAATGAGACATTCAAATGTATTGCTTAACAATCAATTAGATTGAACTTAAAAAAATAATAGAGTTATCTTGTTCAATCTTGATAGTGAATTTTAGTGAACTTTTTTAAATGGAAAAATAAATTCTGAAATTTATATTCGTTAACCAAAAAGTTATGAAAAAGGATCAAATAAGGTTTGTAAACGTAAAAAACGATTTGCGTGGCTTAAAAGAAAGTCCTGGATCATGATATGAATGTCTGGATACATTTTCGAAAAGTAATAAGAAGTAATTTTGATAATTGTTTATATTGAACTGAGGTGGCTTTTACTTGATGAAAATCCATTTATCAAAATAAATAGGAACTAAAAGTTCAGATTTTCACGAAATTATATATTATGACATGACAATTGTTTCAACAACACCGTGTCGTTATCAAAATGATAGACACGGTGTTGTCGAAACAATTGTCATGTCATAATATATAATTTCGTGAAAATCTGAACTTTTAGTTCCTATTTATTTTGAATTGTTTATATAGCTATGTAGACGGAATTGAAATCATTTATTTAATAATTTTTGTGGATGACTTACTAATTTGTGGAAAAATGAAACCAAAATCAAAAAAATTAAAACTTTAAGGTCAAATAGATTTAAAATGAAGAACTTGGTAAAATTAATTAATTAATTACTGTTGAATATGAGCCCAGTCAATATGAAATGGAATTGGACCAAGCTAAGTACATTATCATTGATAAATGATAATGTGAAGATTCTTGATTGTAATGTTAATGCCGATTGGGTTGATGAGAATGTAGACGGAAATTCAACAACGGGTTATTTGATAATATTATTTGGAAATGTAATATATTGGATATCTAGAAAACAAACATCTGTGACGAATGCTTCAACATTTGCTGAGTACGTAGCATTATCGGAAGCGGTGAGTGAATTAAAATTTATTGCAGAATTACTAAATACGTTTAATGTTAAACTAACAAAACCTATTGATGTATAGATCTCACAAAGGACGGAAATTTTAGTAAAAATTAGTGTCAAGGAAAATGTTATAGATATAATTAGAGTGGATACTGATGAAAATATTGCGGATATTTTTACAAAAGCGCTATGTGTGAAAAAGTTTTAAAAAAATCGACTTCATTTGAAACTAAACTTAAGAAGAATGTACATAATATATGTGGCAACACTGTGCATGGAACGGGAAGAACACTGTGTGTTCTCGGAGAGAAGAGTGTGAGGCAACATGAAAATGTAAAGAAAGATTCGTGACAAGTTCTGCAGTTTTGTCGTGTGTATGCGTACTGATATATAGCATATTAAAGAAAATAGTCTTTTTCTTCCGATCCACTGTTGGGTTCTAGCAAAGGTATCTTATTAGAAATGGTTGTAAATTCTCAATTCTCAATATTAGCTTGTTCGTTGTTAATTTTTGTGTGGTCATCTTTAATATTTTGCCTATACGACTTGAGGTCTCCATGGTTTCTAAATGTCTGAAAACAAACTTTTAGCTCAAAAATGTATTTAGTTAAAATAGCCAAAATTTTGACATAAAACATGAATCTGCACTAATTCTATAAATGACTTAAAAAAAAAAAAACAAACAATTTGTACTTACCTTTTCTTCTAAACTGACACAATTAAAAATGATGTAAATAAAGTTCAAACAATATTTCATCCAAACTGTTGTAACTGTAAATAATCTTCTTAATCTTTTCACTGTTTATCTTAAAAAACGACACAATTCAAAATAAAACAGCGTTGACGAGTCAGAAATCAAATTAGTAATAGGGCGCTTTTGCAGAAACCGTTTGTGTGCGTTTTGATCTTTAAAAATGACATTTGCGACATCTAGTGGACAATCTATAAATTTAATTTATACGGTTTTGTTGAGAAATAAAGCGTTTGGTTCCTCTATACGCTGCTAGTATTAGCTCAAAAAATCAATATTAAATGCATAAAATCCAAACAATTGTCTGATATCAATGACTCTATCTAAATAGTTTGATTTTTGAACTTTATAACAATTACGTATATGATATTTCGCGAAATTATGTTTTTTTCCCTTTAAATCATCATCTTACTTAACATTTTGACTTAATATTATAAGCCTCTACGCTATGGTGCAATCAACAATATCATAACACACATGATAATGATAATACACATGCAAAGGGGAGAATTTTACCCACGGAACAATCTAATGTACCCAACCGTTATTATTAATGTTAATGTGAAAACCTAACAACTAAAACTCGTGTGTTTGCGGGGTAGAAATAAAAGGATTATCAAACTGAGTCCTCCATATTCATAGGCATTCTACTGCGGATTACGAAGTCACATGTATTATAGCTGAGCTTAATCTGTTGACGTATCGCCACACATATGTCATATTCTCTGTTATTTCGAGAAAAGCCGCTTATTAGGGACCACGCGTTCCGCCTGCATTTATTTTATGAAAAGTGCGGAATATATTTTTTGTTAGTGGCATAATACTTGATTTAAAAGTAATCTAAACCGTCGTACGTAGTAATCTAAACATAAACAGATAAAATCAAACCTTTTCAATTTGTTTTATTTGTCTAAAAACACTGCCTTTTAGAAAAGGTTTTAAAATTTCCAGGAAAACAGTTTTAAAAACTAGAGATACTCTTAATATTTTGTATGGTACACTGACTTTAAATCTATGTTATTATCTAGATACTTTTTTATATTTTTTTTTACATTTTTTCTTTTTTAAACTTTGGTTAGCAATTGTAATTTTAACCATTCAATATGAAAGTAAGTCAATAATTTCCATATACATGTTCAATGCTTTATAAGCTATAACAAATCCGTGTATGCAAGGACTAAATATAAACATTTTTTCAATAATAAATACTAGCTTTTTTTACATTCAAATTTAATACTTTAATATTTTGAAATTTGTTTGTGCTTTTCCATGTCTCTAATTGACTACGCTTTTTTATAAAATATAATTTGGCTGTTGGCGAAATTTTTAATTTATTTTTTTGAAAGTTTTGCTTTATTTTTCACTTTCAATAGATTTTTTTTTTCAACGTACTCTGCATTAAAGACCTTTGTAGTAAAGTAAGTAAAGTTTCACTACAAAGTAAGTAAAGCTTCACTACAAACTAGTTAAAGTAAAATTTATTTAACGACCGCATAATCACTATATTATTGGCTCGAATTCTTCTACAAAAGCATTCGACTTTCTCGAAAATGTCCTTTTGTTTTCTATAGCAAGGAAAACTCGAACTATTTGTGTAGGAAAACCATCGAAAGAATGGTGCAATAAAGCCATTGAAAGAATAGTGCAACACATCCTTCCGCCAAGTGGATCTCTGACTGCAGTTTCCTGGACACGCGTTCCATAACAAATGACTCTCGACAAATCATGCTGAAGACTGAACCGGGGACGGCCTCAACAAAACCTTTTTGGGTTAGTGAAGTGATTTATGATATTCAGAACGGAAGCTTTATTTATTTAATTATTTGTTTGCCGATGCGAAGGGACAATTTTTTGATTGAATGATTTTTGTGGCCGCTGTGGTCGTGGAAATATTAGCATAAGTGTGGGGGCATATGTAGCGATGCAATCATATCGTTGATTTAATGAAACTAATGTTCCATATATATCCGTTTTGTATTGTCGTCAGAATACTCACGAATGGTGAAGAATTGAAAATAACTTATACAGGATACTAGACTACCATTTAGAACTTTTTAGGCTACTGAATCCGGCATATAATAGGACGGTAGGATTATTTTAATTAATTATAGGAACTGAGCATTTTTCAAGGAGTCACAAGAAACAGTAAAATTATTTTTTTGTTACCTCTTTTTATTTGCGACAAGATTCCCAAAACTGGATGTCTGATTGGAAGAATGTATATGGAGGATGGAAAAATATAGGCATTTAAAAATTTGGTAATAGGAGGCTATGATCTCTATTTTTAAAATATTTGGAATATTGCAGCGTTGACACATCTATTCAATCCAAACCACAACTTCATTATTTTCATTAGAATGTCCTGTATAATATTACATTTTTGGATACTCTCAAAAATTCTGAAACTGTCTATAAAGCATATGTTGTAGCTCTTTTGGAGGTAAAAATTATTCTGTGACAAAGCATGGAAATAATTAAATATCTAAAATTTTGGTTGTTGCGTGCCAAGGGCGATTTTACAAAATTATGCACATTTTGAAAAATGTATAAACGTATATAAAACTTGAATTGTAAATGCGACCCCTTGCATTTTATTGCATCAGTAAAACAGATTGATTCCTTCCTGATTTAAAAGTATTATAACATTGTATACCTATTTTTAAGCCTTTTGCAATTACAAGCAAAAAAATAGGATAATGCAATTTTTAGTAGTAAGGCGTTCCGATATGGTTTGACAGTTAAATTACGATCTGTCGTTTTGTCCAAATTTTCCAGGGATGAAGACTTTCAAAAGAATAGCGAAAATAACCAAAACTCTAAAATTTATTATTATTTTTAATTATAAATTTTATGTATATCCGCACGTGTGCAAATATCTAATTACTCACCGATCTAGCGTGCGGGAAGCGTCACTTCCCACGGATGCGAGCCATTTCGGACATTTCCGGGATTTTCCCGCACGGGTTTAGGTAGCAATCGGATGTTTTCGGAGATATTTCTCACGCTTAGAATTTTGACGTTTGTCAATTCTGACGGTCATGTCAGTGAATGTATTCGTGTTGTTTTGCGAAAATGTACTTAAAAACTAACGGTCGTAGAAAAAGTATAGTATGCAACACGTTCGGTAAACTTTTTAAGTCACTCGTTTATTAAACACTCGCTCCGTTCGTGTCACAAACTCGTGGATCAAATGCCGTTTACCGCACTTGTTGCATAATAGACTATTACCATTTTTCTACGACCGTCACGAAAGAATCACAATTTAACAAATTAAATATATTTACTAGTTGCCATTAAATCTATTCGTTTATCGTTCCGATTGGTTCTTCTATTGTTGTCTCTTTTTAACTGCGGTAAACAGCATTTGGCTCACGAGTTTATTAACCAATGAGAGAAAGGGTTTACAATTTTTCTACGACCGTCACGAAAAAATCACAATTTAACAAATTAAAAATATTTACTAGTTGCCATTAAACCTATTCATTTATCGTTCCGATGGGTTCTTCTATTGTTGTCTCTTTTTAACTGTGTACGTTAGACAGACAGAGATGTATTATTGACTAGAACTAGAGTTTCCAGTAACCCGAGTGGGCTCTGTAACTAGTTGATGCATGCCGACGTTGGTGAGATTATTTGAAAATCGAAAATAAGCGGGAGTATTAGTTTTTAACAGATCAACATTGAAATCTCCGCCAAACATCAAAATATCAAATTGAGGAATAACTGCGGCAAGGACGTTTTCCAGAGAGTCAAGACATTCAAGTAAGTTAGATGTTGGAGGTCTATAAAATATTCCCAGACACAAAGTTTTCCCTTCGGTCTTAATAGACAGCCATAATTGTTCTAAACTATCATTATTAATATATTCCTATATATCTATAGTTCTAACTTTAAAATTACTGCGATAATAAAAAGCTACTCCTCCACCAAAATAATAGAGAACAAAACCAAAAGCAACACCAAAATAACCCATATCAATGAAATACACTCACACAACTTAATAAATCACACTGAAATAGAGTGCGGCGTCAAATACATAATACCTACTGCCAAACATTGTGAAAAATGAGGCTTCCTATAATATTTTTGTTAAAAAGTTAAAGTTTATGCAATGAAAAAATACATTTAATTAAATTATTGCAAGACTCGAACCTATTATATCAGATTATTATTAGATAATTCAGTTAAATTAATTAATTCATATCAGAATTATTAAAAGAAAAAAGATAATCTAATATTACTAAAATTTAATAATTTATATATAAGTTTAAATTCGCAATTCCTGTTTAATTAGTATGTAATTTGTTATAGATATTCAGAGTCCACAATATACTACAGGGACTATAAATATATTCGAACTCAGTAGAAAGCATTTCATTTTATCTTTCGGGAGCGGGTGGTCTTAGATAAGCGTGTCAAGATTTAAATAGCGAAACGCATTCCAAAAATTCCTCGCTGTTCAGAACCATTTCGTTATTGATTGCTTCTTGATGTTTAAAGCTAATATTGAAATAATAACAATTCTATAAAATCATTTTTACGCAGCAACAATATTGCATAAAACTGAATCTGGTGACTGAAATACAACAAAAATCAAACAATATCAACACATTATTAAGATAATAGCTAAATTGGTTTAATCTACTTCGGACTCGTATCGAACACTCAATTACAATGACATAAACCCCTTTATATTTGTTTTTGCAATAACATTTATTGATAATGGCACAACAAAAGTTATACTTTGACTTTGACAAAAGAAATACTGTGACATTTAGGTGATTACTTTGATCTAAAGAAATATTTTTGCTTGTAGAAATTTCATTATACATCTGTATGAACATAATTAATATTGTTATAGTTACTTAAATACTACTAAATATTTCTTAAAACATACCTATTTGTTATAAAACAGGACTATTTTTTAATCTAATTAAGAGAAAATTAAATTTAATTGAATCGTAGAAAAGAAATATTGTGTGCAATATGTGCAGAATGCGCTCAGCAATGTAACTTTTTATTGTGGCGAACATTGAGGATTTGTTAGAATATAGTGTGTGGTGTATGGCATATTGACAATCAAAAACAACAACACTATGGCACTGAAATGTACGAGATTAATGTGATAATGTAAATCAAGCTTTCAGAAATTAGCAAAGTAACAGATCATTTGCTTTCTTATTGGGCTCATTTGGGTTATTTACTCTCGGAGCAGTTGTTTCATGGCGTCTGTTAAACTTTACCGTTATTATTAGGGCTTCCAAAACGCTTTATTGTGCGACAATTCTGTACTTTTTTATTCAAACTGTTAAATTGTAGTATATATAAGACATTAAGACATTAAGGCATATTATGTTCAATTCAAATTCTTTATCTAAAATCAGACATACACAAATGAATTTTTGACGACACGATGAACATAACATAACGTTGGCTATGTTTTAAAGATATTTTATAGATACGAATTTACAACATCTTTTGGACGTTTGGAAGGATCTTTAACATCTATAAACATATGAAGCTTCCAGCTTATGTCCGACTTTCTTCTTTCTTCCTGCCTAACTCTCCATTGAAAGGCATTTTGCAAATCGCGCAGTCTTCAACAAATAAACGCTCAATACTGCCTGCTTCGAGTTCCAGCGTATGAGCACAGACCGTAAAATGGGACTAGATTACAGAACATACAACACTGATAAGTCAACATTTTAAGCAGAGCGAACTTGATTAAAGCTGGATTGACATCGGCGTTACATAAGAGTGATGCAAATTTTACAATTAAAGCCGGCTAGTACACCATGTGCTAAATAAAATGATCCACTATACGGTCTGAAAACCCATAAGAGATACGAAAAAAAGTTTCTGTAAAAAGTTTCTTGGACTCTCCAGAAGATTTAAAAGTTTATCTTTAGTTAAAATAAAGGTCACTTTCTTAAGAAATTCCTTTTCAAATTTTGCATTCTTTAGGCAGAAATTGAGTTTGTGTTTTTTTTTACCGACCCAGGTATTGCAACGAAAATTTAACCACAGGCTAAGAAGATGATTCACTACTCAATCAGTTTGACAGTTGACAATTCAATTAACAAAATCTCAAGATTTCCTAATAGAACACACTATATTTTTATTCAGATATCAATTCTAGAATAAAAAATAATGTATGTTTGTAGTTTATCTTATATTTAAATTTTACCTACTGATTGAGCAGTGCAACATCTAATTAGATCAGTAGCGTCACAACACAATTTTATATGGGGCAATAAAAATATGAAAAAAAAACATATAACCTCAATTTCTGCCTAAACGTTGCAAACTTCGAATAGCAATTTCTAAAGAAAATGACCTTTATTTTAACCAAGGTTTCCAAAAGTATCGAATTATACAGGGTATCCCAGTTAAAATAACAAAGTTGGGGGGGGGGGGCACTTTGCACTTTTTGGGACACCCTGCATCAACTATAATATTTTAAATCTTCAGGAGAGTTCAAGAAACTTTTGTACGAAACTTTTTTCGTATCTCCTATGGGTTTCCAGATCGTATAGTGGATCCTTTTATTTGCACACGTAGTACATACCTTGGTGATACCATGTACACATTGTTAATAATCAAACAATATTTTCAATCTGTATAAAATAAAATTTATAACACTTTTAATTTTTTAACAAAGGTTCGAAAAAAGCGCATACCAATCAAGATCCTTAGAAATTCAAAATATTGAAGTTTTTCTAAGTTTTGCAAAACATTTCTTATAATATTTATTAGTCAGAAAATAGCGCTATCTATTTTTCAGGAGTATTAAAAAAAAGCTTAAAATACATACTATATATGTACATCACCACAATATTTTTTATTTCTTGAAAAACAGAAAAACTCGAGACTTTTTTTTTAATTGTGACAATTAATAGTATGTAACGAGAACCAAAACACTATTTATTTTGTAGTTGTCATTGTCATGTCATATAAATAATAAAATTAAATTAACATTTTTCGTTATTATACATGACAATACTTATATAATATTATTTTAATTTAGTTTTATTAGTTTATTAAAATTATTGGTAATGGTATTTTTAAGAGGAAAGTAAAAACCGCACATGGATATTTGTTACCGTTTTAGAGATATATGGTGTTTTTCGAAAATGTCCTTTTTGACACAGATTTGAGAATTGAGGGTTTTTTGTATCCAGAGCTCGATTTTAACATCCTTTCACGTTCATTGATAAGTATCAATGTTTGAGGAACGAAATTTTCGATTATTGTTATTTCAGCCTTAAACACGGCAATATTTTTTAAAATACAATTTCGACCATCTTTTTCCAGGCGTATTAAGCCAACGGGAATAAATTCACGATCTATCGTATTAAAGGAGGAAGTAAAACGAGGAGCAGCGGTCGCTTTTCTATAACAAACCCCGGCCGCTAAGCGGAATATTGTTTGTAGGAGCGGAACTGCCTGCCCGAATAGTAGTCGGTCGGTGAGGGTGGAAGTTTTAATCTGGCTAATGCATGAGTTAAAGCCCGAGACAGTGGATCAACGGTGCATACGACGCACGAAAGAAAAGGCGTTAAGGAATACACAGATATTGATGGGATTATTTAACCATTAAAAATGGCCGAGCCTGTCGATTTTCGATATTGCAAGAAGAACCTAAGTTCTTCGCGATAAAAGCCATGCTAGTGACTGGCAAATCTAGGGATACCATCATAAATTTTCATGATTACCTCTAAGATTCTATTCTACGTTCACACTACACTTGGGATTTTACTCCTACTTCTATAGAAAGGATCCTTCACAGTCACATGGCAACAAATCTAATTTAAAATTACATCAACATTTGCGAGGTCATCCTTATCATTATCAAGAGGATCTTTTTGTAGCAAATTATCTAGACTTTTAAGAGAAGTCCAATCAATCAATGAAAACTAGAATTCAAAATTTCAGCATTTTAAATATAAGGCAACAATAACAATTTAAATTTATATCGTTTCAGTCAAAAAATAAGGAATGTGATAGTGGGCTAGGTAAAAAAAGGAACAACATACCCATGATATCATTTTCATGAAAAATATATAGTGTCTTTCGTATTTCGTGCGCAATTAATGTAGGCAATCATAATAACAAAAGTAATGATTGGTAGCTCTACAACACTAAGAAGTAACGAACCGGCACTTTTGAGATGGATAAATTTTCTTCTCCTTTCTACAGGTCGTTTTGTATCTTATCCACAATGGAGTAACGGCTGACACTATAAATCGAAATAAAAAGATTTTTTCAATAAATGTTGTGTTAAATCTTAGTCGTTAGAAACATATAGGGGATTGAAAATAATACAATTTTGAAACCGTGAAACACATCAAGTTCAAAAAATTCGTTTTTGAATCCATCAATGTACGAACGCCAACAATTTCAGAAAGCGTGCCATGAATGTTTGCTTGATAATTAGTATGTTAGAACAAAAAGTTTACATGGAAAACTATTATTGGTATGACTTAATGTTTCTCGAGTGACATCAACAGAGTAATTTGTTTTGTGTTTGAAAACAAAAGGTATTCATTTAATGTTTTAATGTTTTTTCCTTTACGGTGTTTTAAAAATATAAATATTATATATGTTTATTTAGGTATAATATAATCATGAAAAATACGGTAACACTAAATATGTTCGAATGTTCAATAATCACTTAAATTAGTACGTGTTTGTTAAAAATCTAATTTTATTTCACTCTTAGAATCGTCATTAAGACTAATTGTAATGTAGTATTAATTACATTAAATTAAATTTATTACAATCTAACTTAAAGTAGGAGTAACATTTTCTGCTCGTACATTCGAGCAATCTGGTGTTGATACAGTGAATTTAATATTTCTTCACAGCACATCGGTGAGATTGAAAATCACCATAATATTTTCTTTCCATTAATAATTCACTGTTAACAAAATCATTTATCCCGGATATTGGCGTTTTAGTAAACAGACAGGTTATTTTTAAAACTTGTTGTTTAATGATTAAACATTCATACACATCTGATGACAAGTGATTTCGACGCGATATAACCGTAACATTAGTGATATACTCTTAAAAAGCATGTTCGAAACGCAATAAATTATTGGTTGTCGGGTTTACAAAACAACAATGGGTCGTAATAACTTTTTGTGGAAGGATCTGTCAAAAGTCAAGATGATATACTTTGAGACACACTATACGCAGACGCTTGTCTCCAAACTTTCATATTCACCTCAAGTGGATTAGCTTTGGTTCGTAGGCGCCTCCGAGTCCAGACACCAATGAAAACGTGTTGTTCATAGTTCCTAGTTCAATTATATTTTTTTGTCAATTTTTTAAAATGGTTAAATAATGAACGACAGACTGGGATGATCATTAATTTCGCAAAAGAATACCCAAGTAATTAGTTGCCGGCAGTCTAAAGACTAATGTCCTGCACTTGTTCCGGCGGCGACGGCGTCGTGCGAACGAAACCAAAGAGTCAAACCCCGAGTTGTCCACTTTTCCCATGTGGATAATTCGACACAATTGCGCGCGCGATATTCCATAAACACGAGTGACGCGCGCCACGCGGCCGGATAATGAACTAAAATGAAACCATCAATAACAAACATTAGACCGGGCTTGTTCAACGAATCTTACTCGTCAAACCGTCACCGTCTAAACTTGGATGTGCAATTTGCGGCGTAGGGGGCGTCGACACGTGACCGCGCGACAGGATGGTGAAGTTACGGGAGTCACGTGACCGGCGCGAGGTCTCCGTCTCGCTCGGGTACCTTCCCGGCTTCCCTCTTCGGCAAGGGTCTCGATCAAAATTTGTAGAAAGAGCCGCGCGGCACGGGATACGGGATAACGTGGAAGGAACGGGGAATATAACATATTGCCACATTGTTCAAGGACAATGACTTGGAATATTCGGTGATTAGGCGACCGAGGACGCGGATTTATTAGGGGCGCCGCGTGTGAAATGCCAATCAGTTTCGAATTTTTGATAGCTCTAGCATTTTTATTGACTTGTCTACGGAAAAACGGACATACCATTGGCATACATTTTTTAAGTGAAAATATTTCGCTCATCCAGGCTACATAACTACGATTTTTGGTGCCAGTAGCCAGTACCTCATCATGAACAGAACTGCTCAGATTCATCACTGATGAGTTAATAGCAAATTCTCAAAAAGTCATCCTTCTTCTGGCAGTAAATTTGATAGTCAGGTAGATGTCGACCACGTCTCGGCTGATATCACTGGTAGTTGAATTCCTCCTGACTCGGTTGCTGATGAATTGCTGACATTTCGCCAATAATCCTGTTGTCTTCTTCAAAGTTCAAAGTTAACTGAACTGAAACTGGTTTGTATTGTACTCTGTATCTACTTATATACCGTCTGAGGGCAACTGAGCTAAGGAAGGGACATAAACATTGTCTCGAATGACTGATTCCCATATTGCCGAGTCGCGGTTAAGAGTGTTTATAGGATTTTTCATTGGTGTAAGAATTGATTACATGCAAGAGTTGGTCGAGTAAGATTTGATGTCCGGTTTTATGATTGTCTTCGGCAAAGTTTCTTACGGGTATATTTGACATTATATCGCTACGAAATCACTTGCTTTAAAAGCAAAACAAATTGTGAAAAGCGTGTATGAATATTTAATAAGTATCTAGAGAATCCTTTAAAGAAGAAACTTTAAAAAGATACTTCCTACTTAGCACAAAGGCAATACCTTCTATACAGAATATCACTATCAAATTATTAAAAGAAAGAAATAAACGTAGTGATTTTCAATCACCTCGTTTGGGCAATGACGAACAAAATGTGATATAAAGGAAAATATATTCCCTTCATCAAAACCAGAATATTCCTACTTTAGATATATTCAAAAAGGAAGCTAGAAGTAGATGAAGTTAATATAATTATGAGCTGTGCCACCCGTTATAGAGTAATTTGCAAAATGCGATTTAAATACCGCAAAATAGGCGAGAAAGAATTGGTAATGGGATCGCGAAGATTTCGCACTTGGAGATTTAATTACCTTCAGGAACTATAGAGGGAAAGGAACTATAGATCTCTGAAAACATAACAAAATTAAATGCTTCGTTTGAGAATCGCAAATTTAGGTAGGTAATTCAAATTAAATATTCATCGCTTTCGTTTTAAAAATATAAAGTTACTCTATTTAAACGAGCATAATTTTATATTGAATTTTTGCTTCTTTTAAATTTGTTAGATATATAATTAAAAATATTCATATAATTGCTTTAAATCAGGCACTATGTCAATTTCATACATCAAGTTATACCAGTTTTGTTTGATCTTATCCTAGTTTTATATTGAAAGGGTGGTAATTTTATCAGCTATGTTTAAACTAAATTTTTGTATAGAGTAGGATCACGTCAACTGGACTCCCCAGTTACCACTTGATCATAAAAAATTAATCTATATATATTTTTTATAAGTACTTATGATGGAATATTGATCCCTAAAACGGTTTTTTAAAATTTTAATTTTGAACATTTTTTTATAATGAAAATTTTAAGCACTTTTAAATAAAAAACGGATTAAAATTCAACCGCAAGAGATAAATTTATGAATTTTTCTAATGTCTATATCTTAAGAATATATTAACGACTAAAATTATTTGTATATTTTCGTATTGTTAACTAACTTTTTAGTTAACAAATGAAAATTGGACTGATTTCTTGGTAACAAAAATTATGTTTTCTTTATCGGTCACATGCTTTACACATTTAAGTTTAAGACTCCGAAAGAAAATTTCACTGCTCGTGATTAGTTTAAACAAAATGAATTTATTTATGACAGCGCGTGGGGCGCCGAGAGCCGTAGAAGCGCCGCTCTGCCGAGCGTCTCGAACTGCATTGAAGGTTTTATCAGTGATAATTTAAAATAATAATACAAAAATATTATTATAAAACAAATTTTATTATTATTTATGTTATTTTATTATAATTATTATTAATAATTTTTTTTAACAATATAAACAATCACAACTGAACATACTTAATAGAACAAACAAGCTTAAATAATTAGATTCTAAATTTGTCGTCAGTTATTTTTTTTTTAACTTTTTTTTTCTAATAAATACTTTTTCATTTTCTGAAACGAGCCTGCATTCTAGTGAAAAATTTTCCAATGGTTTGTAATAATGAAATTGGCGAGTATTCTTTATTGTAGTTAAGCGTTCTAATCGTGGTTGGTATTTTTTCAAAAAGAACTTTGGCCCTACTGAAAAAAGAAAAGTTGGATTGTTATCTGGTTGTTTTTATCACGTTGGAGACTAGCACGATACACTCCCTGCTAAGCCATCACACGCTCCTTTGCCATGAGATGTAGCGAAAAAGTCCGACCAGCATCAACAACAAAATCATTTTTATGATTAACTAAATTGGCAAAATTATATTTAAATAATAATTAAAACTAATTTTTTAATCATATAATTTTTTAATTCACTCGAGCCATTTTAAATCAAAGAAAATATTATTATTACAATTAAAAATTATAATACTAAAATATTAACTAAAAAACACAACTCAACAACACTTCAGCTTTTATTTTTAATAATTATTTGATGCTTTGTGTATAAACTTATGTCACGAATAGACAGGTATGACTTCTAAAATGATTTTGTTATTTACCAGGATACGCGAAAAACAAATGAAAATCGTAACGGAGCGGTTTTTCTTTTGTTTACTGAAGATGTTGATGATCAGTGTTGACTAGTAAATTTAAAAATAATAATTTATTAAATTGCCTAGTAAGAATAAATATAGACCATAACAGTTTTAAAATTTTAAAGTTGATTATTTTTTTCTAAATTTACGCTTTTTGGTAAAAATTAAAAAAAAATGATTTTATTAATAATAATTGTAATAAAATAACATAAATAATAATAAAATTTGCTTTATAATAATATTTTGTATTATTATTTTAAATTATCACTGATAAAACCTTCAATGCAGTTCGAGACGCTCGGCTGCGCGGCGCTTCCACAGCGGCGCGCTGTCACAAATAAATTCATTTTGTTTAAACTAATGACGAGCAGTGAAATTTTCTTCTGGAATCTTAAACTTAAATGGATATTAAAAGAACGTGATTTTTTTTACCAAGAAATCAGTTAAATTTTAATTTTTTAATAATAATAAAATAAACAAATAATTTTAAGTAGTTAATATATTCCAAAAGTATAGATATTTAACCATAGATGCTGAAAATTTAATAAATTTTTCTGTTACGGTTGATTTTTGATCCATTTTTTAATTAAAAGTGCTTAAAATTTTCATTATAAAAAAAATGTTGTTAAAAATCAAAATTATAAAAAATCGTTTGGGGGATCAATTTTTCATCATAATTACTTACAAAAAATATATATAGATTAAAGTTTTATGATGAAGTGGTAACTAGGGGGTCCACTTGACGTGATCTTACTCATAACAAAAATAGCTTTTCGGCTTATCTTTTTACTAAAATATGTTATTAATTGACCAATGATTTTTGATCATTTTTAACAAATAAAGGTAGTTAAGAAATACTTTTTAAAATAGCCTTTTTTTACAGGCGTGTTACTAAAGATACATTAACAATTACGAGAAAAATAAATTTATATAATTGTTATAGATCAATGATAAAAAACACATTTTATTACATTATTTGCATTAATTTTATCTATCCAAAACTAGTGTTTCTATTAGTATGTATAGATAATTTTTGTGATCCGGAATGCAGATTTAATCTAACATGTAAATATTCACTTTAAACTACTTCTGGACGGAGAAAAAAATTTTTCTTTTAATCCCGAAAACGGAAGGAAGGAAGGGAGGACTTAATATTTTCACCACCGTGTAATTTGTATAGGCATTTTTCATATTGTTAATTTTCTTTTAGTGTTTGATTGTCTGCTTTTCCTTATAGTACAAAAAAAGAGAATGAAGTTTAACCCTTTTTTATTAAGAAATGACACAAAATTCTTAAAAAGTTTTTCAGCTTAATTGCAGCTATCTAAAATAAAGAACTACACTTAATCAAAACAAAATTGTGGCACATATTCTTTCCTACGTTTGAATACATTAAAAGTATAAACAAAAGCAAGTAGTTCAACATCAAGTATCAAGTTTTGTAAAAATAGAAGGATCCATAAACCACATATCAAATTTTGGTAATGTATCGATCAGCTCCCGGGCTACACCGGTAAAAACTGAAACCGCACTGACCAATCGTAGACTTTCTCAGGCTTCGTGCACCCAGGATGTGCGACCAAGTCAAATCAAACAGTACTGTACGAGTAGATACATACTATAAAGGAAAATATATTTAAAAAGCATTTTCAAATTGAGGATGTCAAACTTATTACATCAAGGATAGCATAACTTCGAGACAATTTTTTTAAAGACTTATTTTTTTAACATACGGCACAACCATATTCTCAAATCGAAAGTATGTTATGTTTTGTAGTTTTCATTTGAATATTAGGTAGTTTAAAACAGAAAATAGTACGTTTTCAAAATAGGTATATTGTTTCTCATTCTAACATTATATATCATCATCTAAAGGAGGCAACATTTTCCAAATAATGAGATGCAATCTCAGAAGTAGAATTTGTAATTTAGGAATAAAAATTTGAAACATTTTAAAACAGGACTATTTACTACAATGAAAAATATATCTCGAAATCATTATATTCATTTTTCAAGAATATTAAGATTCTTAATTTATGCTGATGTGAATTTGCTTTTTTTCTGTGCATAATTCAATCTGAATCAGAAGATGGATTGATTCTAAACAACTTGTTGAATATTAAGGGCTCTTAGAATATTTTTTGATATTTTGAATCCAGTTACAAGAAAGGGTAACTTTTGGGAGTGTTCAATTTATATGCTGGTAAAAAATAATATGTATGTGAGAGTTTAGCTGGACGAATGGCATACTGCCTTCATTGTATATTCAACCTCATAATAATGATAATTAGTATATATTTAATGTCACCGTATTTTCTCATAGTTCTAATGTTATTTTATTATATCTAAATAAACATTATATAATATTTCATAACTACTATTGCCGTCGGCAGGTTATTTCGATAAAAGTCAAGACAATATACTTTGAGACAATGTATACAGATACGATAGTTTGAAGGGATTCTTAAATTTTAACTTATTCGAAAATTACATAAACGCACATTTTTGTTTCTAACAATATACTGTTTTATTTGGGAACTCAACGAGCTGTTGCTCGGCGGCAGTGACGAATAATTGCAAAAAAATAGCACGACGTGTAGATGGACTCTCGTCCGTACCTTCTGCACGACTGAGACTTGTTGGGAACACTTTGTCGTGACTTAACTGTACTGATTTCGGGAGCGGAATAAAGTTTTATTTGAACTAGCTTATAAAAATGCCGGAATAATTAAGAGCACTTTGACAATGTGTCGAGCGAATATACATATAATACTTTTAGCCCGAAGTCAACTGTGCTCTTCGGCGCCTAGTCTAGGTTAGGTTAGGTATGTAACTCGTGCTATCTTTTTATGATTTATTGTTTTGTTTTATTCTAATATTTTCAAAGCAATCCGCTTTTAATGTGGTTTTGTTTTTTATTTCTAAGATAAGTTTTTGTCATGATACATACATACATGACAAATTAGTAGCTTTAAAGGATGATTGATATTCGCTATTTTATATTGCGTAATATATTTTAAGTACAAAACATCTACACAATTTTTTTGAGCGCTAGACAACATCAGATTTTTTTGTTTACATAAATAGTAGGCATTTCAAAGTCAAATATACCCCGAAGCTAAACTACGGACATGTTTTGATACAAGTACTTACGCTGAAACGCCTAATAAAATCGAGCATAACACTTCCAAGTCCCTATAAAGAAATATAAATATAACCCCACCCGGTGTACCCAAGGTTACTAAAACTTTTATTTCCTTCCGAATTATTTATTTTTAGGCATTCTAAATGCAACATAAAGCGGCACTATTAAGTACTGGAATCTATTATCGCGATGCATTATCGTAAATCCTGGCACTATTCCAGTGATCTTTCGGGAAAGAAATTAAACGACGTGACAGGTAATAGCCAGCATTGCCGGTAATAATCTACAGGGTGCGCCAATAGCATTATTATATACTTATTATTATTATATACTTATTATTATTATATACTTATTATTATTATACCTAGGACTAGGCATTTGCAATTCGTAAAATCTATCGTGAGAGCAATAAGGCCAATATATCTGTTTTTAATTATAAGGTAGGTAACAAATTTCATAATGATAATAAAGTATTTAGCAAATATATAAGCAGGCAGTCGCATGGCACAAAATTTCATACAGTGCACCTGCACTTTATCCAATTTTCTTGATAAATAGTTATCTTCACACACTTGACTCAGTTTTTAGTGAACATTTAACGGGAAATGGACATATTTTAAGAGAATATTGCCGTAGAAATGTCACATCCAAATTGGAAACTATCTAGTTGGCCAACTGTCAGCGGCCATTTTAGTTGCTACGCATCTAGGCCTTATTGTTTTAAATCAATATTTGAAATAACATTTTAATCTTAATGGCCCTTCTCGTCATTTTTTTTTAGGGTGGCTGCAAAAGTTCCTATCTTATCAACATACGCAGGGTCTCCATATGTCTACTCTAGTAGCTACATATATAATTCCGACGTCCATATGACACGTTACACAGTGAATGGATTCATGAGGTTTTGCAAAAATATACCTAAAAATTAATGGCCGTAGAAAAACTACAACACAAAGTTTATCAAACCTGTTACATAATATATTATTAGAATATTCTTTTTCAACTTACACATGTTTGAAAAAATGAAAATTAACTTATTAAGTAGAAAAGGGAATTAATGTTAAAAAAATTCTTTCATTATACTAGTGTGTGTAACCTTTGTATAAATAATTAAAAATCGATCAGAAATGAAAATTAAAAAAGATGATTCCTGGTGAACACACATTATGTAGCTTTAATATTGCGCATATGCGGCCTTATGGCTTTCATTGTTGGTGAATGCTTAAAAAATTGACAAGTTGAACATACAAATTTTGCAGGATCGAATCCGTTACGGGAGAAACCACTTTAAAATATTTTGGAAAAATTCATGCCACAGGAAATATTTTCTACTGTCAAAACTGAAACTGTTTTAACTTTTTAAACACTACTATAAATATACCAGCGATGTGAGAAAATATGAAGCTAAATGCAACATAAAGCGGCCCTATTAGTTACCGTGGTTGTCGTTGCTGTGTACCCATCAACACCAGCAAAAATAATTTAATAGAGACTATGATGAAATGTGGTTTCATTTTCCCATCGCTTTAATAAATCTGGCTATTTTAAGGTTTTGCATTTAAATTCTACATCCTAAAAACAGTCCTATTTTCGACTAATTTATTCTACAGAGAGAGAGAGAGAGAGAGAGAGAGATTTTTTCTCTGTTGATTTAGGGAATATCGTCTCTTCGTACGGCACTGCTCCCCGGTTTTCTTTTCCCATCCTCCGCGCCGAGTCGGCAGCCTCTGCCTCTGTCCAAATTCACTTTAGCCTCTTATAGAACACAGATATGCTTTTAGCGGACGCCGACTTATTCGAAAGGGGAGCCAAAACAGCCCCTTATTTAGATGTTGAGGCCTATAAATACGGGATGTGTGTCACTGCACTTTCTCCACAACGACCCAGACCGTAACAAAGATCATTTTTACTATATGAACACTGGAAATGACCTCCATTTAATGACTTACACATTTGTGAAAACGTACTTTTTCGTAAACAGAGGTTTGAAGAACGTTGATGGTTTGCTTCAATTTCAAACGCTTTTGTTGGATTTGGCTATACTCTATTCTATAGCTTCTATACAGAGAGACGGTCTGTAAAAACGAGCAAATCTTAAAAATCGGTGTTTTTGATTAGCCGCTTGGTTGAACTGTGGATGTATACTGGTTTTTCACTATTTTCAAAGTATTTAATCAATTTTTGACAGAATCGGATGAGTTTTGGTAAAGTTGGAGAAGAAAAAATATATTTGTAACTAACTGTAATTATTCTACACGACGTCTGCCTTAGCATCGAAACAATAGCGATTTGGAAGGTTGGCATTGTTACATCTTCAAGGTCCAACTCTTTGTCCGTAGTGGCTGCTGTCAATTTGCAAGATGCGACGTTCTGATAGGTTATGCTGACCACTGACGCCTGCGAATATCAAGAATCTGATCAATGTGTATAGTTCAACTAACGACATAAGGCACTACTGATCAGGCAATACTCATATGATATATAACCATTAAAATATGCCAAAAATTTGTTTTCTAGTGCTACACTTACTGTTCAAAATATTTCGAAAATGCCCTTCAAAAGATATCAATCGATATAATTAATAAAATTAATATTTTCGAAAATTCCTTGATTGTTCTTGAAAAACTGTTGGTACATTTTTTAGCAAAAATCTGAATAGTCATTTTAGTTCTTAACAACAAAGGCTAGTTCACTTGAACGTCATATAAATATCACACCGGATTATTCAGTTATGTGAAAAAGAAAACAAGCTAAAAATTTAATATTTTAAAAATATATTAATTTTATTATCCCTATGCACGCACCTGTTTAATCTGTTGAGAGCAATATTAACACCAATGTAATTCGATTAAAAATCCAAAATCTAAAAATTGTGAGAAGATGGTGGCTATAAAAATTTCCAATATCCCAGCAGTTTAAAAAAATTATTAGAAATTTTAAATTTTGAGTTAACAATTTTGCAAACGTCTATTGTTATTAAAAATGGAAATAATATACAGTGCACAAATAAAATATTGAACAAATTCAGTTGGTATAAGTCTATCATCTTTTTTTGTTCATTTTTTGCAGTAAATAGAAAATATACGTCGTGGGTTAAAACATTAAACACCTTTTTTTAAAATGAATTTTACAATTCTTACTTTGTTTGAGCAAAAGAATAAAAAACATCTCAAAGAAATTAGTTTATCATGTGTTGAAAATGCCCCCAATTGACAATTGCCACCTTCTTGACAAAAACCTGATCGGTTTTAAAAACCTTCCACAACGTATTTTCTCGGGATAGTTTCTTTAATTTGCCTATTTCGTAATCGTATACCTTGAGATCGTGCAGTTCATTGATCCCCTTCTAACAATCCGCTGTCCGGAAAGTACATTATTGAAATATTCAAGCGCTTGTCCAGCCAATTGGGGGGCGGAGCAACAATCCTGTTGAACCAAATATGTCTATCTGGCATATCAGACTGATTTGGATTTTGGAGAGAAACTACCAGAGTGCAGAGTGCGAGAGGACAGAAATGTAATTGTGACAATTTAAGAACTATTTTACTACCTATGTGTTCATTTTAAATTTTTTGTTGAAGTCCAATACATGATGTTTAAATTACTTTATTTTAGCCGTCTACTGTATATATTCGATTGAAAAAATAAAGAAGGCTGTGATAACTTTTTAATATGACCCCGTATACTTATTTTGGGAACAGCGCTGACTATGAATGTCAAAAAATGAAAAGCGCTGAGGAAATTCGAAATCCACATTTTTATCTTCAAAGATAAGTGAAAACTACCTCCAAAACTACTGTCTAAAGTCACAATAACAGATACTGGTATGTTTTCCTGGGAGTGCGGGACTATAAAAAAGAAACTACTAATTTCAGAACTGGAAAATAAATAAACTTGGCTGTGAAATCTGCCTTCAACTCTCGGACTGTGAATCCTTTCAAGTTGCAGAAGTATACCATCGTAGTACGCCTTCAAACGCATTGACGGAACGCGATGTCAGGCGATCGTTATCGGTATCGAATTAGTTGAGGCGACTGTCGAAGAGGCGCGTATCACCATGTCATCTCAACTATCTGCGACCGACGATCTCCCTAATCCGGCAGGCCGTGCCTGTCACGTCTCTTTTTACCACCGAGAAGGCGTCTGCAGTTTCGCTACCTGCTTAAAGTTTTCTGTTAAAAAATGAGACAGCTTACATCGATTATAATACTAGTTAGAAAAATATTATCGCAGAGAGGAGTCGGAACTATTTTTCATTGGAAAATATACGAAAGTTGCACATGGCATAAAAGAACACCCGAGGAGACTGCGGCTAACAACAAATGGATGGACAGTCAAACTTGGCAGAATGTGTTTCTGTGGAGGAGTTAGAGGGAGCTTCAATGATGGAACTGCTCCCAGCTTGGGTTTATGCTGAATCTCTTACCTGTAAAAACTGAGGTTAAAACTACGAGGTTAATAATACCTAATAATTATCCCTTGGTTGTCTCCGTCAGCATCCCAGAGGATGTAACTGATGTTTGTCCGTTTGTCTTTCGATTCAGTCGTTTAATTTTTAGTATATGACTTTAATCACATCCAAAATGAACTTCAATGAAATAATTTCAAACATGTATTTTGCTTATAAGAATACTTAAATCAGTCAATAGGTCTTCAATAGACAAAATTCAAGCGCAAGCAAGTTGCAAGCGAGTTGCGGTACACACCGAGCACAGAGTTCTTCCACACACGCTTAACAACGTCGAATTTTCTTTGAGTCTGTGGAATGCCATTTCTTGATTAAATAAATTAGCGTTTAGAACGTGATTCATATGTTGGCACTGGGTACATTAAAATTTAAAAATAATGTCATTGGTATACATTTTGATTGGAAGAAGAAATTTGCATTTGTAGCATCAGGAAAAAACTAATGCATTCAATACGGTTGGAACATTCCCGTTTATCAATTTTTTGGTGTGTTAATAGTATATTATGCTACAAGTCCGGTAATCGGCATTTGACTCACGAGTTTATTTGAAACGGGCGGAGCGAGTGTTTAATAAACGAGCGACTTAAAAAGTTTACCGAACGTGTTGCATACTATACTTTTTCTACGACCGTTAGTTTTTGGTACATTTTCGCAAAATAACACGAATACATTCACTGACATTGTCGGAATTGACACACGTCAAAATCCAAGGCTCCGAAAACATCCGATTGCTCACAAACCCGTGCGGTCAAATCCCTGAAATGTCTGAAGTGGCTCGAATTCATGGGAAACGAAACTGACGTGGTAAAATGACGCTTCCCGCACGTTAGATCGTTGGGTAATTAGGTATTTTACAGACGGGGGTAGAAAAATTGTATTATCTAAAGAGCTCGATTTGTGTCTGATTTTCAAACTTATTTATCATAGACTTTAAAGAATTTTCTGCATTTGTAACACCGCCCTTTGTCGATCTTCGAAATTTCCAGTTTTACAAGAATATTGTATTGTCAAATATGTCAAAAAAAAATTACTAAATGTCGAAAAATCTCGAAACCTACGTAGGTTACAAAAAAAAAATGAAATAAAAATTTGTTTCCATTAAAATGATTTTCTTTTTATTTATTTTTTATTTTCCTAGTCGTCACATTTTTATATACGGGGGGTAAAACAAAGTTACATTTATTAACTTATTAAACTTTTTTCCATCTACTATTTTTACGAAAATAATGTTTCTTTTAGGCAATGATGAAATATTTTCTTAAAATTCGCGGTGTTGCCACTTTTCGCAAAATTATACTTTTCTTAATTTTCTTAAATGAGCCACTCTGTATATTATTGGGTACAGGTCTCTGACTTACCGTTTTAGCTTAGCTGGCAGATAAAAGACTGGGTATAAGATATAAATTATTAAACCATGAAACTACGAATTAGTTCCTTATCAACATATTCAGAACCGTGTAAGAGCATTGTTAAGCAGTCATATTAAAAACAGAATATTAACCTTTGCACAATGTTGCCAAATTTCGCAAATTACCTATTTATACATTTAAATGTCTACGTGAAATGAGTACAAAAAATTAACAATAACTACTAATGCATATTACTTACAAGTACCATTAATTAAATTAGTTTTTCAATATGCCCGCCATTTTGAAGAATACAAGTAGTATATGCTATTTCTAAATAGTATATGGCATTTGAGACGTAATTCGTTTCATTCAGATAGACTTTTGCCGTGCAAACTTGTTGCTGCATTTCCAAAAATGTTTACGGTTTATCTTAGTAAACCATATTTTTTAATGTGCACCACAAAAAAAAAGTCCATCGGGGTCAAATCTGGACCCCTCGCTGGCCAGGAGATGATTTTGTTTTGTCCAATCCTTTCATTATGTATAAGTGGCCGAATTTCGTTCCTTAATAAGTTTAAATATCGTACGGATGTTAAATTTTGTTGGTAAATTATGGGTCCTAAAGTTTTAGATCTCCAGATTGCGCACCATACTTTCACGGATCTTCGCCCATGTTTGTATACTTAAAAAAAAACACATTTTTAATTTTCTGAACTCCGTTAATGCGTATTTTTTCTATTAAATAACACCGCAGACGTTGTTTGATTCATTGGTCCAATTATATTTTGAAAATGTTATCTAAAAAATTATATTGCAAAATTCGAGTCTTAAGTTAAAATCTGCTTGTTGTAGTTTTTGTACGGGTGTGAATTTAATTGACATAACTGTTAACTGGCATCTCGGGTGGAGGTCTCTGGAGGATTTTCAAAATGTAGAGGAATATCCAGCTTCATATTTTCATCCAAAACCGTTCGGTTTCTAACTTTTTTCACTAAAAGACTGCCATTTGTTCGAAACTGTTGGTATATTTTGGCAATTTTTTTTTTGCAAGAATTTTTGTATTATTGGAAAATATTTTTCAATTAAGCCAAAACGGTGAGTCACGTACTATGTTATATAAGTGAAATTGCTATTAAAGTGGCTATTCGAAAATCCAATGACATACAGAGTGTCTCACTTAAGAAAATTCAGAAAAGTATCATTTGCGAAACGTGACAACACCGCATATTTTAATAAAATATTTCAAATTTGATCATTGCCTAAAGAAAAGATAGAACAGAAAGAATAGATGGAAAAAAGTTTAAAAAGTTAATAAGCAACCCAACAATTATGCTTTAAACATAACCTGAATTCTGAACGTGATCGCTAATCAGTTCCAAACGGTGTATCATAGATCCATACTCGTATATATCGTGGAATATGTCTTTGTTTTTTAAAGAAAAATGTAACTTTGTTTTACAACCCTGTATATATAAAAGTCACGATTAGAAAAATAAATAAAATAAAGTTCATTTAATTTTTTTTCTAACCCCCGTAGATTTCGAGATAAGGTATAGACCCCTTTTAAACGGGCCACCCGTACAGAATTTACAGGGCATTCCATAACAACTTGTATAAACCTTTCTATAATCTTAATAATAATAATATCAATAATTAATATTAATAATAATAAAATATTTTGTAATTAAAAATTTTTCGACACTTATTGTAGTTATTAGGTATTCCATGCCGGAGCACAACTTAGTTATTATTGTAGGAGAGCTGGGTCCAAAGGGGTAACTCAAATTATTTTTTTAATTTTTTCGCATGCACCGGATCAGCCCCTAGTGAGTGACACACTGTACAATCCAACGATTTCGTGATTTTATACGTATTTCGGCGGAAGTGGTTGTAGCTGTTTAAGGATGCCGAAAGAACTAGAAGCGAATACGTGGATTTCCGTAATGAAATCTGTAAATCAGGAGGGCTTTTACCAAGATTTCCCTCAGGATTTGGCTTGAAAGTCACGCAACGCAAGCTGACTGATATCGTGGCGATAATATAGGTTACCAATAATTCCTATTGTTTCCGTATTTTCGGTGTAATTGAACAAAATAGCAAAAAAGTTTCAATTTCGATTAAAGTTTTATTTTGTGTAAGTTTAAAAATAAACTAAAGTAATTTAGATAAAGAAAAATAACAATAGAAATTCTCGCCATGCACTTCTTGTATAGCGTTCAGTATACAGTAGATGCTTGCGGTTTGTGGGTCAGGCTGCTATTTTTTGTGAAATGAAAGATGCCGACAAAAATTTCTCGATTTGCGGTACCCCTTGTATCTCCGTTAATATTCAGAACGAAGACAACCCAATAAAAGAGTATATTTAAAACCAACCTAATTTTGGATTTTTTTAGCAAAGGTTCGCCAAAGACTAATAATAAACCGTGTTATCCGACTTATCATTACTTGATATTAACTTTCAAAATCAAATTTACAAAAATCAGCATCAAACAATGGAACATTGCGAAATGCCACTGAAAGGGAATTAAGCAAGCCCGAACCATTATATTACTTAATGCGTTATGCAGAACAAGAAAATTTTGCCAATACTACATTCATGATAATGGAAATCAATTTGAGCAGTTTCTTTAGCTGTAAATTAACATATTCGTTTAGAGAATTTTTTTCTAAGACATACAATTTTTAAAATAATACAAATTTGAACTAATTTTGCGGGAGGAAAATAGATAGATTGGATACGATCCTGAATTAAAACAAAAGTGTGGAAAAGTGGTGTTTAATATTTTTATAAAATTATATTATATATTAAAATTTATAAAGTCATCCTGTAGCACATTTTTTAAATTTATTTTCAAATATTTCTTGATGCAATTTTGACTCTATTTGGTTGGTTTTATTAACATATACTGATACGAATGTACTAATGAATGTGAATGTAAACTTTAAAAGAACTAAGACCATGCCCAATTCTTATTAGATTATTAATACCTCAAGTACATTCTTTCGTTTAATCTTATATTAATAAATTCTAAAAGTAATACCGGTATTCACGTTTCACTTCACATCCATTTACGATTTGGAATTTGTATTTGGGCACGAGGAACCAAGTATGCTGCATCAAAGTAGCCCAAAAGTACCTTTTTCTACTCCCTTCTGTAAAACATCTAATTGTATGCTGATCTAGCGTGCGGAATGCACTTTACCAAGTGAGTGGTGATGGTGAGACATTTTCGGGCTATTACCGTACGGGTTTGGGAGCAATCGGATGTTTTCGGAGATCATGTCAGTGCATGCATTCGAAATGTTTTGCATCTAGCGTGCAGGAAGCGTCGCTTTACCACGTCAGTTTCCTTTCCCACGAATCCGAGCCACTTCGGACATTTCCGGGATTTTACCGCACGGTTTTGCGAGCAATCGGATGTTTTCGGGGATATTTCCCACGCTTTGAATTTTGACGTTTGTCAATTCCGACGGGCATGTCAGTGAATGTATTCGTGTTGTTTCACGAAAATGTACCCAAAAACTAATGGTCGTAAAAAAAGTATAGTATGCAACACGTTCGGTAAACTTTTTAACTCACTCGTTTATTAAACACTCGCTCCGCTCGTGTCAAATAAACTAGTGAGTTAAATGCCGTTTTCCGCACTTGTTGCATAATATACTATAAGTCACTCGTTTATTAAGCACTCACTCCGCTGTGCTCTGCTCGTGCCAAAACAAAACTCGTGTCTCTGTATTGACGAATAATGATTGTTTCAGAAAAAACTATGAACTACAAATGTTGAAAATTATTTTGGACTTTAATTTGGTGGTAACTTGTGTTTTTTGATTGTTAGCTGAATTTAGTTTAGATGTTTTAAGCCGTTTCAGAAGAAATAAGAAAAAGCAAGTTTTTTGGAGCCCCTTTTACAGAGCCGTATCTTCCGGACAAATGTTCATTAATCAAACCAACGTTATGTTTTTATAGTAAATTATGCAACAAGAGTTTATTTGATACTAGCGGAGCTGGTGTACGACCATTAGTTTTAGGTACATTTTTGCAAAACAACACGAATACAGTCACTAACATGAGCGTCGGTAATGTCCCGGAAATGTTCGAAGGAGCTCGAATCCGTGGACCACGAAACTTGCGTGGTTAAGTGACTTTTCCGCACGCTAGATAGGTGTATAATTTGGTGTTTTACAGAAAGGAGTAGAAGAAACTTAAACTCCTTTCTGGATTTATTGAAAAAGAAAAAAATCACTCAGCTCGAACTAACCAAAGTGGTCATGATATTTTTTATAGAACTAGAACTAATCAAAATGTTTCTATTATTTGTACCCAGTTTATTCCTTTTACACTTGTCTCATTAATAATTAAGGTCATTAAAAATCATTTTACTTAAAATACTTTTTTTGGCAACCGAGATGGACGACGCACCCTTATTGCATAGGTATTAAATCATAAAATGCATCCGGGCGAGGCAATTTTTACTAGTTTTCGACATCCACGAAAATATATCGATTTATAAATATCTCTTCCGGTAGGGCAGCCTAAGTGTACCCCTTTATAAATAGAGCCAAACTTTTGTGGAAACATAATCATTCCGCACTCCCTTGTAACACGGAACACCTTGATTTATTGACAAAAGTAAACGAAAACTGCAAACCAACCTTCATCTGCGGGGCAGAGGTGAAAGTATAACATGAAATTTGAAACCCGCATAGGTGCGGGTTATATCTGGAGTCCCTCGTATATTTGTTGTTCCCAAGTCATGTGCGGGCAGAATATTTACGAAATTCGATATTATTGTTAGTTTGTTTTAGCTTCGGCAGGCTCTGTCAGCCAGCGCCGTCGACGGCAAAGCGAATGATAAACAATGTTTATTTGATTTTTGGCTTCGCCCCCGTGAAACGTAATGTAGAATATGCGACACCGCCGACGACGATATACCAGGCCGGAAGTGCATTGTCAGCTTGAATGATGAAATTCAGAAACCCAATCTCTCCGACAAATTACGTCTACGATTCAGTTCTTTATTGTTTATAAAGGAATACAGTTTTAGGTCAATGACAATAACATACCAATGCTTATTCTAACAGAATCAACGGCTAAAACCGACCAAAACTTACCAAAACAAAAAAGAAACAAAAACAAATGAAAACATACATGATTTAAGTTGCGGCTTTAGGTGTAAGTTCTTCCATTTTTGACGAGGTTACAATGGGTAATGTAATCATTACTGTAAACAGAACAAAACCCATATCTGAACTAGATAGAGCAAAATTGACTAACTTGTCAAGCGCTCGATTTAATAGCCACATCTTCACTACGAACCGAGATATAAGGCTTTTTTCAATTTTTGACTCTTTTGAAAATTGTCCATAACGGTTTTATTTATGAAAATTTTGGATACGGACAAAAACATTATTAGGGCATTTATTTAAAAGCAAATGCAGTGGGGCACTCAGATTTTTTCTTCGGTTCTCCGTTTTCTCATAAATGAATACAAGTCCCTTATGGTATAAAAATTTTATAACTCGGTAACGGTAGCTCCTATGGTATCGCCATGGGTACAGAAATGATCAGCGTCACAAAAATTTTTTTGGCTGCCCGTTCTCCATTCTCGTATTTTGGTTTTTCCTGAATAACTTTCGAACCTTTGGAGCTACAAAATTAAAATTTGCCTCCATTTTAACTCTACACGAAACACATTAGCTTATAGGAAATGGCCGCGTTCCGACGCCGGCATCCACCTTTTTATGGCGATTTTCGCCTGTGTGTTGGACATGAAATACGACGAGTGTCCGAAATTTGAATCAATGGACTTCATATTTGACACGTATATGCAGATTTGCCCCGCTACGAAAATTGAAAATGATGGGATGGGGAGGGGGGAAATATTTAAAAAAAATAAAAAAAACGCCTGTGCAAGGGTCTACAAAAAACATATGTTACGTGTTCTAAATTTGCAGATATAAACTTCAAATTTAGCGGAGAAGTAAGGGTCCGTGTCCATATTTAAACAGCAAAAATTGCAATCAAATTTTACCAAGTATTTTTTAAAGTTTTTGGCATTTTTTTTGGTAATTTCTTTAAGCAGCAGACGCGCAAGATCCACTGCAATTTTCAGGATTTTTTTCGATTACATACAAGGTTTTCAAATTATAAGCAAAAATCTAAAAGACCTAGAAAATTGTTTTTTTATAAAGTAAATTATTAACTGCAAATTAAAAATCGTAAAAAATACGGGTAATCGGTTCAAGCAGTGTCATAGGCCGCATCCAGAGCTACAATTTTTGTATTGCGGTTTTCGTCTATCATTAACGCTGCTCGGGATATTTGAAAAAATCCATATTAAAATCGCTATTTCGGGGGCTCAGTCAAGACGCTATGATGTCATTGATTATTACGGCGCACTGCATGGTTTCAGAAAAAACTTCACTTTCGAAAACGATTTACTATTTTTGAAAAATTCTTGGACCAGGAAACGTGGAAAATCCAGAGCTATAAACTCCATTTGCGTAATTTTTTCAATTATGTACAGGGTGTGTCAATTATCACCTTTTTTCATCACAGATCCCAAGAAAAGCATATGGCTGAAAAGGGCTCGTCACGAGCATTTTTTTATGACCATAGCCAACATAAAATAAGAAAGTTGTATTCATTTATGAGAACATGAAGAACTGTGAAAACTGAGTACGGCACTGCATTTAGCTTAAAAAATGCCTAAATAATGTTTTCATCCAAATCCAAAATTTTCATAAATAAAAGAGTTACGGGTAATTTTCAAAAGGGCCTCGGCTGGTAATGCTGTTTTGCATTTTGCTCTATCTGAAGTGACCGTTTAGTTGGTTGATCTTTCAAAGAAACTCCTGCGTTGTTGATAAATTGAAATCGAACGTTTCATTGTTGCTTCTTCAGAGCTTAACTGAAACTAGTTAGCGTTATTCTATGTGGAACTAAAATCCGGGTTTTATAAAGAGTTAAATTAAAGCTGACGTATTTTGGACAACACAAGAATACCATTTAAGCTGTTCCAGACCATAGGAAGTGTTGAAATTGAAACTAAAAGAACGAATTTACATTGTATTTATTTCAATTAATTGGACGTTTCACACAGACGGAGAACTGTCCATTATTAAATATATAATTATTAAAAGGCTATTAGGCATATATTAAGATCTGCTGTTCAGCCAATTACGTTACCAAGACAGACATCAGTACTGGAGTACTCCATTGGAATGGCGTGGGTATATTCACGTTTAGGTTGCTGAAAATGTTATTGGTGACAGTTTTTTTGATTTGTATGAGTTTGCCTGTGGACAATAAGGACCTCTGACCATTTCATATTATTTTGTTTAATCAAACATGCTTTGCTATCCCAGATCTCAATATTTTGTAATTATGTGTATAGTTTTTGTGTTTTCCGAGTCGTACATCTAGAGGACGTTTGGCCTTTTCAATATACGATATGCTGCATTCATACAAGTTACTTGTTTCGGGTCTAGTTTAGGTAAAGGCACTTCTTAAAGTCGCTTCTGTCTTATAGCGTGAATTTGGCTCAGCTTGAAAGCAAATTTCTTTTTGTTTAGTAATGATATTAAGTAAAGTGGGTTATAAGAGTGCTTGAATTAAGATCTTATCATAGTTACAAATACATGCGCCCTATTGAGTGCCATGGTATTTGATACAATTAGTATCAGCCAATCGTAACTGATCGTGGTGGTGGTGAAATCCTGTCTACTCAATTTATCGCTGTCCATTCTATAAGTAACTTTCGCAGGATGTTTTGACCTTGAATATTGAGTATACGGTTTAGACGCATAACTTTGAAACTATATATACGAAGTCGTAAAAGAGGAAGAAGTAAAATAACAAAATGACAAATCTCGCATGATTTGTGCCATGTGTCAAAGTTAAACTGTTCAGTTATTATTGCGATTTTATCATGGAATAATTTACATATAACAATTTTATTATAAAATTCAGTCCTCTGAAAAAAATGTGTTTCGCACACTCTCATCATTTTATAGTGGTAGTAGATTTTTCACGCCATAATAACCAAATTTCGTACCAATTTCACAAAATTGGATCATCTAAAACGTAGTTGTGGTCGACGTTTACATTAAGTAATCCCTAAAATGTAAATGACACAGATTGAGTTTTAATCCCCAATAAAAATTTTACAATTTTTCCAATTTTCCATTTTTTTTTTATTAGAAACTGAAGCTTAAAAAATCACCCTTACTTCAACAAGATTGGTATTAAGGAGGAGTCGCGTGAAGCAACAGATTTTGTTTTTCAGTGTTACCGGTTACATAGAATAGCGTCTGCATATATTGAAAAGCAATTTTTATTGGCTTAAAAAAAAACAGCAAGACTTAGCAAGAGAAACAAATATCAATAAAAAGCGGAGAGTTTTATGATCCATAAACGTCACCTCATAAAAGTACAGGAACCACGTAATTTTATCCTCATTTTAAAAGTTTGCTAGCAAAACCGCAGAATCTTTAATAAAACCAGAGGCGTAAGTGGGTGGGTGGATTGAGAAAACTCTCAAGCATCTGATACAAGTTGAGTTTTGATTTTTGTTTAGTAGACTGCATAAAACCAGATTTTATTTATTTTAATCAAAAGAGTATATAAACTATTGAAAAAGGATAACTTGAAAAATTAGTATGCTATTGACATTTCTAATTGGAGGTTTTGATAGTTATCATAAGAACATATACGTCTTTCCTCGCAAACAGGATTTAGCCTGAATGTAAAATTCCCATACGAAACTACAATTCCCATATGAAACTACATCTATAGACAGACAATTGAACTATCTATTACTGCTCTCTAGACATTACTGTAACTAAAGAGATTTGTTGGGTTGTTTTTAAAGGTATTTTAAACTTCAATTTCTATTAGAATTTTATAGCAATTTTATTACACTTTGTAAAACCAACCTTTAATGTTTTATACCTACCCAAAAGTCTTAGAGAGGAGAAATGAAGTTTAATGATTAAAGGGTGCAAAAGGATATGAAACATAAAAACATGCTAAACGCAGATGCGAAAGATTTGTACTATTAAAGTGGCACTAATAAAGGGGTACTATTTACTCAATTGCTGTTAACTTTTTTTTATATATTTTTTTGTTGCTCTTACTTATTTTGCTAATGTACGAGTTTTTTATTATCGCATTTTTTTGTTTATATTTTTTTGATTGTTTTATTTTGTTACCCTTTCCTCGGTTGCTTCTTTTTACTAAAATATAAGTTTACTTAAATCTAATTTTTTTTGGTTGTTTTCTTCATTGGTGTTTAATTGGTATAGATCTTTTTTTAAAGAAAATAATCACAACGCATATACATAACTAGGATTTCTTTTACAAATATGTCAACAAGATTTTGTACTTCTTCTTGCTAAAGGCGATACTATTTTGTTCTAACCATAAGCATCGTCAAATGAAATTATTCTGGCCGGTATACATCGTCGGTGCGTAAAATTATGTTTTCGATGTGCTTTTAACGTCGGCTGTTCCGTTTACGCTACGGCAGTCATACCGATCTTACTTTGTATTTTGTGTATATCGGAATATTGCTGACAAATTGACATTTTAATGCACCGCGAAGGTTTATCGATCGGCGCTTGTCCCTAAAACTTTTATTTATTTATACGAATACGTGGCGGTGCTTTGAATTATTCCAAACAAATCCTTTTTTTAGCAGCGTGAAAGGATGTGCAAAACGCGGATGATTATTTTTAGTTCATCAGTTGTCGAATAGAAATTAGAATAGATCTTATTCTATTCTTTATTTTTCTTTTTTTACAATAATTCTCACAGAAGGAAATAACAAAGGTGAATAAAAAAAAATTAAAAGAAGCTAATCGTGTTAAGAGGGAAATGTTAGAGGTTATTTATTTATTTACACAAAAAAAAATTGTTTCTAATTGACTAGAAAAAATTACAGACGCTACTTATAAGAAAAGATTTGGGCGAGGCTTCAAATTAAATCGTTGGCATTTTATACGCCATTAACCTATAAAAAACCCAAAAAACACCTTGCTAAATACATACGTGCATACGTGAGTTGCTTAATATACATTTTTTAGTAGTTATAAAAACCTATAATAATATATTTATGATATTTATGATTTGACAATTCTAATAGCGTCCGTGACCTTGTTGGTCACTATAGATTATCCACACGAACATACAGAAAAATATTAATTAAATTTTATTTATTTTTTTATTATTTAAATTATTATTATTAATTAAATTAAAATTTCGTTATTGATAATAATATGTAAATATATGAAAAATTTAATAAAAATTGGGATCATTTATTCCTTTTAAAAACTTTTAAAATCAACAGAATAGCTTAGAAATGCAATATACAATGAACATGTGATTTAGGTAAAAAAAAACTGAAATATTGAAATAAATCATATCAAATGCTCTACTTATTACAAAATTTATAGTGATATGTCTTTATAATTACATATTGATTTGTATTGTTCTCTTTTTAAAACAAAAATGTTTATATTAACTAAAAATAGCTATTTTTTGATATGTATTATTATTGCACCCAGTGAGCGATATACTATTGCCCTTTCACCCTATTTAGTTCAATGTTAGTTTAATGTAGAGGAAGTATTCCTCTATCTGAAATCTACCTGGCGATGCATACAGAATGGACAATCTTTGAGCTGGAGATACTTGCCTCATACGTTCCTGGTTTCGGAGATTCAGCTCGGGCGTTAAAAGTTTAAGATTTATTCTGAATTTTCTCACTAATTGAGAAAGTTTTTGTACTATAGTAATAAAAATTGACAATTCAGGTTTTTTGATATCACAATTTGAAACTTGTTCTAGAGGTTAGCTAGTTTCTCTGTATTTTTTCGATAGACCGAATCATATTTTTTATGTATAGAGTTATGGTCAAAACATAATAAAAATCTAAAAAAATGTTAACATTTTTCATAGAAAAGTTATTTTTCTACTCCCGTCTGTAAAATACCTAATTACACACCGATCTAGCGTGTGGGAAGCGTCACTTTACAAATTCGGACATTTCCGGGATTTTATCGCACGGGTTTGGGAGCAATCGGATGTTTCCGGAGATATTTCCCACGCTTCGAATTTTGTCGTTTGTCAATTGTGATGGTCATGTCAGTGAATGTATTCGTGTTGTTTTGCGAAAATGTACCCAAAAATTAACGGTCGTAGAAAAAGTATGGCATGCAACACGTTCGGTAAACTTTTTAAGTCACTCATTTATTAAACACTCGCTCTGCTCGTATTAAATAAACTGGTGAGTCAAATGCCGTTTACCGCACTTGTTGCATAATATACTATTTTGTTCAGGACGTCTTATCCCGCTGGTTTTTAAATTACTTGTGTTTAAAATATTAAACTTATTTTTTATTTAATTTTTTTATCAATACTCAAAAGAAAGAAAATGTATAGGGAGAAATAAAAAACAATATTTGACAACAACAATTTTGAAAATAGTATTAAAAAACTTCAAATGAAATGTGGGGATGTCTATATATTTTTTCTACTCCCTTCTGTAAAATACCTAATTATACACGTGAGTTTCGTTTCTGACATTCCTGTTTATCACCACAGTATAATATGCTCGTACAATACACTCTTTTAAATATTTTTGAATGTTAAACAAAACTTTTGGATTATTTTCTATTTTCTGAAGCAACTCCTGCAAAGAATGAACTTCTTGAGCATATACTGAATTCTTAGTCCTCCTAAGTGGGTCAAAGAAATTCGGCCGATCCACCAATGCTCACTTGCAACGCAAAATGTGGCGAGTGATGCATCTTCTAGGAATACATTTAAATAGTACTGGAATAGTACAATGGAAAAATCAGAAAACTGCTAAATGGCTCTAAAAATTCTAAAAAGTTTAAGATAATACTAAACAAATTTTAAATTCGTTTTTGTTATGTCAAAAAACTTGCCAATTTTTATTATAATTGAAGTTTAGTTATTATGTTATAAAACCTACGTTTATAATCTCAGTAACTCTTTATTTTTGCATTTTGTGTTTTTTTTTCAGATTACCTTAATAACAATTAATTAACTAATTAGGTTATTAGTTACGTACATCGACGGAAATTTTGAGTCCGAAGACATCATGCAGGTGTTTTTTGACCTGTGAGCGGCAGCCCTTACGGTTTTCCTGTATAAAAATTCACTTTATTTAACTGCCATCGCATCGGACCAATAACACATAATACCTACTAAAAAGTCATAGAATTCTCACGCGTGCCCCTATCCTCAGAAAGTTTACTTCCTTTCTTTAACCGATGTCCGGCAAAAACAAAGCGTTGACATTTTTAATATGAACACCTGAACGAGTTGCGTGTGAAAAATAAGGGTAATTCCTTTAGTCTTTCTGGTCATAATATGCTACACTATTATAATTCTTAAGGCACAGTTAAATATGTAAATAAAAATTGATTAATAAATAACATTACAATGGTCCTGTCGTACACTCGGCAACTAATGAAAATATATGCTCTTCCTATTCACTAATAAATGAAAAAATAATAATAAAATAGATAAATAACACTACTATAATAATAATAATACTTACCGAAGTAAGTACTCCACTAACTGGAGGATTTAATCACTCAATACAATTTTCAATCCATTTAAGCGACAATTATTATGGTCGTTTTTACTGTGACTTACGGAGGGAGCATAGAAATATTTTTGCGCTTTTATCGAACGGTCGTCTCGAACCCTTTTCATTTGCGTTCCATCGATCTTGTCGCACCCTTATTACGTAACCAGGTAAATGCAAATGGGGAGCCGCGGGGGTAGAGAGCCCAGCGTCATGACGTACTGTTATATGAAACCTAATACTCTGCCGTAGGTTTAACTCTTTCGTGTAAATTATACGAGTGTTGCCAAAGCATGATTCCTATATATAAAGTTTCGAAATATCAGGCGTTTAGTGAAAAATGAGTTTGAACATTTCTAAAGACATAATAATTTTATCATATATCGAGAAACTCGATTGTCCTGGTATCGGAAAACTATTGATAGATTTTAGTGTAGTCCCTGCTTATATTTTAAACAAAGTATTAACAACGGTCGGCAAGGGCTTTATTTTGAAAGAGAGAATGTCAAAAATACATAGTTAATAATTTCTAAATTTGAATTTCTAATTTTAAAAAATTCAAGTACCACTTTTCGTCCCAATGTCGACATTTTTGTAAAAACTGTTTAGAAGAAACAGGAATATATATATATATATATATATATATATATATATATATATATATATATATATATATATATATATATATATATATATATATATATGATGACACTATATTCCGGGATATCATCCGTTCGCTCGTTGAACTCCGACTGGAATCCTGCATCCGACTGGAATCCTGCAAATCTTGCATCCGACTGGGAATCCTGCAGACGTTTCGCCAAAATCTCACTTGGCATCTTCAATGCTCGCGCTCCGAAAACACTTCGAACACTGGGAGGTTATCGGCGGTGCGTGCGGTATTTATACTCTGCGCCGGAGATGGTAACGGTGCTGCTTGTGCGTGGGGGAGGTGGCTCCGCCCCCTGAATTGTCGCGTTGTTAATTTCGCCCGATCGTAGTTGCGATGTCCCCGTTGGCTGCTGCGCATCGCTCCGCTGTTTGATTATCGTTCTCCACGTGTTGGATAAATGCAGAGCGTCGTCTCTCGTATTGAGGTGTCCGGACTTCTCTATTTCGATGGGGAATATTAGCTATTTGTTTGCAAGTGCCGAAATCAATTTTATGGCCTGTGTGATGTTGGTGCTGAAACAAAGCAGATGTTGTTTGTTTGTTTCTTATGGCTAAACGATGTTCCTCGAGCCTGGCTGAAATCCTTCTGTTGGTCTGTCCCACATACGTCAGGCTGCACGATCCGCATGCTACGCTGTATACTCCTTGGTTTTCCAGAGTAATTTTTTGTTTTGGGTTTCTTAGTATTGCTCCGATGGTATGGTCAGGTTTGTATGCCGTTGATATGTCCTGTTTCCGTAATATTCGGCCGGTTTTGTCAGTAACCCCCTTGATGTATGGCAGGACAGCGATCGATCTTCGTTGGGTCTCGTCCTGCACTCTCTGCTGCGGCTGTTGTTGTTTACTGATTGCCTTGCTGATGGTGCGCCTTTGGTATCCATTTTGTCGAAGACAGGTACTAATTTTCTTCAGTTCTTTATCTCTGTTCCTCTCGTTTGTGAGCCTGAAGGACCGAGCAATTAATGTATTTGCCACTGCCTATATCTGTGATGGGTGGTGATGAGATTTAGCGTTCAGATATCTATTAGTGTGTGTTGGTTTTCTATAGACAGTGTGTTCCAAGTGTCCATCTTCGGTCCTTGTGATGCGCACATCTAAAAAGGGCAGACTGTTATCCTCTTCAAGTTCTATTGTAAATTGAATCCTTGGGTGCATGGAATTCAGATGATCTAGGAATTTTAAAAGCTCCTCCTTGCCAAAAGGCCATACAACAAATACGTCATCAACGTATCTTGTCCATAGTTTTGGCTTCAGATTTGCCTTCTCTATTGCTTTCTTTTCGAAGTAAATCATGAAGAGGTTGGCAATCACAGGTGAGAGAGATGATCCCATTGCTGCTCCATCTATTTGTCGCTAAATTTTCCCGTTGTACATAAAGTAAGCGTTTTTCAGGCAATGTCTTAACAGATCCATTATGTATGGCGGAAGATCTTCGTTTTCTTCTATAAGCAAGAGTGCCTCTTCTACCGGAATACTCGGGTAGAGGGATTTGACATCGAAACTTGCCATAATGTCGTCCTTGTCCATCCTGACAGAACCTAAAATCTGAGTGAAATGTTCTGAGTTTTTAACATAGGAATCTGCCTTTTCCACTATAGGCTGAAGTGCACTGGCCAGATGTTTTTCCAGCTTGCATAATGGTGAGTTAAAGGCGCTTACGATTCGACGCAGGGGAACCCCGTCCTTATGGATCTTTGGGAGCCCGTAGAATTTTGGGCAACGACTCAATTTTTCCCTCGGAATAAGTTTCTTTTTTGTATCCTCGTTTATTGATGAATCGAGAATTTTGGACTTAGTTGTTTTTTCCAAATATGTCGTGCGATCTCTGATGACTAGTTTGTATATTGGGTCGTTCAAAATATCCTCCAATTTTGCATTATAATCCGACGTATTCATGACGACAGTGGAATTTCCTTTGTCTGCTGGCATTATTAGAATGTTTTCGTTTTTGTTTAGATTCCTTAAGGCTTGCATTTCTTCTCTGCTTAAGTTTGGTTGAGGTGGTTTTGACTGTCTTAAGACTCTGGCGACATCTTGCCTAATTAACTCCGCATCTTGTTCGTCTATGGTGGAAAGACTTGCTTCGACGTTGGAAACGATCTCTTCGGCGGGTACTCTTTTTGGAGCTATTGCATAGTTAAATCCTTTATTCAGTACGCTGACTTCTGTATCGGAAAGATGGTATGCTGAAATATTACGAACTGTACGGCTTCGATTTGTATTTGGCACTTGTCCTGATTTTTTGGAATTTGACTGAAGGATTTCTAATTTCTTCCACAGTTTTTTTGACGTGATGTCCTTGTCTTTCTCAGTGCGCCATGATGTTAATAATTCTATAACCTCCCAGTGTTCGAAGTGTTTTCGGAGCGCGAGCATTGAAGATGCCAAGTGAGATTTTGGCGAAACGTCTGCAGGATTCCAGTCGAATGCAGGATTTGCAGGATTCCAGTCGGATGCAGGATTCCAGTCGGAGTTCAACGAGCGAACGGATGATATCCCGGAATATAGTGTCATTACATTTTTCCATCCGTGAATCAATACGTGAGAATATCATACACCTTTACGGGAAGGAGACCTTTACAGCCACCAAGTGTTATGAAAAACTAAGACAAAGGAGGGTTATTTCGCTGTGCAACTTGAATTTTCTTAAAAACTGCCGCAACCAGAACTTGCTGCCAACATTTACAAGGTTGTCTTATCATACACGCACCAGAAAGACACAAGCTATCCTGGACAAAGCTAGCAAGGCCCTACTCCAAGACCAGATCAGGCGGACCCGGTACGAAATTAGTGAGACTGAGCTACAACTTTTCAGACTCCACCTGAAACTGAGCAACAAGATCCATCAGTTGCTGTGGGACCGCATAGAATTATTAACATCATGGCGCACTGAGAAAGACAAGGACATCACGTCAAAAAAACTGTGGAAGAAATTAGACATCCTTCAGTCAAATTCCAAAAAATCAGGACAAGTGCCAAATACAAACCGAAGCAGTACAGTTCATAATATTTCAGCATACCATCTTTCCGATACAGAAGTCAGCGTACTGAATAAAGGATTTAATTATGCAATAGCTCCAAAAAGAGTACCCGTCGAAGCAAGTCTTTCCACCATAGACGAACAAGATGCGGAGTTAATTAGGCAAGATGTCGCCAGAGCCTTAAGACAGTCAAAACCACCGCAACCAAACTTAAGCAGAGAAGAAATGCAAGCCCTAAGGAATCTAAACAAAAACGAAGATATTCTAATAATGCCAGCAGACAAAGGAAATGCCACTGTCGTCACGAATACGTCAGATTATAATGCAAAATTGGAGGATATTTTGAACAACCCACTATACAAACTAGTCACCAGAGATCCTACGACATATTTGGAAAACACAACTAAGTCCAAAATTCTCGATTCATCAATAAACGAGGATACAAAGAAGAAACTTATTCCGAGGGAAAAATCGAGTCGTTGCCCAAAATTCTACGGGCTCCCAAAGATCCAAAAGGACGGGATTCCCCTGCGTCCAATCGTAAGCGCCTTTAACTCACCATTATGCAAGCTGGAAAAACATCTGGCCAGTGCACTTCAGCCTATAGTGGAAAAGGCAGATTCCTATGTTAAAAACTCAGAACATTTCACTCAGATTTTAGGTTCTGTCAGGATGGACAAGGACGACATTATGGCAAGTTTCGATGTCAAATCCCTCTACCCGAGTATTCCGGTAGAAGAGGCACTCTTGCTTATAGAAGAAAACGAAGATCTTCCGCCATACATAATGGATCTGTCAAGACATTGCCTGAAAAACGCTTACTTCATGTACAACGGGAAAATTTACCGACAAATAGATGGAGCAGCAATGGGATCATCTCTCTCACCTGTGATTGCCAACCTCTTCATGATTTACTTCGAAAAGAAAGCAATAGAGAAGGCAAATCTGAAGCCAAAACTATGGACAAGATACGTTGATGACGTATTTGTTGTATGGCCTTTTGGCAAGGAGGAGCTTTTGAAATTCCTAGATCATCTGAATTCCATTCACCCAAGGATTCAATTTACAATAGAACTTGAAGAGGATAACAGTCTGCCCTTTTTAGATGTGCGCATCACAAGGACCGAAGATGGACACTTGGAACACACTGTCTATAGAAAACCAACACACACTAATAGATATCTGAACGCTAAATCTCATCACCACCCATCACAGATACAGGTAGTGGCAAATACATTAATTGCTCAGTCCTTCAGGCTCACAAACGAGAGGAACAGAGATAAAGAACTGAAGAAAATTAGTACCTGTCTTCGACAAAACGAATACCAAAGGCGCACCATCAGCAAGGCAATCAGTAAACAACAACAGCCGCAGCAGAGAGTGCAGGACGAGACCCAACGAAGATCGATCGCTGTCCTGCCATACATCAAGGGGGTTACTGACAAAATCGGCCGAATATTACGGAAACACGACATATCAACGGCATACAAACCTGACCATACTATCGGAGCAATACTAAGAAAGCCAAAACAAAAAATTACTCTGGAAAACCAAGGAGTATACAGTGTAGCATGCGGATCGTGCAGCCTGACGTATGTGGGACAGACCAACAGAAGGATTTCAGCCAGGCTCGAGGAACATCGTTTAGCCATAAGAAACAAACAAACAACATCTGCTTTGTTTCAGCACCAACATCAGACAGGCCATAAAATTGATTTCGGCACTTGCAAACAAATAGCTAATATTCCTGATTTTAGGACTAGGATTATACGAGAGGCCATTGAAATAGAAAAGTCCGGACACCTCAATACGAGAGACGACGCTCTGCATTTATCCAACACGTGGAGAACGATAATCAAACAGCGGAGCGATGCGCAGCAGCCAACGGGGACATCGCAACTACGATCGGGCGAAATTAACAACGCGACAATTCAGGGGGCGGAGCCACCTCCCCCCACGCACAAGCAGCACCGTTACCATCTCCGGCGCAGAGTATAAATACCGCACGCACCGCCGATAACCTCCCAGTGTTCGAATGTTTGAAGATGCCAAGTGAGATTTTGGCGAAACGTCTGCAGGATTCCAGTCGGAAGCTAAATAAAAAGTTTGAGTATCTTCAAAATACTTTTTTTCGAAAAAAACTTCCATAAATTAATGTCAAGATAAACTTTGTGAAAAGAAATGTTAGAATATAAATACAAACTTCCTTTAAATAATCCGACCTAAAATATCGGTATTCATTTGAGTACGTTAACGTAAACAAAATGCCTTTTCAAAACGCAAACATTTCAAGCTGAAATTGTTTTTATATATTTTGCCTCTTACCATGAATTCGTAGGCTAAGGGGTATCTGCTGTTTAAGTAATTTTAAAGGCCTAATAGTTCAGACACATTTTTAGAAAATTATTTTATAATACTTCCATCCCTTAAACCCTCTGTATAGTATTAAAAATCTTACACAAATTACGGGAACTACAAAAACTTCATTAAAATGTCCAGATTACATTTTTGTTTTTGTTGTAACTTTAATCAAACTCTTATAAGTTCTTCAGGCTGGTCTGAGTGATCATTTTCCTATTTCAGCTATGAAAATACTAATCCTCAATATTAAACTACAAGAAATTTTAAAAACATAAATGTGTCGCAAATTTACACTGTTCCTACGAATGCAAAATCAACTGGTCGTCCAAAAATCGTATGGTGCAGGGGGTGGTGGGGATGAATTTTACAATGAAAATTCCAAAAAAATATTATTATGTTTTTGTTACCTACAACATACAGTCATTAACCTGTCAAAACCACTTTTCAATATTTCTATTAGAAATCTTTTTTTTTATTTTAGAAACACACCACTTAAGGCTTTTATAAAGGAGTCTTTAACGAATAAACGCTTGCCCTAAAAACTCATTTTTATGTTATCGTTTACCTCGCTCTAACTTGAAAACTATTTGGTTTATCAAAAAAATGTATTCTATAAACCATATGCATTGAAGATTAAGGAATCTGTTACAAAATGTAAAGCCATGTCGTGAATGACACGGCCGCCAGCGAAGCAGCGAGAAAGGACCAGATTTGAAAGGACGGTCAGGCAATAAACGACTTAGCGGTTCCGGCGTGCGCTTAGGATCGTTTTTCCTTGTAGACTCTCTTTCGTAGCGAATATTTTACGTATTGGTCCTCATAGTTGATTTTTTTAAATAATTAGTTGTTACATAGGGATGGTACTGTTTTATTATATTTGACATTAGTAATTATTTGTTTTATATTTTGTTAGCAGCAGTTATTCCATAAATAATTTGGTATACCTAATTGTTGCAGGTATTGCACTGTTCAACTATATTTTAGTTTGATAATGAACACTACGGCAATGTTGCTTTAGACTATCTAAAGTTAGTTCGCTGATGGGTTTAGAAGAAGCCAATATTCCTCTGAGGGCATTGATGCATTTTATAGTTTCGTTCGATGTATTTAAACGAATAACAAATTTAACAATGTCTTGAAAAACTTCATCATTTAAAGACTCATCATGACCTATTCTAAATAGTAGATCATAGTGGGACAATTGTTTTCAAAAATTAATTTATGAAATCTTGATCATTGTTGAATATTCATCTCTTCATTATCAGTCGCGATATGTAATGTCGTAACTAAAATTTTGACCTTTTTCTATAAAAATGCCTCGATTTTCCTTAGCTTGTAGCACTTGTTATAGAATATTTTGTCATTTGAATGGACCTCATTGGGGACCGTCAATTTTACATTATACGGTAAAAGTTTAAATTTTCCAGGTATAGTTGTTTGTGCTTTGTCCAAATTTTCTTCCAATATATCTATATTATCTGCAGCAAACTGTACAATTGTGTCGGATACCAATTGTCTATAGACAGTTACGTAATCGCTTTCTAAATAAAGTTGAATTTCTTCTTGAGCTACTCTTAGAATGTCCGTGCGAGATATTGAGTGACCACAAGCGTGGATGGTTTCAACAGTCCCAAACCAATATGTTTAGGAGTATATTTTTTTCCATTTGAACTCTCAAAGATGATGTCTTGACAAATATTAAGTATTTCTGTTTCTTTCCTGGCATTACGTGTTTCGCTGGAAGTCTTGTTAAGAAATATAAATTATTCGGAATATGCTTTTTGTAATCCTTAATTTTTAAATTGTGCATTACTTGGTATGCCATTTATTTCCTGAAAGGGTTCCTGACGGACCAAAGGATAAATAGTTGGACGTTTCCGTTTCAGTGTGACATATTACTGCTTCAATAGCTTGCTCCTTAGAAAACTGTTTCAAAAAAAATTCTAGGTTCTTTTAGGTTCTAGATTTTTTCTTGGAGAATGTGATCCCCAAACTTGTCTTTAACTTAACTTATTGTTAACTTTTGTTAACTCATTGTTCTACGTGATTCTGTCGATAGTCTGATATTTAATCTCGGACGCCATTAAATCAAGTTCACCTATTCTTGAATAAAATTTCTGGCAAAATACGCATTTTAAAACTCGTATAGGTTTTGTAACAGTTTTTATGCCATGGTAAACTTGTTCCTTTATGTCATTAAAATTCAAAAAAATGTGTAGGGCATTAGGATCCTTGCCTTATCAGATGTTCATGCGGATTTTTGTACATTCAATTAATTTTTGTTTGGATATTTGTTTTGACGTTATGAGCTTTCCGCCTTCTTGAAAAATTACACGTAATTGGAAATTAAAATTTTTCCTTTAGTGTTAGCAGCTTCTTTCGTTAAGGGCTTTAATTTGATTGTAGACTCAAGTTCGCTATCAGAACTGGTACTGCTTTAAATATCCATTAATCCAAAAATAAATATATTTTAGTCACATTAAAAACTAGTTCATTCCCTCAGAGAACTACTTTGACACTTAAAACGCAGACACCTACAATACATAAAATCATCCTCGCTGCGAAAACGGGTCTACAAGCTCACGTCGGAAACGCTAAGTCGTTTATTGCCTGACCGTCCTCGCAATCTGACCCTTCCTCGCTGCTTCGCTGGCGGCCGTGATATTCACGACATGACCACATTTTGCTAATTAAAAAAAAAACTATCCCTCAGATTGGTGTTTTTGAAAAAGTAACGGATTCCTTGATCTTAAATGCATAGGGTTTTTAGAAAACATTTTTTTGATAAACCAAATAGTTTTCAAGTTACAGCGAGGTAAACGATAACATAAAAATGAGTTTTTAGGGCAAGCGTTTATTCGTTAAAGACTCCTATATAAAAGCATTATGCGGTGTGTTTTTAAAATAAAAAAAAAGGTTTCTAGTAAAAATATTGAAAAGTGGTTTTGCCAGGTTAATGACTGTATGTTGTAGATAACAAAAACATAATACTATTTTTTTGGCATTTTCATTGTAAAATTCACCCCCACCACCCCCTGTTACAGCGAGGTAAACGATAACATTAAAATGAGTTTTGGTTGTTGTTTTGGTTGGTTATAAAAGCATTAGGCGGTGTTTTTAAAATAAAAAAAAGTATTTTGAATAAAAATATTGGAAAGCGGTTTTCTCAATTTAATAGCAGTATGGTGTAGACAGCAAAAAAATAATAACAATTTTTTGACATTTTTTGGAAAATTTACTCCCACCACCCCCTGCACAGTACGATTTCTCTAACTCCTCTAGATTTTTCTTATGAGGGATATTTGAAGTCTTATATTTAAAGACAGAATTTTCTAAACCAAAGCAGAATAGGGTTTGCTGCCATCATTCCAGAGTTAAAGAATAGTTGCCATGCAGTAAGAAAAGGTACGTTCAGTGTGTTTTGTATTCTAATGTTTATTGCGTTCTGTTTATTAAAATAACTATAATTTATCAATAATAAATAAAATTCTAATTAAAATATTAACTGGCTCTCAGGTTTCGTGGTTTTTACTTAAATTATTTTAAATTGTCCGTATCTTATCTTATCTTTTAATCAACTCCAATAAACATTTTGCCCACTCTGTCCAAAATCCTGCAAAAATTCATACAGCAACAAATTCAGCCACATATAGAAAAAAAAATTGTGAGCTTTCAGTCGTCCTGTGACAAGTAAATTGCTATGACGCAGTGTTTAAAGCAAACTAACTTTAACAGAGTTTAGCGATTGCGGAACTCTTGCCTAAGACTAATATAAGGTATCCGAACATAGCATCTTACACGATATTTACACTCTGCGACCTTATTTTTCAAAATTATAAAAAACCATATTTCAAAGTATGGCATTTTAGCATAGAGAGTCAAACCGTCGTTTTCGTGGTATACTTGCGGACCCCTAAACACTATTTTGAACTATTGAAAAGACCCTCCTTTTATGAAATTGCAAAAATAGTTAATAAACTTCCGGCTAAACTACTACAATTAAAAAATGAGTTTACCTATAAAAAAATTATCTAATTACTTAATAAAAGAGCAGTAATATATTTAATTAAACTCTAGCATAAATTAAAAACTCAAAATGAACAAATACAAATAAACATAGCCTCAAAATAACCTTATCAGCATCTCGCGAATTCTAGGACCTAAACTACAAATGGATCCTGGATCACATCTTTTTGAACATTTTATTGTTTTTATCCAAAACCAGAGAAGACATTAATTTATTACTCCATGCATTTTTTTAAAGAAGTCACAAAATGCTGTTCATTACCCGCAAATATGCGTCAAATACGGTCGAAATGAATCCTTTTCAGTATACTATACGCCTAAAATAACGGCCTGGAACTAGGCAAAAAATGCTACGTTGCCAGTTTACTACCTCGTAGGAAGTCATAAAGTACTACAACTAAACATACTGTGAAGTCATAACGTATGGTTCACAACGGGGATTGAAAGGGAAGGCACTACATGCGACAGACATATAAGGATTACATTAGGAATTGCGATGCAAGCGCCAACGATCTACGCCTGAACTAAAGTTGATAATGTAGGGATAAAAGGCCATCCTTGTGACTTCATTAGAAATTTTTGCAGGAACGTTCCTAAGGCCATCAAGGTCATATTGGCAAAGTTTTACATAGGAAACGTTGTGACTTCCGAAATCTAAATGAAGCAAAATCAAATCGGCTGCCAATTCGCCACGGACAGTCACAGTCTAATCACGGCCAAGGGGTGTAACGATTTCGTTCCAATCTCTCATAGCGTAATGAAAAGAAAATAAAGTGTAAAGAGCAGAAGTGAAACAAAAATTCGCAGGCGATTGTGTCAGCAATACGACAAGCGCTCAGGACGTGCAGTTAACCTTTGTTTGTAGGTTTTAATCTGGCCGGGGGAGGATCCGTACGTTACACCCGTGATTACGACGACAAGTGTAATCAGCCCATTCTATTCAAACGCACAGAACAATTCCCCGGGTCCGAAAACGAAACCTGGCCCAAGATGACAACTGTCAATTTGATGGGCCGACGATCTGCACCAACGGGTTTTTGGAACCCGAAAACGAGATTTTGTTAAATTCGACAAAAAAAGGTGATAAAAACATTGTCATTTTCTGTTGTAGGCGGTTGAACATTGCCGAATTATCAATCAGCATATTTGTGCAATTAATTAAAAAAGTATTAGTTTCCCATAAAATAAGCCAAATATTTCCAAAGTAGAAAATAAATAAATAAGTGGATAAGTGAATGAGTGAATAATGTTATAATTATACACATAGTGCAGCAAGTAAAAACAAATTTTTATTTAGTAACTTTTACGTTGCATATTGGCTGCAAAATCTTAAAACAGGGAATCAATGCATAAAAACTTTAGTTGGTCCGAATTATAGCTCTGGACGAGGAATTACTTGACGTGGCTTTGTTGCGGTTGGTCTACTTTCACAGTCAATAGCTAGGGCTTTACAGAAATTACACTTTCATCGAAAAACACGAAGCAGGAAAATCAGACTGATTGAAATACGTTGTGAATGGAAAAGCACCACAACCCTAGAGAGACAATGAAGCTTTTGTCCGTACAATGAGGTATGCTTGAAATTATTCGCGGTTTTCCCTAAATTTAATTACTTAAGTTCATATTTTAGCCATACTTGCATATTTAGCTTTCTTCAAAAAAGTTGTGCAAGTTTTTCGTTTATTTTTATTCATTTGGTACTCCTTTACAGAACAGCTTTCAATTAAATTTTAATTTATGAAGCTAAAACAAAAGCAATAAGATTAAACATAAATTTTTCTAGTCCCTTCTTTAAGAAACCCAATTATGCATAGCTTAAGCTTGTGGAAAGTGTCTCTTTAAGAGGTCGGCTTTGTTAGCCAATTCGGACAAATCCCGTACTTTAGTCACGGGGTTTGAGAAGCATCGGAAATTTTAGCCATTCTATTTTGTTGTTGTTCTTCTCATGGCATGTTTGTCATGGCACACAAAAATTTATATTTCTTATACAGCTAGAGTAATTATTATTTAAGTGTGGTAAATGGCATTTGAACCATGAGTTTATTTGATACAAGCGGAGCGTGTGCTTAATAAACGAGTGATTTTGAAAGTTTACCAAACGTGTTGCGTTGTGGGTACAGTGACGTCTAACGTGACCATCAGAATTGAGAAATGTCAACATTCAAGCCGTGGGTAATATATTCGAAAACATCCGATGGCTCCCAAACCCGTGGGTAATATTCTGGAAATGTCCGAAGTGGCTCGCAGCCGTAGTTAGCGAAACTAACGTCGTAAAATGACACTAAGCGCACGCTCGATGAGTGTATAATTGGCCATGTTAGAGAAGGGAGTAGAAAACAGTATTTACTTTTGGTTCTAATGAATTACAAAATAAAAATTTCCATTTTAAAATTGTCAGTATGCATTTTCCTCCATTTTATTTCAATGAATTAAAATTTCAAACAAGCGAATTTGAGATTTTGTTTAGGTACGTGTAGCAATTTTTAGGAAATTTACATAAAATAACTCATGTAAATTAATAATATTAACACATGCAGTATTAACAAAAAAAATTTTTTTAAACATAAATCCTTTCTCAAAGTGAAAATAGTTTGGAAATGGAGGGTAATATGGAACTATTACAAATTTCAATAATTCCAATTTGCGTCCTAGAAAAAAGTCATAGTAAACTCTTGCTCTAAGTAAGAATTGATAAAGTCGGTCTAGATTCCATTGGATATAAAAAGAATGTGGAATTAGAAATATTAGGACAGGACTTCCCTATAGTGCCACAGGTGCATTCATAAGCAAAGGAATTCCACGGGCTTGCACACCTGAGCAGTTCATTTATCGTCCCTGCACCCCGCTTATCCTACTTCCGTCGACACTAATTCATAATAACAGTTAACATCGTTTTAACGTCCAATTGTGGTTAATGCAGGGACGTATTAACAAGTGCAGAATGTTTTTGATAAGATATACCGGTTAACAGGCGACCAGCAACGTGTGTTTAATTGGATTGAATTTTGCAGGAAATGAGTGTGCGCCGTGAAGAACAGAAATATCGTTAATGAACAATTTTTGCTCATTCAGGAACGAAGAACTATAACATCTTAATTTCCAGGCCGGCCTGTATTATATTGGAATGTAATTTCATTAGCAGAAATGATATATTATTATTGTTTGTTTTTCTGCGAATGTTAAAGTTATCTAAATTGGTCAAAGCATTTGATATGTTCCTAACTTCGAGGCAAGATTAAAACAAAACAAACAAAAAAGAACCTACTTATATTACTGCCAAATGCTGCATAAGAATTGGAACTATAGATAAAAAGTGGAGTAAATTCATAAATCTCTAATGTTTAGTTTCTGGAAAAAATTCATGATAATCTTTTGCGTCAGTAATTTGCGATATGCATGATATTCAATTTTAAAAATTAGTTTTTGAAAAAAGTCTCAAAAGCGGCGTTACATTTACCGGAACTTTGCCACCTCAGAATAAAAATAAAAAAAAGTAAGTTATAGCATTAATATTAGTTTATTCAGATTGTATATACTATAAACAATATCAGAAAAATCTCAAATTTTACGCAATTCAAACGAAATATTGGGCCGATTTCTTTCAATAAAATACTATCTTTTAAATTAACTTGATGTTTTCCCTCCATCAACAAGAGAGAATATTCTGCTCCCCGACATTATATTCTTTGAATTTTGCTCAATTTTCCAATTCCAATTTGAAATTTTGTGCACCTTCCTTGGAAAATATCAACAATTCGCGCCGACCTCAACCAAATTAAAACTTCTTTACATTACATTACAAAATTTTAATTCAAATAATATCATTATTATAGTCCCAACAAAAAAATCTTTTGTAATTAAAAATGAAGTGAACAAATACATTGTCTCTAAATCCTAAGAAAGTGCCAGAAAATATACTCATCATAAATAATAAAAATAAAATGTACTTATGTAATTATAATCTGGACAACCTCTTTATTTTTTTTTTTGGTGCAACAGTTTAACCCATTCAAAGCATTTTGTTTAAAAAATGTGCCCAGAATTTCGTTTGAGTTGCACAAAGTTGCCCAAAGTGTATATTTTGGTGTTGTATATGGTGTCATAGTATTTTTTTTTGTGGGGAGGGCTGAAATTTGCCGGAGCCTTATGTTAGCCCGGATTTTTTCTATGGTAACCATTGTTCTTACTTTTCTGGACACCAGTGTAGCGTCAACACATTTTCAACACATACCTTAAAAGCGCATCAAGAGTATGGCTATTGTTAAAGAAAGACATTTCCTTGGACTAGCCTTCCGAGTATCTGTCACATAAAATATAGGTAACAAAATACCACTTCGCTGAATAAATCATACTGCATTTTCCTCGCTTCCGAACCAACAATATCTTTTTATATTCGTCGTAATGTTACAGATGTTCCACCCGATCTTATCGACATCTAATGGACCCGAACTCCCAACAGGCGTCCTCAGTTTTCCTTGTTGTGTCTCCTCAACCGACGTCGACGGGCGTCTCTCTTTGTCGTCATCGTCGTCTCCCCACGACTCACTCCGACGCTCTTAGCACTAAGTGCTCCCGTTAATCTGGGACCCCCTCGATGCGTCTTCGTACGCGTACATCAAACCGTTCCCCGACAATCCCTATCAACCCCTGTTCCACCTCTTTCGCTAGGAGTAAATAGTATCTTTATTCTCGTTTTTGCTCCCCGCGTACTTTGGATTCGCTTAATGTAGGTGGTCTCGAGCGTACTCGGAATATATTATAATTTTTAACTCCTCTATTTCACAGAGAGATTTCAATATTATAACACGCTGTTTATTAAAAATCTGGTTTAGTACTATCCCTGCGGCGTACCCTTTGAGCAATATTGGTATATTTTGTCGCATGCCATGTAGGAGGATCAGGTGCGTAATACACTGACCTCTTTCTATAAGGCATTTGCAATAGTCATCACTCATTATTAACTGATAAAATGTTGAAATACTTAGTAATTGGACAGCAAAGTCTGCCTGTTAGATATCGATTGTGTCTAAAAATAAATCTGTTCAGCTATAAACGCTATATGAAGAAGACCAAAGCCCCAAAACAACTTTAAAACTTTGAATGTAGATTATTGTTTTACGGAAAATTATAAATTTATTGCGTTTACGATACATACATCCCACTTCAACTGTTTTTTTATTCCAAATTAATCTCTAAAAAAATTGTCGATAGGCATTAGAGTTTAGCGAGAAAATTCTATACAGGGTGTTTCAGCAATAGCTCCAATTTAAAACCACGCATTTTGATTAGAATTTATTGTGCAAAATACAAAAATTGCTGGGTGTTCTATTTAAAATTGCAAAGTTGCTATAACTTTATAGGTAGGAAGATAAATCTGGAAACACTGCAGCAATAAGAATATTTTTAAAATGAAGACCACAGCCTGTTACGAATACAATTCAAATTTGATAAATAACAGTTTTTAGTTCTCTAGATATTTTCAATTGGCTTTTGAAGGATCATTGGGTTTGAAATTCCCTACATAAGCAATCGTACATGTTTTTCTAAAGGCGAGTCTATTAGGTTCTAACCTCTATTTTGCTGAAAAAAAAAACGGTTTACATTTAAAGAACAATTTAGTAAGTCCGTAATTTGCTTATATTGTTTGACCTTCTTATATAATTTTTAAGGGCAACACCCCTTAAATATTAGCGAATACAAAGGGCGGTACAAATTGAACCATAGTCGAAATTGCTTTTATTCGAGCGCTGCGATGTAGCTAATTTTAAACTGCGTGTTAAAATGACTAGCAGAAACGATGAACGTTACGTGATGATTTCGCCGGAAATTAAAAATCGACTCCAATTTTTGGTTTATTTCTACTCGACGGATTGCGTACATTGGTCCTCCTTTATACTACCCCATGATGCCGGAAAATTTCGAAATACCGGTTAATGACAGGAAATTTCCTATTTTGTAATAGGTCCCTGCAACGTTTTATTGTTATTATTGTAAAAAATTGGAACAAATTATAAGCAGGTTATTACATATAAAAAGTTAAACGTCGAATCGAATCGCTTATCAAATCGCACTGTGGGTAACTTTGACACCCAAAATTTCAATGTTTCAGTTTCATTCAGCCTTTCAAATTTGCTAATAATATGGAAGAATTGGTACATTTTTTATTTAATGTGAAAAATAACAAAATGATGACACAACTGTAATTTAAAGTCTCAACTAATTAATTAGTAAATTAATAGGTCCTTCATTATTTAATTGTTGTATGCCAAACCGGATTTACATATTAGGGGATCTATGAGAGATATAATATCAACTAAATGGAAAGAAGATTGCACGCCTCAGAAATGGTGTTGAGAAATAGCTATAAATGACAGTTTCGAGAACTAAAATTTTACACCCTCTATCTCTTTCATGACCGACATTTTACTAAGGCATATTTAGCTACACATACACTACATTATTATTTTCATAATTTCATTAGTATTTATTACGGACATCCCTGCAACAAACAAAACGAATATTATGCACAAAAAAAAACACGCAAAATTAAAAAATTATAGAAAAGGCAAATCTTGCCAGCTAGATTTTACACAAGACCGCATCCTGCAGTGTCTAATGTACTAAATACATTGATAAACTATGAAAAAAATATTATATTGTAAAATATTTTTGACCTGATTTGAACACGAAAATTTAACTCTCGCAAAGATATAGCGATTAATTATTAGTTCACTAAAAGTATATTATGCAACAAGTATAAACGGTGCGGTAAACGGCATTTGACTCACGAGTTTATTTGACACGAGCGGAGCGAGTGATTAATACACGAATGACTGAGAAAGTTTGCCGAACGTGTTGCATACTATACTTTTTCTACGACCGTTAGTTTTTGGATACATTTTCGCAAAACAACACGAATACATTCACTGACATGATCGTCAGAATTGACAAACGTCAAAATTCAAGGCGTGGAAAATATCTCCGAAGACATCCGATTGCTCCCAAATCCGTGCAGTAAAATCCCGGAAATGTTCGAAGTGGCTTGGATTCATGAGAAACGAAACTGACGTGGTAAAGTGGCGCTTTCCGCACGCTAGATCTGTTCGTAATTAGGTATTTTACAGATGGAAGTAGAAAAAAAAATTTAAACTACATCTCTATTTGAATTTTATAGTTTTTCGGTGTTAATTTGAAAGATTTTCCCACAGTGCCTCGCAGAGGCCAAAGTATAAGTTATACAATGCAAAAAATTAAAACTTATCTTAAATATTCTCGCATTTTATCATTTACATTTATTTCATTTTATTCAATGTTTGTGTGTTTGTTCTAATAGTTCAATACTCAAATTTAAGAATTCTTTTGGAACACCGCAAATTTTTCACCAAATGATAATCGAGAAACCGAGGAAACTACACGTCCCGCACGCTGTCGATTAATAGATTAGTAAAGAGTACAGTATGGTCAAAACTTCAAGGCCTTCTTCTGTCGTTTGTCAGGAGTAGGGGCAATTAATGTACTTGAATTCAAGAACTAAAGCAGAACGAGTTAACAAAATAATATCTACAATATGTGTCAAGAACAATCAAACGAGAAGTTGGTATATAGTAATACTAAATCATAGGCTAAATTTTAGAATAATATTTTCGCAATTCCAGCATCATATCTTGCACAAATTTCTAAGTAACTTTTGTTTTTCATTTTTTTCTGTTCTTATTTTTTTAAAATCACGACGCAAATAAAGTTCGCAATTGATCCAGGAACCATTTTCTTGGAGGAGGAATTTATTTTAAGGCCAAACCGTATGTCCTACACATCTTAACTTTTGAGTGGCATCTCTGCCACTAAAAAAAGTTGCAAAGAAATAAATAAACTAGACGAAAACACAACGAACAGTACTTTGACGATGATATTTATAAACTGAACTTTATATCAGGCGAACTAGATGTGCATCTTTCAAAGTTATTAGTTATTAATTTAATTATTTTAATTCAGAACGTCAAACCAAAAACATTTCGGTGGGGTTCCATTTCTTTCCTTATAAGTACCCGATAAGATATGGACGGACGTCACTGGTAGAAACAAAAAACAGTGTTGTGTACCTGAAAATGCATATTGATGGTCAATATGAAAAAAAATTACTACCCTGTACCTCAAAGCATAAGACGTTAAGACATGTAGGATATACATACGTACATGGAATTGATTTTTTTTTTCTTAAAATAAATCGAAGAATTATCCCCTTCAGTTTTAATGCAACATTATAAAAAACATTTTTTACTGATTTTAATAATGAAAAAAACAAGATTATTTTTAAATACAATCAAAATATTTCTAAAATGCTGCCACCTCTCATGGTCTTTTACCCAAAAATTCACATTGTTAGTTCTCGATACTGCTGGCAATTTTGGACGTACAAGGTGGCCACTTTATTAGGGGCCTGTACCTTTTCTCAGGAACTACTGATTTTAGAAAAAAAAAGTTTATACAAAAGTTTTATGGTATATATTATAAAATTACATATTTTTTATATATACAGGGCGTCCGGTGAGTGCTGAACTGCTTTTAGTTTTAAACTTTTAAACGGAATACCCTATATATATGTTGATATTTTTAGAATCCTTACCAAAAATAAACTTTTATAGAAACTATATATTCGAATTTTTTTGAGTTTAGACAAAAATTGAGATTATATATTTTTTTATGCAAAATTATGTTCTTAGTAAATATGCTCTTCCACAGCTGGCAGTAATAACTGCTTGATCAAATTTTAAACCATTTTTAGAAAATTTCCTTTTAACGATCTGCGATGACTAAGCATTTTAAAATTGTACTGGGTGTCTTAAATTAAAGAACATTTTTTTTTTAATTTCAACTTGCAGTATTCATTTTTATTTAAGTGAGACAGACGCCTACGTTTTTCTCAAAGCAGTAATAATTTGGTATATATATGTCTCCTATACCTAAATCTAATGGTTTTCGAAATACTGACAATTAATAATAGTATAGTAATGTATAGTATATTATGCAACAATTGCGGTAAAAGGCATTCGAGTCACGAATTTATTTGGCACGAGCGGAGCGCAGCATCCAACTCCAACGCGGCTTGACGAGTGGAGGATTCTTATATATTTTCAAAATGTAGTAGTATATCCAACTGCTTCACCTCTGTTAGAATTTGTGGTCTTTTCTAATAATAATTTTGCTTGATTAAAATCACTTCTATCAAACTCTGATTCTTAATTATAACGTCACTTAAAACAATTATAAACACTTATTTGGTTACCACGGCCTTCTAGGTTACATTATGCCCTTAAAAAATGGGAGTTTTTTACTATTAATGAAAACTGTATTTAAATATGCGAAATCTTAATAAATTGTCCTATCATTCGTTGAACCAATCATTAAAATTAAATAAAATATAAGAAAGATATGCCATTATAAAATTCTTCAAAATAATTAGGTGTCAGTATATTTCGCGACCGAGTCCTAAAAATTTCGAAAACCATTAGATTTAGATATAGAACATATATACCGGGTGACACAAGAAAGTGGGAACACTCTATAACTTTTAAACGGCTTGAGATAGCGATTTGAAACTTTAAAGTGTTAATATAGGCTGAATGTCCAATTTTTTGACAATATGTAGTCTAAGGTTGCACTTGGTTTGGTTTTAAATGGAATTACATATATTTTTTCTGCATTTTTGGATTCAGGAGATCATTCTACTTAGGATAGGAAGTTTTTCTCCCTTTTTGGTAAAATTTTGATAAGACAAGTAAGGAAAAGTATCATTTACAATTTTTCACATGATCAGGTGACCCGGTAAACAGGTGGTCAGAGCCTCCTAGACACAATTTTCAAAAATTAAATAAAAATTTTACAAAAAATGAGAGAAAACCGTCCTATCCTACATAGAATGATCTGAATCCAATCATGCAAAAAAAAATATGTTGTACCATTTAAAATTCGAAATTTACTGTCGTTTCAGCTCAAACCGGAAGTGCAACCATTGACCCTCTAAAATTTCAAATGGCTATCTCAAGCCGTTTAAAAGTTATAGAGTGTTCCCACTATCTTGTGCCACCCGGTATACCAAATTATAGGTATTTTGATCCGTTTTGAGAAAAATTATGAAAAACATGGGCTCATTAAAAAAAATGAATACTGCATGTTGAAATATAAAAAAAATATACTTTAATTTAAGACACCCTGTAGAAAGTCTTCTAAAAACATGTTTCAAATTTGATTAAGTAGTCTTTACTGCCAGCCGTGGGATACCATATTTACTAAAAACATAATTTTGCATAAAAAATATATAATCTCAATTTCTGTCTAAACTATGCAAAATTCAAATAAGCTGGCAAGGATTCTAAAAATTTTAAAATACATAGGGTATTCCATTAAAATTTTAAAACTAATGTCGGTCCAGCAGTTATCGGACACCCTGTATATATAAAAAATAAATAATTTTAATATTTAATTTAAAGCATTAAACTCTTATATAAACTTGATTTTTCTAAATTCAGTAGTTCCTGAGAAAAGGTTCAGGTCCCTGTTTTTTCTGTATTAAATAAAAAGTTTAAAATTAAAATGTAACAAAAACACCCGTCGTATTTTTACTAATACCGATTTAGTGTAAAATTGTATTTTTCTACTCCCGTCTGTAAATTACCTAATTACACACCGATCTAGCGCGTGAGCCACTTCGGACATTTTTGGGATTTTACCGCACGGTTTTGCTAGCAATCGGATGTTTTCGGAGATATTTCCCACGCTTTGAATTTTGACGTTTCCCAATGCTGACGGTCATGTCAGTGAATGTATTTGTGTTGTTTTGCGAAAATGTACCCAAAAACTAACGGTCCTGGAAAAAGTATAGTATGCAACCCGTTCGGTAAACTTATTAACTCACTCGTTTATTAAAAACTTGCTCCGCTCATGTCAAATTTACTCGTGAGTCAAAAGTCGTTTGCCGCACTTGTTGCAGAGTATACTATTAAAATTTACTCAGAAAATATTGTTTTCGAATGTAATATTACTTTAGTAAATTGGCATTTTTATATACCTACCCAAAGGTGATATTGAATGTAAGTAGTTTAGGAAATGATTCCTCAAATCACTTAATTATAAATAAAAAGTTCACTTAAACACAGATCCGTCACTGCTTAGTAATTAATATTAATATTCCCAAATTTCGACAAAATTGAACATTACTATATAGATACCTTTATTAAAAACAATTTTGTTAAAAATTATTGCCTTAAATTTTTTTTTCAAAAAATCGCGACTGACTTTGAAAAGTGTTTTTTAAGAAAGGAATGCAGAAAATGTTCGCTTAAATATTTCAATCAATTATAAAACATGATTATTGTGGGGAAATTAAACATCAAACAAAAATAAGTTTTTTTTTTCAAAGAAACTTTCACACATACCATTTACTGAAGAAGCCAACAGGATAATTGGCGAAACGTCAGCAAGTTCGATTCAACAACAACCGACGCAGGAAAATGGTAGTATTAAAAAAATAATTTTTTTATTAATTAGATTAATTAATTAATTAATTAATGAAGATTCCAATGATATTTGGTACATATAGTAAGAGATTTGAGTATTTTATTTTGGGTCCATTTTAAACTTTTCACTTAGTTCACTGGCGGAGATCACACAGTTTTTCAATAATTATAAAAAATAAAAATAATTATATATACGAAATTTAAAATTAATTTTTACGTTAGATAAAATAAAGACATTCAATTCTGAACATCCCCATATAGTTTCAGTCAAGCTCTGAAGAAGCCAACAGTATGATTGGCGAAACGTTACCAGGTTCGAGTCAACAAAAACCGACGCAGGAATAATCCAGAAGTTTTATAAAAAGTATCATACATTGCGATATTATGGTAAACTCGTTACCAGCATCTCTGCTAGTGAATTAATAGTATTATTATGTGTACCAAATGACACTGAAATATCGTTGGCCCCCAATGACTAATAAATAGAAAACGCATTGAATTTTAGTTTTTAAAAATTTGTAACACATTTTCGTCTTAAAATTGCATAAGAATTCTCGTCCTTCCTTTTGTCACAGAATATTTAAACGCCCGATGAAAGGTGTTCAGTTGGACAACACCCATACCTTGCGATATTTGTAATCAATTGACAAAAAAACACTTTTCAAGCGGATTCATCAATAATAATATCTTCTTAATGATATTTTACTCAAGTTTTAATAAATATTGACTTTTATCTTACCATGGGACAAAAGGCAAGTTCTTTTTTTTTTTCAGAAAACGACTTTTTATTTTACAAATCAAGCATGTAATCTTACTATATCTTTGTTGTTGCGAGATGTTTATAGTATGAATTAAATGAAATTGAAGGAATCGAGCAGTTTTTACGAGAACACATATGGTTCATTGGTTCATTTGTACATAAAAGTATAATAAAAAATTGAATAATCTGAACCTTCCTATTAGTTGTTAAATTGATAAAGGATCCGACATCGGTGAGCGTGTTACACGGCATGGACAACTGCATCGGATTCCTGAGCGCACTACCGCTGCGTGTCAGAGATCCTTATAACTCGAGATCAGAAAAAATCGAAAAACTCCAACAGGTACTTATATAAATGCATAAAAATTTCATCGAAATGAACAAAATATGCAATATTTGAACACACATAAATGAAAAAAAGTAATGGGTCTTTTATGCTTAAATACTTACATAGCAGATTGCAAAACATAAAATCCATACAATTAATAAATCAACAATATCATTGACACACTCAGATAATAGCAACTTGCAACTTGCGCAACATACAATTCGTAAATTTACAAACTATTCTTTGTATAGGTATGTTCGAAATTTTCCAACAGAAAATTGTGTCGTTCATCAATATATGTTTAAAAACTTCGTTCGACATCTACAGCAGCTATCGGCTAGTATTTTACTTTTGGGATTAAATTTGTTTCTAATTTATACAACTCCGGTTCTCTGCATATAAAAACTTCTGAAATATTTTTTGAATTTTTTTTTATAAATATTAAATTTTCTTTCATTCTTGGGTTATAAAAAAGAGGGTTTGCATTTACTAAAGCGGCAAAAGATGACTCATTTAGATCTTCGATAACTGTTTTAACTAATTCAAAGTTCTCTGCATAAAATCTAGCAGCAGCGAACCATGTTCCCCAGCGGGTTATTACTGGTTGTGCTGCTTTTAGAAATACTTTTTTACTTGATTAATTAAATAATTTACCAATGGAAACTGGTCTCTTATTATTCTACCATTCTATTGATACCATGAGCCAAACAGTAACTTGAAATACGTTATGCAGATAGAAATAATTTTCTCCTTTTTTGCTTATCTTGCTGGCCTTTACGTACAGTTTACTCGTCCGGTAACCTAAATTTGCAACATTTTGTTAAAAGTGATCTTAAATTGAGGTTGCCCAGTTTTTTAAGTATTGACTCCAATGAATGCTTTACATAAGTCCTGATTAAATTGGGCTTGTTCGCTGTTTTGGTTTTTCTTCAAGACAATGTTGTATTGTTTGCCAAGGTTCTCCTCGTTGCATTTTTGGTCCCTTAAGATGGCTTTTTTACTGATTTTACATGCTGATCCACAATACTTTTTTTTTACTTGAATTTTTAAATCCTGGATAATTCTACGAATCTACCTGTGTAGGTCCCATTGTAAGGCAGTAAACTAATAAACACATGCCGTGTGGAAAACGGCAGCACAGGGTATTTATTTGGCAATAAAATGCAATAAATTCTTTCTTATTGGAAAAAATGCTTTTTTTGTACAAAACAGACAAAAAATGCAAAACAATCATTTTGCATTTTCTCCGTTCCTTAGTTATAACGCAATTAAAGTGTACAGTGTATCCCTGCACTGTTAACGCATGTGCATCTGCCAAGTCTTTTAAGAATAATCTAAAAAAATACTGTTACTTTGTCCTGTTAATTAATAATAACGACATATTCTTTTAATTGTGATAGTGGTTAAATGAGCAGCTAAGCTGGATTTAGCTGTCCAGTGTCTTTATTTACTGTGTTATGTATCGCCTAAATTGCCAATTAAATATTTTGAACTGAATTTAACTAACTGAAAACTCTACACACGCGTAACATTAAATATTGCTGAATTGATGCTTGATGTCGGCAGTCAATAATTCTCAGAAATACCGCAATAATGGAATTGGAATTATTTTCGTGTCAATTTAAATTAACTTTACATGTCGAGTTCATGTGATTTTAAATTCATTTTCAACACTGTAGAAGTTATAGTAGAACACTCAGCATGAATCACTCTGTATAATTGGTTTATTCACAACCTCAACTTGCGGATTTACGTTCCGCACGGATAATGTTAGACAATATTCTTCCCGATATGGCAGGAAATGGCGTCCATAAACTTCTGATTCAGGAGAATGGGAAGTTGGTATTTCCTATAAATTTCATCCATCCGCTTACGGCGGCAATATCTTAATAAAACCCATACTTATGTGTGAACTCGTAAATTGTCCCAATTTATATACATCGTGTAAAAGTTATTTATAAATTTGTCTCGGCGCGGAGAGAAAATGCCGGCGCGGTTTCAAGATATAGATGTTTCTCTTGCATTCCGGATGTATAATACACTTGGAAACTGCGCTGCGACTCGCGTACGAGTGTTTTGTAAAAAGATACACCGTTGTTCAATTAGCCTGAGAGGCTGCATCCTATTCTAATATGAAGAGATTAGTAGCCGCGTTCTTACATACATTATAAAACTTGGTTTCCAGACACAGTGGGGTGGTGCATGAGAAGACAGGGCCTACAGTGCAACAAAAATTTTAAAAATCACCATACACGCCAAAAATAGAAACATTGTAGTGTCTTAGAAAAAGTAAATTTTATTCCAAAAATTCATCAGCACCTAGCAGAGAACGGATTTTAATGGATGTGGTACTAACCAAAGCAAATAAGATTAGCTGAACTGTCTTTTGTAAATGGTCCATGATCGATCCAGAAGAAATTCTTTAATTTATCGTGGAATCGAAATTAATCAACCATTAATAACTACTTCTTCAAGACATAATAAGTTATCAGTATTTCAATATTTCATGGAAATATTTATCGCCAAGGAAAAAGGTTATACAGAAATTTCTGCATCATACTCTCTCAAAAAGATGTATATAAAATTGCATAAGAATTCTCGTCTTTCCTTTTGTCACAGAATATTTAAACGCCCGATGAAAGGTGTTCAGTTGGACAACACCCATAGCCTGCGATATTTGTAATCAACTGACAAAAAAACACTTTTCAAGCGGATTCATCAATAATGATATCTTCTTAATGATATTTTACTCAAGTTTTAATAAATATTGACTTTTATCTTACCATGGGACAAAAGGCAAGTTCTTTTTTATTTCAGAAAACGAATTTTTATTTTACAAATCAAGCATGTAATCTTACTATATCTTTGTTGTTGCGAGATGTTTATAGTATGAATTAAAAGATGTATTCGAAAACGTATAGGACCTGCCAAACAATTAAATTCTGTATGGTAGATGAGGATTTCATCGTAGTTTAAGTTATAAGAAATAAAAAGATACTCATTTCTAGAAACAGATCACGGTCGTTTAAAAAAAGTTTCCAAAACGGACATTACAATCATTTCAGGCCTTCATGTAGGATTCCTTTCACTTTGGAAAGTTAGTAAAAATTGTATACTTCACGCGAGAAATCGCTGTGCAGATTGTTTTAAAATTTTTCATAATTTTTTTATAGTTGAAATTTTTGCTGTTCTAAATTGGGTTAGTTGTTATTGTATTTTATTATTAAAGAGATATAAGCTGTATTCACATGATTGTTGTGTTTATAGACTAATAAAAGCCTTTTGCAAGCTCAATTGCTTTATTTTTATTTTAGTGGCAACATGCGACATTTCGCAATTGTTTTTTAAGATATTGAACAAATAAAAATTCGTATGTACTTTTTTACGTGTTGATTATCCTCAGCATTTTCGGGTAATTCAATAACCCGTTTTAAAACGGAACCCGTAATACATTTTTTATAATCTCGTTATTTCTGAAAATATACCGGGTTGAATAAAATGCTTTGTTTTTTATACATTTGGGTTGCCCTTGGGGTAGTTGCGGAATGACTTTTTATTTGTAACTCACTGTAGATTGTGGTTTCAATTCTCAGTCATTTCTTTTAAATCAAAAAAGAGAAAGTGGAAAATTTGAAAAATTTTACAAAAAAAAAACAACTGTAATAATTGGTTGGGAATATTTAGATTTCTTCCGATTTTCGTCCAATTGACTAAATAATTATCTTGTCGTTATATTAATATATAATTATCAAAAATTGATGATTGGCGAAACGTTAGCAAGGTCGACTTAACAACAACCGACGCAGGAGTTAACCATGAAGATTAATCATTAAATTATGACGTTTGTCGTGGATAGTGATTCAAAAATTGGTGGCCGAAAAAAAAGGGGTTTCAGGGGTGTGTCAGTTCTTCTTTTTTTTTTGTATACATTTTTTTTGTTTATTATGTATTCCAGAGTTTATGTATTGCTGACCAAGAGATTTTATTTTTTTTTATTATTTTCAAATAAAGTACGCATCTTAAATTTTGTTTTTTTTTTATTGAAGCAATTCTAACCAATATACATTTATATCATAATATATTAACTCGTTTAGCTGCCTACCATTTAATTTTAAAAAAGTCAAATTTTCCGTTTTTTTCCAATTTTTCCGAGGTTTGGGAAAAAACGGAAAAAACCCGTGTTTTTTTCCAAAATTGTTCCGAACCGTTAAATCTCTAGTCGTGGACACTGCGCTGCATACTAGCCAATATGCTTTCTAGGGAAAGGGCCGAAAAAATAGTTAATTCAAAATAACGCAAAATCATTTTTTAAGTTCTTTATTGCGTGAAAGATTAACACTGTTAGTTAATTAAACATAATATATTAGCATAAATTATTTAAATTATCATTAGCAATGGAGTATATAATTTACAAAGTTTTTAACAAATTAAAAATGGATGCGAAAACAGCTCTTAAATTAACTCCAAAGGATAAAAATCACCCTGTGCGCACAATGATATGGAAAACTGAAGGGTTACGGGGCACCGCCAATTTAACACCATCATGATTTCTTCCCACATCCCCCCACTACCCCCCTTTTTAACCATTTAGATGCACACAATGGCGCCAGTTAAGCTATTGGCTATTTTAATATTTTTAAATAGTGACGTTACTGAATGACTCACAAGTGCATCGCTCACTAAACTGTATCATACTGTAATGCTGTAGATTCAGTTTGATCAGTAATAATGCACTTGGTTGAGTCGGACCAGTTGTTTGTTGAACCGGGTAATATATATCAATTTTTTAATATAATATTAGGAAAGTTGTAAAAATATATGGTTACAACTATAATTATTTTTATCACTACAGGATCGAAGTATTATCCGATTGCACGAAAACGAGATTTGTAATAAAATAGTTAATACTATGTTGGCTTCTTAATTTTTGTCAAGTAGTTTTACAAGCCGATGTTCTTTTCCACAGGCGGATTTTCGAAAATCTTCCAAAATCTGAAAACGAAGTAAAGTAAAAGCAAACTTTTTCAGTACTCATTTCAAGACTGATATTAAATTGAAGTTGGTTAGTTTTCATGGAGAAGTACTTCAAATTTTTAAGGATTTTTTTTTTACCTCGATTCACATCTCGAGATAAGTGAGTCCCTGGAAATACTAAAATCCTTAAATTTGGGCGTACACGTACTTACATCATATGACAGTTCTTGTTTAAGCAAAGCTGTTGTATGTTCGTTGCCTACACAACACGCCAGCAGTGTGGGATATAAAACGACAGATAAAGTTTCAACGGAAAAATAAGGAAAAGGCAAAGAGCACAGTTGCTGTAGGACGGATGGAGGCTGACCACTAACTAGTAACATCTGAAACAAAATGCAAAATTGAATTAATTTCGTCGATAAAAGTTGTTTATACAATGTGTTGTTCTCAAACCACGCATGAGAAATTTTAATTCTGATGTATGTTTTGTTCGTAACAAAAAAAAAAAACAATTATCAGTCCAGCTTTATAATTAAAGTAATACGTAAATACGTTCGAGTGTTTTTAAGGGTGGCTATTATAAATCTAACAATTTGATTAAAGTTCAGGTTAATTAAAATTATTTTCAAATTACACTGACTGAAAATAGGTGATATTTTACAAAGAAACTTCCAAAGGCTACTTATAACACTTCTGAATTTTGACTTTGACGGATCGAAGATGTTGAGAGATTTTTGGACAAGTGGTAAATTTGGTTTCTTTAGAACTTTTGATATGTGGTCAATAATGTTTTTTTAGTACTATTTGAAGGTTGTGGTGAAATGTATTTTGTAATGGCACGCTTAATATCTTTAATGTGAAAATTATTAGAGAGAAGAGCGGAGGTAAGGTGTTTTAATTCTGGATTCAGTGACTCGGGCTGAGATAGTTTTACGGCTCTGTAAACAAGAGAGTTGATAACCGATGATTTTTGGGCCGGATGGTGGTGACCATGCATTAATGTATCGGTCTGTGTGCGTAGGTTTTCTGTAATGTGAGGTCTGATTTTCTATTGATAAGAATATCTAAGAATGGGAGGATGTTATTAGTTTCTTATTCAAAGGTAAAACGTATGTTAGTGTGTATAGAGTTTTTAAATTTCTAAGAAAATCTACTAGGGATTCTTGACCATGAGGCCAAATAACATTCAATTTCATCGACGCAACGTTTACATAATTTTGGTTTTAGATGGAGAACCCATAGCTGTGCCCGACGTTTGTTCAAAAATTTAAGCTTTATTAGAAAAATATGTTCCAGACAAGCATTTTTAACTTAAGGTGAGAAGGTTTGGTTCCAGATTCTTGGATTTTAATATATCTGAAATGATGATGAGAGTTTCAGAAATAGGAACTTTACTAAAGAGGGATTTTAATGTAACGCTATTTAATCGATCAATGAAGTGAAAGGAATTAAGTACGAAACTATCAGTTTTCCCTGTAAGGGGTTTTAATAAGGAAGCTGGATATTTTGCTGGAGAATATGTGGGAGAACCAATGGTGCTGACAATAGGTCGAAGGTCCTGCTTTGTGTTGGGAGTCCCGTAGAGATGAGAAATTTTAGAGTCATCTGGGGAGAATTTTTCACGGAGTCTGATAGAGAAGAAGCCTTAAGGTTGCGTTCCCTAGATGACATAGGCTCTTTTTAAAGTTGACAATATGATCCGTCTGTATGAATTCTTCTAGCAACGAAAAATCTATTAATAATCTTAACCGCGACTCAGATCTCTACCTGTCATCAATATGGGAAGCAGTCATCCTCGTTTAGCTCCGGCCCCCTCAAACAATATATAAGCAGGTACAGAGTAAAATGCGAGCCAGTTTCAGTCAAGGTCTGAAGAAGCCAACAGGATGATTGGCGAAACGTTAGCAAGTTCGAGTCAATAAAAACCGACGCATGAGGAATTCAGAAGTTTTGCAAAAAGGTGATATTTTGTAAATATTTCTGTAGATGCAACGTTGCCAGATCGATATGAAAACTAGTGGAAAGTTGGTAATTTTAAATGGAACATATTTTATATCTGTGCTTAACATAAAATTCGAACTAAATTTTTAAAATTTAATATTTATCTCCAAACAGTTTTTGGAAAAGATATCTAAAATAAAGGGCGTTTTTAATAATAATTAAGAACATATTTGGGACAACCTGTCTCATTTGTCGTGCTTATAATCCTTTGTTGGATTGCCTGACCCAAGCTGTAAAGTGGAATTTTTGGCAAACTTACGCCCGGACGTAAACTAGATTTTATTTATGTAGGATCTGGCAATTTTGCAATGTCGATGATTTTTTATTCCTAAAATCTTGAAACAGCGTGCCAAGTAAGCTGTGACTCTGTCACCCGGGATGCCAAGCAGAGGTTCCAAAAATCTAAACCTATATGGCGCCCTCGCTATCTTAATAGCGGCGGACGCCCGACACAGGCGTCCCCCCATAACTCACACGGCAGACGAGAGCGCGTGTTTTATATCAAATTTATTGTTTTCGTTACGTTCCGACCGGCCACAGAAGATAGAACCGGCAGCCAATCGGGGAGAACGTTTTTCAGAGTTCTTCCGAGAATACCGAGGTCGACTATAATAACGCGAGGTAAACTTATCGTTCTCGTCATTATTTTGGGAGATACAAAGTCACTTAACATTCCATTTGAGCAGGTAAATGACGAGTATGGCAACTGGTACGAGTGCCATGGACATTTTATTGGGCCGAACGCTGTACGGATAGCAGGCCGGTAGTCGGACATCTGATTAATTATTGCTGGCGTTTTTTTTTCGAGAGTGGGATCGCGAGAAGTTCCTGTAGCGGAACATATAACCTTAACTTTCTAGTTTGTTGCATTAAAACGTTTGCTTTCACTCAACAAATGGAGGACCATGTTTTGGTTTTAAAGAAAATAGAGAACAAGGTTAGGCCGTCCACATCTTCTAACTTCTTAACCTTTGCTGAATGTTCAGTTAAAGCGAACAAAAAACAACGAACTATGGACTTCTGCGTGTTGAGCTGGTTATCGTCAGTATTAAGACAGTCTGAAGTTAATTAATAAATGTCTCGTTTGTGTTAGACAACAAACCAAATCCGCTCCTCACCTAAATTGATTTTTTTTGTGAACTGTGGTTGTTTTAATAGTATATACTTATAAGCAGTATTTTTCAAATTAAAAGTTCCCTATTGCGTAGTTATGTCATAGCATGACACCTTTATCTAGTTCATTACTGGATGTCGTAAATTGACAGAAGAATTTTGTTTGTCAGTTTTGAAATCCGCATCTAAATGGTAGGATACGGATCATTTTAGATTACGTCACTATACGTGACGTAACTGCTCAGCGGCCCTGACTGGAGTATAATAGGAGTGTTATCCTTCAAAATATTACACTTAAAAAATTTTTCACGTCCGACATTTTGGTATTGCAAAATGTAGAAATAAAAACTCGTCTGTTTAGTGGCTACGTTTATCCATGCAAATACAAAATTTGTTCAGAAACGATCCTCAATGCTTCGAATTAACCAAAAAATGATAAATGTATAATAATGAATGGTGCTTAATAATTATTGATTACTATTCAAAGTTCTTTAAATTTTCAAGCTTTGTAAAATGACAGAATTAGTAATAATAAAAAAACTAAAATAAATTAAACAATTTTGTAAATTTAAGTTCATTGAATTACAGAGAGGGTACATCTAAAGCAAATAGTGTTAAGCAGTTTAATTCCAGACACCTAGTATAACGAAATCCATTTCAGGCTGTGTCAATCGACCAAATCGTGAGTATATAATTGCTCCATCGTACTAGACAGAAAAAAATTAACTTTCAGCTTTCTCCGACATTAATCTTGCCAAAAAACCTAAATTCGATAAATTATAACATTGAAAATTATTACAAAGGTGATAGTGACTTAAATCAATCATCCGATAGTGTCGAATCTCACTTTAACAGTGTCGTGAGTAAATTCATACCGGATATGCATTTAGAAATCGACTCAACTCTTCCAAGTCCTAAAAACCTCAAAATTTAGACGATTTTGTGAAATAAACATTAGTTTGTAAAATGTTTAAATATTTTGTCACGAAAGAGGAGATACTAAGTCAGTCTGAAATTTATTAATAAATGTCCTGTTGATGTCAGACAAGACAATAATATATATACCAAAATATATACCAAATACGTAGTCTATTGGATTGCTCTAAATAGATAATCATTATTAACATCTAGAAGTACCTATTGTTTTAAAGAACTCCAAACTCAAACTGCGAGGTTAACTCTAATTTTTGCAAGGTGCAAATAATTCGTAGCGTAATATTCAAACAATTCGATAAATATCGGTTATCTCATAAAATAATTCAGGATGAGAGGGCCATCTCCAAAAATTTTAAATCCACATCCTTATACTGTTTTATACACGTTGTATATCTTAATTTTCTGGTCGTTAAAAAAAAACAAACCAAATAAAACTTGTGACTAAAATGGCGTGTATCAAACTTGTTGCTTGCGACGGCATGCGAAATATTCAAGCTTTAAAATAAAATTGCCTTTTGGATTGACCGTGGAAAAATTTGGTAGTAACTGCTGCCACTTTTTATTTTATGGTTCTGCAGATCATGTTGACGTGGAAACAGTTTCATAATTGCACTGAATTTCCACGATATCAAACGAACAGAGGAAATGGGTGAAAAGAAGGGATAAAAAATATTACAAAAAATTTAGAACGTATGAAGGTTAAAAAGAGTTAATAGAAAATGGAAAACGAAGAGGCAGACGATGATATCTTGAATGAGTTGATGATAGACTAGAAGAATTGGAGGTTGAAAAATATAATTGTGTTTACTCGGCTGCTAGGATGATTCGATCAACTACTAATGAAAACATTTCAAAATATGTTTCCTGGAAAATGATTATCAAGATAAATAGTATATTATCCGATAAGTTTGATAAACGCCATTTCAGTAACAAGCTTGTGAATGACTGAAAAAGTTGATCGAAGTGCTGCATACTATATTTTTTCTACGATCATTGCTTTTTGGGTACATTTTTGGAAAAACAGCACAAATACATTAACTAATTGACAAACGTGAAACCATGACTAAAATCTACCGAAAACAACCGATCACTCCCAAATCCGTGACTAAAATAATGCGTAATGAACGTCTGACATCTTGAAATAACAATATCTGTAAGCTTTATAAGTGGCTATAAGAGTAGCGAGTGGACAAAAATATTTTTTAAGTTGGTGGTTTAACTTTTCGCCTCAGGTTAAATACATATTTTGCATTTAATTATATATTTGGATTTTTATTCCATTTAAACGAAAAGTGGTCCAACTCTACTGGACTTACCCTAAAGTATCGTTACATTCAAAGTTACTTCTAGGTACAAAAGGGCCATATCTGAAATTTGCAATTTAAATTACTTCCTTACCTACACTAACCAATACAATACAAGTATGTAGAAAATTACCAGTTTTTAAAACCATCAGCCATATAGATCTTTAACAAATTACCCTGCGTTTAATAAAATAAAAAGAATTTAGCAACAGTGTAAGCTACAGGGCATTATCATCATTGCTTGATATGATGAACTGCTGATAATGGTTGCCACATTATTTCAAGAAAACAGTGACGTGTACAAGTGAAAGATACCGAATAAACCAATTAAAGACAGTTATTTACTAGCAACAACAATTAAAGACATTTGTGGTTGTGGTAGTGGACGTACAACAGCATCGCGGCGCTACCACCAACTCGGGCGATATCCACATTAATTAAATAAGATTACAAATCAGAAGGACGGTAGAAACTTTTTCGATAAAATGCAACCAAACCAAACTTGTTACTTGAACCATAAACATATGATTAAGTTAATGTAAATTTTCCATTAGGACTACAAAAGGATTAACGATGCTCAGATACAAGTCCAACCACATACAATGAATCGATTGCCAATGAATTATTAAAAAGGAACGAGTTGATCGTTCATTCGCCCCGTTATTATTGCCTAATTTCAATCGATATTATTTCCATTACGGACACAATGTATTTCTTAGTCGTTGTTTGCGTGTCCCATCTATATAGATTTTATCAATTAGATCTATTTTTCCAACATTATATCAAACGTAAAAAAGCAACAGGTTTTGAAACAAAATTTTTGTGTACTTTTATTATTATTTTATATCAAGTCTATTGTTGGAATAATTTTTTAATAATTTAAATTTATTTCGAATATGTTTCTTCTTCTACCCTTACCTGATTTTCAACGTTTCCAATTGCAAAATAACCGCTAACCATAATGACCTCGTGCAAAAGATCCTCGTAGGCTTTAGCGCTGCTGTCAGATTCTTTTGCATTGGTTTTTGGTATGGTAGGAACAGCACAGCACCACAAGAGATGGCTGCTTATGTGTCTGAATTGAAGGGATATACCTTCGGCACCGAGAACTTCCTAAAAAAAACATCGGTTTGATACACTAACAAATCATTGGATAATGTCGTTACAAATCAAATATCGATACATATTAAACATGAAAAAAGTCTAGGTGTCCCTCTCACAAAAAGTAAATTTGTACATGATATTACTCTATACGCTTATTAAATAACATCTTGATATTTATCAGACGCCCGACGTCCAGGAAAGATAATATTTATAATCATTCTATTTCCAACACTAAATTACAAAATTCAAAATTTAAAAAAGCTTTCTACAGCTCTTGTTTTTTCTAAACAATTTTGCGAAAATCATGATGATCATGATGATCATGATCTTTCTACAGTTTTAGATGCAAATCTGAAATTTTCGTTACAGCTTCTTAATAGGCTGAGGTATTGTATGGACATGAGATTTAAGCTATCGCTTACAGAATGTTGGCAAAATGTGAAAATGTAAATTTAGTGAATGATTCATTTATCATTTATCATATATCATTTCAAATATGACTGTTTTAATAGTAAGCCATGACGGTATATTTTGACAATCAAATTAGATGGTATTTAACAATTTATTAAAAAAGTGTATGTATGTGGCGAATTTATATTCAAACATCGATTTATTGACATAACAAACCGAATAGCGATTTCTGTAACACAATAATTTTTTTTCATAAGTTTGGATCTACTTCAAAGTCTGATTAGGGTCGTTTGGTTGAAAAAATTGTAGTGTTACTTATGAATGTATTACGTTTCTTTGTTTGTTTATAGCACTGAGGGTATGCATAAAATTTATAGTAGAATATAATTTTTAAAGCTTATCGCTATTCTGAACTTTTCATTCTTCGGAAGAATTTATGCATGTATTGCCAATCTAAAAATCTTTAAATACACAATAAAAAAGTTATTGATAGAGTTATAACCTTACTCCATAGAAGATTTTTTCTGTCATATTTAAATAATTGTTGAAATTTGTAAGAATATCTAGTGCTTTTTTCTTTTTTGACGCCGATTTCCTTTGTGTTTAGTATATTATTTTTATGTAATGTATTTATGTCACATTGTGAAATAAAGTTGATTATTATTATTATTATTATTTGTTGCAATATTACTATACTTGACCGTGAATATAAAATAAATTTAGTAAATTAACTAAATTAAAGATCTGTCATACTATATCGCCATGGCTTACTACTAAAAATTGCATTATTCTAGTTTCTTGCTTTTAACTCCAAAATGGTTTAAAATAGGTATTGGTGTGTAATACTTTTCGATCAAGAATCAATCGATTTTTTATAGCCATATTAAAATACGCGGGGTTCCATTTATATACTTTTCAAATAAATAATTTTGCAAACACGATCTGCGATAATAAAAACCTTATGTAATAAGAAATTTCAGATTGTAACCTCTAATTCTTGAAAGATAGTTAATTATTCACGTGATAGATTATTTTGTCTAAATTTTCAAAGAAATAATGTTTATCTCCAAAATACCTCAAGAAAGCTCGACATATGTTAAATAGAAAGTTTCAGAATTTATAATAGAATCTAAAAATATAATAACATTATTAAAATAGAGATCATGGCCTGCTTAGACGAAAATATCATCTAAATTCACTAGGTAAATTATGTGATGTGATGTTCATATCTCCCTTTGTAAATTTGGCACAAGAATCAGTAGACTCATCTGTTGTTTGAATACTTGGGAGACCACAAAGCAGTTCCTAAAAATTCAGTTACCGTTACGAGTGATTAACGGCGTGTGCGTTAACCCTGCGATCCCTCAGAGGGTCGTCGGGAATTCCACAGGGATACTTAGACGAGCACGCGGCTCTAGATGTCCCGCGGGTATATAATATGCGGAACTAAGAACTAGGTTGAAGCGTGGATAATAATTAGCTTTCTGGGGCACTCTTACTTTTGAGGCCATTCATAATAATTAAGAAAAATATTTACATTTTCTCTAGCGACTTATAACGGCTCAAGTTATAATATGTTGGCGAGTTTTTCATTAATTTGCGAACAAAACAAGTCGTCATTTAAAAAAAAGAAATCCAAATCAAAATCGCATTTAAACTGGGCTATAACTTAATTATCATTAGATTTAAATTTTAGATTGGCAGAAAATCACAGAACTTTCCTGCTTCTTACATAAAAGCTATTAAAAACATCTATTTCGTCATACTAAAGGGAAAAAAATAACATTTCGTAATGAACATTATAATATACCATTACGGAGTACCACGCTATGGCCAGATCTAACTCCAATGTTTCTATGCGTGCTTTAATATTTATGTAAAGGCTCATAATTTGTTATATTTCGCCAATAAAAAAATATCTTATTGAACAAAAAAAAACATAAACATAACATAAACTTCTAATGTTAATTTTATTTGTGCCAGGGACTATTCATCATTTCAATATTATACTTACTAAAAATGAGATAGAGTTAAATTTATTTAAATTAGTTGTGCAGTATCATAAAGACAGAAACTAATTTTAATGGGGACAACACTGGTTGAGACAGTACATGTTTATCTGTTTATACATAGAAAGGGTTATTGGTTATTGGTCCCAAAAGCATCGGGCTAATATGTCGTAAGAGGCGGTTGGTTTGGATAACAGAAAAACAGGAAAAAAATAATAAAATTCATTAACTTTATTTATTATTTTCTCTGTTCTCTTTTCTCAACACAAAAATGCGTATAAATGGGTATACGATAAATTCAAATCAGCATAAAAAGAAAAATATATAATAACCAACATTATATATTTTAAATTTAAAGACGTCTTAAACAGAGGACCCACAACAACATCGCCTAAGCTAGTCCAAAGCTAATCTTATAAAGACAAACACACAGGAACATTAAAAATAATGTTTGTCAAAAAAAAAGTAAATTGAAAGCAAGAAAATTAGATGATGGGCGTCTAACGGTCTTCCTCAGAGAATCATTTGAAATGACGAACAAACTTAAAAACGGTGTACAACTATCAGCATTCGAAGCAGGAGAGAATTTTGAGAGAACAGATGAACAATCTTCGCAAAGGTCATGAGACAATTTAAGGATGCATGTTTTCATACGTTTATATGCAAGACATAAAGACGAAAGGCTTGAGATATGAATATTAATCAGGAAAACGTTTTCTACGCAAAAGGATTACTTTTTATAGTATGGAGTCAAAAGAGTCGTGAGCTTTACAGGGTAAAAAATAATAAACAAAATAAGTCATCATTTAGTTTTTAATTCGAATTTTGATATGATTATCTTACCCGGATTAAGAATTATAGCAATTATTTATAAATGAATGAAATGAATCTTTCTTAAACAGAAAAGAAACATTCTTGTGCTTCTCTAGATAATTTAGCTTCTCTTTCTCCCCACAAAAATGAAGTAGAGGTACTTTTTACATAACTTCTGGATTCCTCCTGCTTTGCTGAGTCGAACTTGCTGAGCTGAGTCTCAGTTAGAAAGATTAAGAGGTCCCTACCTGTCACCAATATGAGAATCAGTCATCCGAGATGGTGTTTATACCCCTCATTGAGTTCCGCCCCCCTCAAACAATATATAAGCAGGTACAGAATAAAATGTGAGCCAGTTTCAGTCAAGCTATGAAGAAGCCAACAGGATGATTGGCGAAACGTCAGCAAGTTCGACCGAGCAAAAACCGACGCAGCAGGAATCCAGAAGTTTTGTAAAAAGTATTACAGTAGCCTATGGAAGTTTCTTTGAAAAAAAAAGAACTAGAGGTAATCGTGATTCATGACTTATCCACCGTAGAGTAACAGGTGATCCTATCAATCAGGAAATTGAAAATTCCGACCGGAATGCATCTATCAAAGTGGAATAGTAAACTCAAAGAGAAAAGAAACAACCTTTTCCTTCTCTACATAAATTAACTTCTCTGCCACCCCCACAAAAATGAAATAGAGGTAATCGTAAATACGTGTGTAATTATTCATTATAACGGGTGTTTCATGACTTATCCACAATACAGCAACAGATCATCCTATCAATCAGGCCATTCAACAGTAATCCATCTTTTAAAGTGGAGTAGTAAACTCAAGATAAAAGAAACAACCTTGTGCTCCTCTACATTAATTAGTGTAAAGGTTGAGTTAATTAAGACTGATAGGATTAAGCGTTGCTCTATAACGTATAAATCAACCTGTATAATGAATCATTCCACTCGTATTCACGATTCACTCGATTTCAAAATTTACTCGACATGTATCATCGTCGAGAAGCTAATCACCAAAATCAAATATTTATTGCACTTTGTTTCGTCGTTCGCTACACATTCGCCGTCTTTACCCGGAATTATCTATGAATAAATTTGCGGTCTCGTTCGAGGGAAAAGACAACCCAATTCGAAAGATAAACAGAGGGCTGCATGTGCGTGCGGACGCGGCATCATCCTACAACCCGCGCGTTCCTCCCTCGGGACCACACCGAAATCAATTCAGTTGACGGGGCATAGTGTCCGTTTGAACGAATTAGCTTTAAGCAAAGCTAATTTTCAACATCATCGGGGATTATACCGATATGATTCAATTAAAACCAGATACTCGACCGTTTGCAAACAACGGTGTTTAAACATTGGGCCGGGCTTGAGAAAGCAAAGCTAGAAAGTGTACCTTTCCATCATAACGATTAGTGCAATTTTGATAACTAGAAGAAAAAAAAATGCCAATGTATGTATTTCATATGAAAAACGTGGACAACAATCTATAGCTAACCAGATTATGTCTTTTGGCGCATTTTACGTTTTACCTACATTATTTGTTTTCTGTAATATGTTCATAATACAGGGTGTTTCCAAATTTCCAGATTTTAGGGACCAATTTATATAAACATTGTATTAAACATTTTACTGCCGAAAAAATTGTCATTTAATAATTATAAAAAAGAAACTTACTTGAAATTTGTTGAGATCCAACTCGGCAACTCTTCTCAACAATCGCACAGTAGCGGTGGCAAGATTTAGACATAGTGGCGGAATTGGTGGAGGGATATGACCTTCGACTCGAGGGGTGGAGTCGGGTGGCAATAGGGAACCGTACAGCATAGACACGCAACCCAAAAGTTCCGTACCATGAAGCGTACTAATCTAGAATACAACAACGTCTTTTCTTGCTTTGAGAAGCTATAAGTTGGAATAGGTGACACTTCGAATTAATAATCAAAAAACTCGCCTTTAATAACACATTAAAAATTGTAGGTCACGGTTTCGTAGAACCTGTCTAAAATTAAAAACTGTCCTCAATTAATTTAAATGCGATGGTATATTTTTTAATTTAATACTGTTCTAAAATTCTTAATTTTTGCAGCGATATTGTTTAGTACAATTTTCGTCTTGGTCTATTGTTCGCTAGTTTTCTGTGTCCTATGTGCTGAAAACTATTTGTAGCGATTTGATGATATGGGCAATGGTCCCGTAAATCACTAACCTATAGTTATTTATGTTTATGTTTTGGACGAAATAGCGCAAGATTCATCTATCATAAACAAAGAATTACCAAATGAGTGGGATCCGAATCCTCGGGACAATGGTCGGCAAGAGCTGCTAGAAATTCTAGTGCCGCCAGTAGAAATGAGCAAGCAGGTGCTGTGTCGTGGACAGGACCCCTTACTGCCAAACAACAGCGCGCCAATTGCTCTACGATTCCGACGCAAACCGAAAAACTGAAACAAAAACAGTAGTTAACATGTTAACATTATATTACCGAAACCCGCGCTTTGAAATTCAAATCTAACTCAGTGAGTTTCAGTTACAAAATGTTATGTTTTTTTAACAACCATATTTTTATATTAAACGAAACACTCTCTCTCTTTCTCTCGTCCCTGTCTCGTATCCAAGGCATAAAACAAGACGAATTCGAAAGCAATATAAACGAGATTTTAATTGTGTTTAACTTGATGATTAGAAAAGTTGCAACCCCCAAACGCAAGGGATAAAATTTTAATTACAACGTGAGTCTATCGATACAGAGTAAAGACACCTGTCACACAACAAGTAATCTCCGCCAGTAAACTTAAGCGAATTTAATTATAACTTTCGTTTTGATACAACTACTAGGATTTCGACGATGCATATTTAAAGAAAATTGCTGCAATCTTCACAATATTTATTGTCGACAGAATTCTATTCTCTAGATAAAAGATAGCGTTCCATACGGTTCCCGCTTTATATATATATATATATATATATATATATATATATATATATATATATATATATATATATATATATATATATATATATATATATATATATATATATATATATATATATATATATATATATATATATATATATATATATATATTCTCACGTATTGATTCACGGATGGAAAAATGTGATGACACTATATTCCGGGATATCATCCGTTCGCTCGTTGAACTCCGACTGGAATCCTGCATCCGACTGGAATCCTGCAAATCTTGCATCCGACTGGAATCCTGCAGACGTTTCGCCAAAATCTCACTTGGCATCTTCAATGCTCGCGCTCCGAAAACACTTCGGAGTTCAACGAGCGAACGGATGATATCCCGGAATATAGTGTCATCATATATATATATATATATATATATATATATATATATATATATATATATATATATATATATATATATATATATATATATATATATATATATATATATATATATATATATATATATATATATATATATATATATATATATATATATATATATACACATATATATATATATATATATATATATATATATATATATATATATATATATATATATATATATATATATATATATATATATATATATATATATATATATATATATATATATATATATGATGACACTATACTCCGGGATATCATCCGTTCACTCGTCGAACTCCGGCTGGAATCCTGCATCCGACTGGAATCCTGCAAATCCTGCATCCGACTGGAATCCTGCAGACGTTTCGCCAAAATCTCACTTGGCATCTTCAATGCTCGCGCTCCGAAAACACTTCGAATGTTATATATATATATATATATATATACTATATATATATATATATATATATATATATATATATATATATATATATATATATATATATATATATATATATATATATATAGGGTTTTTTACAGCTGTCGCTGTCTCCCTTCTCTCAACCTACGCCTCCATCTATCTCTGTCCTGCCATTCATCTCCGGTACCTCTTTTTTCCATAGATTCATTTACTTCATCCCTCCAAGATCTTCTGGGTCTACCCCTTTTCCTTCTACCAATGTTAAGGTGTCTTTCTTGACACCCATTCGCTGCCTGATCTCCTCGTTTCTTACTTTGTCTATTCTCGAAATTCTACAACTTCTCCTCCAGTATTCCATTTCAGTGGCCTGAATTTTACTTTTGTATTTTTTGTTGATCACCCAGTTTTCCGCGCCGTATGTCATTACGCTCTGTACTATGGTGTTAAATATATGTGATTTGGTGAGTCGAGTGATGTGTCTATCCCAGAGTATTGGATTTAGTTGTCTGATACAGTTTTGCGTCTGGCCTAGTCTACTGTTCATTTCTTCCTCTGTTGTCCCTTTTTGAGATATTATGAAACCTAAGTATTTGAAATTTTTGGTTCTCTTTATTTGATGATTTTCATCGACTTGTAGGTAGTTTTCTCCATCTTCTGTTGTTCCGTTTTCGAAAAATTTATTTCCATTCCATTTTTCTCATATTCTTCCTTCAGTTTTCGTAACATGTAACTTAGGTCTTCTTCGTCTTGTGCGAGTACAACTTGGTCGTCCGCGAAATTTAAAGTGTAAAGACAGTCGCCTCTAAATGGAATTCCCATTTGTTCACATTTTTTCTTCCATGGTTTTAAGATCTCCTCTAGAAATATAAGGTTGTTCGGAAAGTCATTTTGTTTTTTCCCGTCAGAGGACTTAATTACGTTTTTTCGAAACCAACTTCAGACTTAAGCCGCATAATCATTATATGTCTTGAGAGCTGATATTGCAAGGCTTGTGTGTGAAAAAGTTCTATTAATTCTACGCAGTAGTTTTTGGTTGGTGCCCTTTTAAATATGGAGAGCAATAAGCAGCATTTTCGTCATATTTTACTTTTTTACTTCAGAAAAGGTAAAAATGCTGTCCAAGCGAGAAAAAAATTGACAGATGTGTATGGAGAAGGCGTGTTAACAGTACGCCAGTGCCAGAACTGGTTTGCAAAATTTCGATCCGGCAATTTTGATGTCGAAGATGCACCACGGTCTGGAAGGCCGGTCGAAGCTGACAAAGATGCGATAAAGGCATTAGTTGATACAAATCGGCGAATAACGACACGAGAGATCGGTGAGAGATTAAATTTGTCGAATTCGACTGTTTATGGCCATTTGAAAGGCATGGGCTTAACCTTGAAGCTCGATGTGTGGGTGCCCCATGTCCTTACGGAGCGAAATTTGTGTCGTCGTCGTGTGTGATTCGCTCCTCAAACGTCAAGAAAATGATCCATTTTTGAAGCGGATTATTACTGGGGACGAAAAATGGGTTGTATACAACAATGTTAAACGCAAGAGGTCATGGAGCAGAAAAGATGAACCGGCTCAAAGCGTGTCAAAAGCCAACATTCACCAAAAAAAGGTGATGCTCTCCGTTTGGTGGGATGTCAAAGGAATCGTTTTTTTTTAGCTTTTGCCGGACAATACAACGATTAATTCAGAAGTCTATTGTCATCAACTGGACAAATTGAATGATTCACTTAAAGAGAAGAGGCCCGAATTAATCAACAGGAAGGGTGTAGTGTTCCACCAGGATAATGCGAGACCTCACACAAGTTTGGTCACTCGCCAAAAACTTTTACAGCTTGAATGGGACGTACTGCAACATCCACCATATTCTCCAGATCTGGCGCCTTCCGACTACTATTTGTTCCGGTCCCTGCAAAATTTTTTGGATGGCAAAACCTTTACCTCAAATGAAGATGTCAAAAACCACCTGAACCAGTTTTTTGTCAGCAAGGACCAAAACTTTTATGAGAGGGGAATTATGTTACTGCCAGAAAGATGGCAAAAGGTGTTGGACCAGAATGGCCAATATAAAATTTAATAAAATATTTATTCATTATACGAAAACTGTCTTTCATGTTCCCCAAAAAAAACGAAATGACTTTCCGAACAACCCAATATTTTAAACAATGTTGGTGATGTGGAGCATCCTTGTAGCAGCCCTTTTGTTGTTTTAAAGCTTTTTGAGAGTCTATCTTCGATTTTTATAGATATTTGGTTTCTTTCAAACATTTTTTTAACGGTCTCTATTAATTTTTGTGGCAATCCGATGGTCTTCATTGCCTTCCATAGTATCCCCCTGGGTATGGTGTCCTATGCCTTTTTTAGGTCTATAAAGGCTAAGTGAACCGCTCTATTTTTAGCCATTTTCTTCTCTATCACTTGTTGTAGTGTATATATGTGGTCTATACAAGATCGACCCGCCGTAAAACCTGTTTGTTCTTCTCCAATTTTGCCTTTTATTTCTATTTCTAGTTTTGCCTTTACGAGTTTTCCATATAGTCTTCCCATAGATGATATTACGCTAATTCCTCTGTAATTTTCGCAATTTTTACGGTCGCCTTGTTTGAATATCGATGTCATATATGCAGTTGTTCACTCTTTTGGTAGTTGTTCTCCATTTATTGCTCTTAGAAACATTTGGTGTATCATTCGGTATAGTTTTTCTGATCCGTATTTTATTAGTTCAGGAACAATGCCTCCTGGGCCGGCAGCTTTATTATTCTTCATATTTTTAATGGCCATTTTTACTTCTTCTAAGCTAAGATCTATATCCTTTTGTTCGTCTGATGTTGTCTCCGAGTTTTCTCCAATAAAAGTAGGTCTATCCTCTGTTAGCAGTTTTTTGTAGTATATTTCCCACATAGTATTCTAGATGTACTTTTTCTTTCCTATTGGTTCTAAGAGATTTAATTAGACGCCAGGATTCTGAATTACGCGTTCCTCCTATATATTGTTCCACATTTTTGCAGGCCTCTTCCCATTTGTTTCAATTTTCAATTCAATAAATACATTATTCAACGAACAGCTGCTATTGTAAAGGCCATCTCGGAAATATTCTTTTATCTCTTAATCACAGACAACTTTCTAGTGACTTCCTTTCTTCAAAGTCTAGATTTGCCAAGGAGCGAATGTCTAACAAATAAATAATTAATGAAAATAGAGATTCAAAATTATTTGGAGCGTGGTTTTCAAATTGCCTTCTTTTTTGTCACAGGCAACAGGGACAACATTGAACCTCGATTTAATGTTAGAATTGAGGATGATGTAATTAGTTGCACAAAACATGCAAGGAATTTAGCGATGCATTTTGATACAATTCTTTACATTGTGCCAATTTTACTTTGTGTTGTTTAAATAAAAAAGATAAAGATTATGGTTTAATATGTAACCAATTTTCCTTGTATCTACTAAGCATTTGAATTTAAGGTTTCAGGGATATGTCTCACCTTTGCACTACTACTCATTTTATATACAATACACGGAGTGACAATGAAACTACTGTATAAAAGCAATTTCGCAAAGCGGTTTCACCGGAAATAACCTCGACATTCTTATTTTAACTAGAAACTCCTTGTATATTCTTATGTTTTTGAACTCGCTAGATAGTTCTAAACAACTTTTGTCTAATATACTCCATGTCGAAAAATTTTTTAATACAGTAGCTCAAAAATTTAACATAATACTAAGATATTTTTATTTTATGAAAAAAACCAAGTAGGCCAGAACAACCCTATTTCATTTTCATTTCGAGGCAGGCAGATTTCTGAAATGCGGAGCCACAGAAAGTAAGCCGAACTGGATGAAATTCTGCCAGGGTACCGCTGATTATACACTATTTCAACTTTATCGATAATTATAAAAACACTGTTATAAATTAAGAAGCGGTTATAAATTAGGAAGTGGTTTCTATAGTTGTCAACATTTAGATTTTCGTTTCTACGAGCCCTAACAACTAAATGTTCGGACGATGTAAAAAAAGATAAAAAAGACATTTTTATATCTATTTAAATTTTTTTTTTGCTTTGTCGATTGAATAACACACAGAACGTGCTATCGTAATCAATTATTTTTTATTTCGCATGAATTACATGGCGAAATAACGGATACATACCAAATTTGCTGACAAATGCGAATGTTTATTGACCAAGAAATCAATGCTACCCATGCATTGATGGTAAAATGTAGTGTGATTAGATGAATGAGATGTCAGTTCGGGTTGTATCTTTCAAGTTTGTATAATAGTTGATAAGAAAATGACGCGTGGTGGTGCAAAAACTTTGAAATGACTTGAGTAATGCAAAATCAACAGTCGGGGATATTATAAAAAAGTATGGAGAGACAGCTAGTGTTCGCGTTCGTGGTAAAAGTTCAGGCCGACCCCGTAAAATCACTGAAAGAGATCGTCGTATTCTGGTCAAGATTTGTAAAACTAGCAGACGAAGCGTCTTACGACAAATTCAAGCCCAATAGAATCACGAGGCAAACTTAAATGTCTCCAGGGAATGTTGTAGACAATGGATGCATAAGTCTGGTTTGAGTTTTTATAAGGTAAGTTTACAATTTTTCCTGCTTCAATATAAAAATTATTAATATTCTATGATATACTTTTGTTAAAGGCAAAGGAAAACCCATTATTAACGTCTATTCAGAAGAAAAAATGTTTGGATTGGGCAAAATCTAAAATATCCTAGACAACGGAAACGTGGAGTAACGTTACCTTCAGCGACGAATCAAAATTTGATGTGTGTGCAGGCGATTTTCGAAAAAGGGTGATTCGTACAAAATCAGGAGCCTTCCACAAAGATTGTCTAAAGCGCACGGTAAAATTTCCCCAGGATGTTATGATATGGGGGTGTATGAGTGGTAAAGGGGTCGGCAACTACGAGTTCATTGATGGTACTGTAAATACAGAAAAATGCCAACAAATTTTATCAAGAAGTTTGATTCCATCAATAGAACGAACTTTTGAAAATGAAAATTTTATATTTCAACAAGATGGTGCGTCCTGCCATACTGCGAAAACAACAAAAAAGTGGTTTGGGAACCATAATATGAAAGCTGTATCGTGGCCATCAAGTAGCCCCGACTTGAATATTATTGAAACTTTATGGCATCGGATGAAAAAGACTTTGCGTAACAATCCTCAGCGTACAGTTCCAGCATTAAAGGCAAAAATCACCGAAATTTGAAACACTTTCACCCCCGATATTGCAAGACTTTGGTAGATTCCATGCCAAAACGCATAAAAGCTGTTATTGCCGCGAAAGGTGATGTTACTTCTTATTAATTTTCGATTTAAAGTAAAAGATTTAAATGCGTCAGCAAATTCGGTATGTTTTTGATATTTTGTTATGTAATTTATGTGAAATAAAAAAATAATTCATTACGATAGCACTTTTTGGTATAAAAATAAGTGCGTGATTTCATTTTTCTATCGAAAAGGCAAAAAAAAATCAATTTAAAATAAGTATAAATATGTTTTCTTATTATTTCGTACATCGTCCGTACAATTAGTTGTTAGGGCTCGTATCGCTTCGAATCCATAGCTAACTATGCGACGCGTATGATTGTTTATTGGAAATTGTACTATTTTATCAATTTTCGTGCAAACGGATTATAACCAACGAAAAAAGAGGTATCTTGTTTTTTGTAATTGGATGCAGGATACAAAAAGTAGGTAAGGACAGTGCAGTAACTGATCAAACTTTAAAAACTCGTTTCCCGATAACAGCATTTTTCTTAAATGGTGATAAATTTTGCTTTTCATGATTTATTGTTTTATATGCGCCCTTTGAATCAGTAAGTAACAGTAATATTTTTTGTTCTGGCATACTTCGTTTTTTCATAAAATAGAAAAATTTTGGAATCTTGAACGGCTTTATTTTGAAAACTACTGATTTAACTAAATGTAAATTTCCTTCAAAGAAATTATGAACGGTAACTTAAATGGCGCTGATTGATGAGCTATACCTGGTGAGCATGCTATTATTACCTCTTGCCTCTCAACCGCACTCACTACTTTTATTATATTGTTATATTTTAGCAGCTTAGAGGAGGTGGTTCACGTTATTAATAGTTCCGGACAGCTAAACTTGGTATACAGCCGTAACAGTATATTTTGGCAATAAATTTGCAAACGCGGCGTTGCCACATCTACACGAAATCAATTGCAACCATGAAATTGAAAATGGGACCCGCTATATTTTATTACACAAAATTAAAAGTGATTTCTGTTAATATCTACTTATATATTGCTACAATTTTTGACTTCACTATTCGATGGGTACAATATAAAGCAACAAACTCCCTGCAAACTATATCATGGTTCATAGGCACCACCAAAATCTGCCATATGGGCATATACATACGTAACGTAATGGCCCAGTAAATGCCACTAACCCTAATCAATTACCTTCTATAACAAAGTTACGCCTTTTTCGAATCGCTCTTAAATCCGCTTGATTGATTAAATTATTGCGTTAAACGCACAATACTGTAGGCACCTACTTTAATATTTTTCATTGAGGATCATGAATTAACCTCCTCCCAATTTGCATGCATTTATATGCTGTCGTGATTTGTGCATGCATATGTTATGAACGAAGTGACTAACTAATTTTGAAGCTTCCGAATCGTAGATATTTATAAAAAACATTCTATTGGTTGGTGTCCTAGGGTAGCTTATTTAAAATTGGGATTTAGTTTTTACTTTTAAAGGTGCGATTGTCACAAACTTTCTATATAAAATTATCAAACGTTTTATTAAAATATTCTACAAGTAGAATATTATTATTATGAATAGAATATTAGTAAAATTTAAAAAATGCGTATCGAAAATGTACATCTCTCGAACCGACTCTGAACCGGTTCGAATTTGTCCGTGCCGTATAATAAAATAGTGAAAATAATTAGCTGCCGCTAGTCAAGTGAAAATTTCCGATTTCCATGACCCGTCCGCATGTGATAAATTAAAAAAATAATAATTTTCCACTTCCGTTGGTCATTTTTCATAACAATCATCTTTCAAATTGCCCTAAATAATTAATGAATTGGTGTATAACGTATATCGGGTGAGCAAATAATATCTAAGGATTATTGTAATCTTGAAATATCTTTTTTCTACTCCCTTCTGTAAAATACTTAATTATACAGCGATCTAGCGTGCAGGAAACGTCACTTTACAACGTGAGTTTCTTGTCCCACGGATCCGAGCCACTTCGGACACTTCCGGGATATTACCGCACGGGTTTGGGAGTAATCGGATGTTTTCGGAGATTTTACCGCACGGGTTGAATATGAACGTTTATCAATTCTGACGGTTATGTTAGTGAATGTATTCCTGTTGTTTTGCAAAAATGTATCCGAAAACTAACGATCGTAGAAAAAGTATAGTATGCAACACGTTTGGTAAACTTTTTAAGTCACTCATTTATTAAACACTTGTTCCGCTGCGCTTCGCCCGTATCAAATCAACTCATGACTATAATGCCGTTTACCACACTTGTTCCGTAATATATTATGAATTTTATACTCCCTTCTAAACGGTGATTCAATAAGGGTTTCCACATTAAAATAATAAAAAAAAATCGGAAGAATATAAAAACATACAAACACTTTTATTTGCCATTTTAGATTAGTGTATTACAATTAGGTATGAAAGATGATGTCATTCAAATGACCCCTGCGACTCATGTGGCATTACGTAATTCGTTTATTGAAATTTCCCATCACTTTTTGACACAATTCAGGTTCTATGCCGTTCGCGTCTAGTCTCCTGTTTCAGCTCTGGAATAGTGTTTGGTTTATTTCTATACACTCTGCTTTTTCGATACCCAAAAAAAAAATCTAGGGGAGTAAGATCACATGATCGCGGCGGCCAATTCATATCGCCGTTACGTAAGATAATTCGACCAGGAAACTTTCCCCGCAGCAATTGCATCGTTTCTCTGGATTTGTGACAAGTGGCTCCATCCTGTTGGAACCACAAATTTTCAATGTCCAACTTCCTCCCAACTTCTTCCAGAAAAAATCAGATATCATGTTTCGATAGCGAACACCATTAACTGTAACATCGTTCTCCGCATTATCCTCGAAAAAAAAAGGGCCAATTATTCCTCCGCACCAAAATGCGCACCAAACAGTCACTTTTTGAGGATGCATTGCTTTTTAAACCATCGCTCTTGGATTTTCTAATCCCCAAATACGAGCATTGTGTTTGTTTACAAAGCCACCAACGTGAAAATGTGCCTCATCGCTAAAGATGATTTTCGTTGAAAAATGAACCCCTTGTTCTCGTATCCATTCTGCAAACACGCGGCGCTGTTGATGATCTCAAGGTTTCAACTCCTAAGTTATTTGGACTTTATATGGGTGTAGATGCAATTCTTTTGTCAAAATTCGCTGTGTGGTTGAATACGTAAGGCCCACTTGCTGCGATCGATGACGAATCGATGTGTTTGGATCTTCGGCTACACTTTCGCGAACAATGGCAATATTTTGATCTGACCGACCTGTACGAGCACGTTGAGGGACTTTGAGGTTAGTTACAGATCCAGTTTGCTCAAATTTTTGAACCACATTCCAAATTGTCCTCTCAGAAGGTCGATTTTGCGCGCCGAAAAATTCATGTAGAGCCCGATATGCATTTTTTCTTGATCATCGACCATTTTCATAATAGGCTTGCACAATTTTTACACGCTGTTCCGTCGTATATTGCTCCACGACTAATTTTGTTTATGTTTTGAGGTTAGAAATCCCATATGGTAATAAACAAATACAGTGGCGTTTCAAAAATATTTCAGATTGTAATGTGGAAACTCTTACCCGTTATAAAATAAATAATTATACACCGATGCGGAATGTGTCATTTTACCACATCAGTTTCGTTTTCCATGGCCGGGTCACTTCGGACATTTCGGGAATACCACCGCAAATTTACCCAAAAACTAACGATCGTAGAAAAGGTAGTATGCAACACGTTTGGTAAACTTTTTAAGTCAGACGTTTATTAAACATTCGCTCCACTCGTCCCAAATAAACTCGTGACCCAAACGTCGTTTATCAAACTTGTATAATATACTTTTTTTTTTGTTTTCAGTAAGTACTAGTACGAATAGAACTAATTTTATCAAATAGACATAGACAGATGATTATTATTTTTGTCAAGAATTCAAATTCTTATTTATTATTGTTTTTGCACTTACGATGTTGTTGGTCATTCGATTATCTTTATAGCCAATAACGCTAGGAAAAAGCGTATAATCCATTATAATAAAATAATATAGCGTCAAAAAATTAATATTTATATCACCGGCATTGCAAAAACGATGGTAATTTCAATAGTCGCAGGAACCTATTTCTATTCAACCAAATCGACATGCAAAGATACAAATGGTAACGGTGGTTGCAACCACTTAGTATCCACTATATTTAGAAGTTGGGTGCCACAAACTTCAAATCAATAAAACAAAGCTACGCCCTGATATATTGGAAACTGTAAAAAAAGAACATCACAATGGAAAGGTATTTTCACCCCCTGGCTTACTTGATAGTATTATCGAACTTCGAATTGAATAGTCACCCCAAAAATATACACTTGCAATCATTGCACACACTCAATACTGCGATTATTGTGAATGGGGTCGCCAGCGGCCGGGAGGGGGAGGGTACATATGCCTTGATTTTGCATACATTTGACTGGCAAATGCGAGTAAAATCCACTACAATGGGTTTTATGGAGGGTTAATTGATTGAAAGTTCCGCTCGCGTATCTGAATTGTGTGATTTTTATTATTACAGTATATAAAGCGAATAGGAACAGTTGCCAAAGTTGCCTTTTACAGTTGTCTGTAGTAAAAAATATGATTTATCCAGATGTATTTGTAGAAATTTGACGGAGCGTTTTGAAAATTTGGGATAAAATATACCGCGGCGATATAATGTCAGGGACGGAAATAATAAAATGAGGTACGTTTGTTCGTAGATTAATTTTCAGTTGTATTTTCAAATAAAATTGACAAAACGGCGTTGGTACTGTTTTGCGACCATGACCGTTTAAAGAAACATTTACAATACTTTTACGTCAAGTTGAATAAGGATATTTCCAATATACCTTCAAACAGCTTATGTTTTTAACTGCACCACATCTACATGAGTTAGGGAATACTTCATCGGTTGCAGAATCGTCTGAAATGGCACAATTCCAGCTCAAACCTACAAGAAAATGTCAATTATTCTGTTCTTTTTGCCTAAGCCTACTCAAGATGATAAAATTCGGGTTGTCAAATATGTCCTTTAAATTCACAGTTCAATAGCAGCATCTCTTTTGACATATACAAAATATTCTAGTGTTATTGTTGAATTTCTTCTCATCAAATTGAAGTTCGCGTTTTATTTTCCTGCAACCAAGTCACGGAGGGGGATGATGTATGGAAACGAATATTTTGTAAAATTAAAATTAATTTCCACATTTGCTCAAAAAATATGTCTTCCTAAATTTTCTTATGTCAGACAAACATTTCTTTGGTAGCAATTATCAATACGCTAGTTAGTTAAGTGATCAGATAAGATGGCTCCCAAACCCGTGACCATAGAGCCGCAAACGTCAGAAGTGGTTCTTGGCAATGGATAACAAAGCTCCTAAAATTACTTGACTCACGTTTGATCCGTGAATAATTTATCAATTCAAATTCATTCTGCTTCATTTTCCTAAGATAGAAAAATTCGAAGATTAAATGTTATGATTTGTGACATATTCAAATTCACTAAATAAACAGTTTTCTAAGTTTCTACGTCTCAATGATGAAGTATAACGTCATTGTTTCACCTCGGTCCTATTTTGAGCGAACCAAACAAATGCTAATATAATAAGGGGTGTTTTTTTTCGACGTATAGAACTTTAAGTTGCAATAAAACAATGATGGATTATTCGATTGACCTGAATTTTATTTATCCGAAAGATAATCTTGTGGCATTACATTTTTAATATGATTTGTATCACATGACCGCCACGGCTGGCGCGGATGTGGTCCAATCTGGACGTCCAATTTTCAATGACTTTTTTCAACATTTGTGCCCGTATATCGGCAATAACACGGCGAATGTTGTCTTCCAAATGGTCAAGCGTTTGTGGCTTATCCGCATAGACCAATGACTTTACATAGCCCCACAGAAAGTAGTCTAGCGGTGATAAATCACAAGATCTTGGGGACCAATTCACAGGTCCAAAACGTGAAATTAGGCGGTCACCAAACGTGTCTTTCAATAAATCGATTGTGGCACGAGCTGTGTGACATGTTGCGCCGTCTTGTTGAAACCACATCTCCTGGACATCATGGTTATTCAATTCAGGAATGAAACAGTTAGTAATCATAGCTCTATACCGATCACCATTGACTGTAACCTTCTGGCCATCATCGTTTTTGAAGAAGTACAGACCAATGATTGCACCAGCCCATAAAGCGCACCAAACAGTCAGTTTTTCTAGATGTAACGGTGTTTCGACATTCACTTGAGGATTAGCTTCGCTCCAAATGCGGCAGTTTTGTTTGTTGACGTAGCCATTCAACCAGAAGTGCGCTTCATCAGTGCGCTTAAACAAAATTCTCTTATGAAAATCGGGAACAACGGCAATCTCGTTTTGGGTCCATTCGACGAATCTACGCCTTACTTGATGATCATTTGGCTTCAATTCTTACACGAGCTGGATTTTGTAAGCACGTAAACCAAGATCCTTCCGCAAAATCTTCCATAAAGTGGATGGATACAGATCCAATTCCTGTGCTCGATGGCGGATGGACTCATTCGGGTCTTCATCAATGCCACGCTCTACAGCAGCAATAGCTTCTTCTGTACGCACCGTACGGCGTCTCTGGGGACGCGAGTTATCAATAAGAGTAACCGTGGGACGAAAACATTCCATGGTTAATCGAATTAACTGCTCTGATGGACGATTTTGTCAACGATAAAATGGACGTAGTACGCGATACGTATTCCGCACAGAACCATTATTTTCGAAATAAAATAGCACCATTTGCCAGCGTTGTTCAGGCGTGAGTCTATTCATGATGAATTGCCAAACCAAACTGAGAATAAAACACTTGACAGCTGTTAAATCGGTCGCCATCTTGAATAGTAATGCCAATTTAAAGTTCTATACATCGAAAAAAAACACCCATTATAATCCATTGAGACCATCCAAAATATCCAAAACATTTTAAGCGAAAGCTTTATAAACGTAAGCTCGACTAGAATTTTATATAAAACCGAAACTTTTAGCGCGGATCAGAAAGAAACTTTCCGTGCCCACCTGTAATTACCGAACTGTTTGCTGATCGTGTCAAGATTAAAGTTCTTTGTTCATTTAGCTCTCTGTACGCGAATTTTCCACAGGAATGCCAAACTTGCAGAGAGCGAAAGGCAAGAATAACACGATAATCCGCATTAAAAGTTTAAAGCAAAGAAGTTTAACCAGATTTCCACTATAAGTAATCGAATATTATCGACCTTTGACCTTCCAGTTATATGTCATACACTATATTGCAATTTAACACTAACTGTTAAAAAAATGACTGATTAATATCGACACCTAAAATATAATTTTGTGAATGAATTGTAATTGAAACAAAATTATAGGAATTTTGATAACAAATCACAAAATATTTTCAATTCAGATTTTAGTTAAGAAATTACTGTAATTTCGAAAAGAAACCTTCCCCAAATTTGATCCACTAGATGCGCATGCGGTATGAAGACTTAAACCGTATATTGGAATTCTCGAACAAACATAGTATACTAATAAATGTATATGCGTATTTAGTACTCCGGAAAAAGCACCTATTTCTACACAATTAAAGTCCGAACATATGAGGTTCCTCTCGTGGATTCTTGTCGAAATTCAGATGGTGTTCGACTATGATTTAAGATTTAAACCTCATATAAAACTTAAAAAAAATTACCCGTATTGACACGTTTTATCAAAGATTCAGAAGTTACAACTGTTGGATACTTTAGTTCTCAGGCGTGTTAACTTTGCTGACGTTGCTGACTAATCAATGGAGGAAAGAAGACAGCTATACTACTTCTGCTTCATTGTTCCATTTCGTAATTTTTCTTGGTATCTTTCTTACAGAATTCGTTTCAGAACCGATGTACATACATTAAGTTTAAGGCATCGCGAATATATATCGCTGCCAGTTCATAAAACTGTTTTCTATGAGGGATCCCTTTTCGTACAACACTTACCGGCTTTATAATGGTATCCCGGAAAAGTATAAAATTTTATCAGTGGTTGCATTCAAAAGAGGATATAAACGATTTCTGCTCAACAAGTGACCTTTAATTACTATATAATTACAATATAAATACTATTAAATCAAATTATACTTATGACTTAAGTATTATCTTAGCCACTTTTCTAGTGTGGTTATTTTTCGCTACAGATATATTAAAATTGTTAATAATACTCTTCCTATGAGGTGGGAGGTTGAACCAGAATATTTTTTAAACTGACAACAATAAACAATTAATGAAATAATGATTGTTGTCATTATTAAAGTCTCTTATTAATAGAGAAAAAAACTCATAGTAATAATAATAATAACAATTTTATAAAATACCACATTTTCCTAAAATTTCTATGGTTTTAAACGAATAACATGGCCTATATGTCATAACTCACTGCACTATTTTTTTTTTGTTTTATTATTAATTGGTGTTAAATGATATTCCAGTGATATTTGACGTTAATAATAGCAGAATGCACAATTAAAATAATTGACTACTTTTAAACCCTAACACATAAAGGAAAAATGCAATTAACGCTACCTTCTATAAAATACATAATTATACACCGATCTAGAGTGCGAGAAGCGTCAGTTTCCGACGCGAGTTTCTAGTCCCACGGATCCGAGCCACTTCGGACATCTCCGAGATATTACCGCACGAGTTTGGGAGCAATAGGATGTTTTCGGAGATTTCACTGCACGGCTTAAATTTTGACGTTTGTCAATTCTGATTGCGAATGTATTCCTGTTGTTTTGCAAAAATGTATCCAAAAACTAACGGTCGTGGTAGCCTTTTAAGTCATTCGTTTATTAAACACTCGCTTGCCAAATAAACTCGAGACTAATGCCCTTTACCGCACTTGTAGCCTAATATACTATTATGTCACATAAAATGAAAATATTCAATGCTGAAGACGACCGTATTATTTATTTTTGCGCATTAATGGTAGGGGTTACCTGAATTTCCGCCAGAAAATTTATTGAAAATGGACACAAAATAAATTAATAGAATCGCTTATTATGCGTACCAAATATCATTGGAATATCATTTGCACTAATTAATATTAAAATAAAACGTATCAAATTTTAATTTTTCAACTCCGACACGAAAACGAAGCAAGCGAACAAAAAATGTTATACCATATTTTCTTCTTAAAATTAGATGTGAATTCTCCAACAACTAATTGTCAAAACATATGCGAAAACTATTTATATTATCATTATTAGGGTCATTGTTAGAATATTGTTATTAATGTCCAAAATGCCAAAAATAAGCACGAGCGTATCTCAAAACCAACCAAAACGAATATTGCAAATTATTTCTCACGATACTTTCGTCAATCTGGTGATTAAATTAGATCTCGTAGAATTGCACAAAAGCTCCTACGATTTAATGCAATTGGTACAGGGAAAACTGTCATAACCGTCCGTGACATGAATGGTAACAAGGGCATTATTAGATAAATGACGCAAGTTACTCCTTTAAATCAGAGGATAACCGAGAGGAAAGGAAAACTGTTAGAATAAAATATGCATCAGAAATATATCTCTTAGGTTTAATTGTTATAGAGCGAAAAAAAATCCCATAAAAAACTAACCAAAACTCGATATAATTTTTGATTTAATATGAACTTTTGCTGTAATTTCAAAATTTTTCTAGCGTTCCCAGCTTTTTTAAATGTTCCTTCTTTATTACTTTGCATAGATTTTAAATACTGATAAGTATTCGCCCAAAATACTAAAGTTACTGAATTCCAACCGCACTAATTTACTAATGGACCAAAACTCTTACAGCTCGTCTAAAGATTAAGGACATGTATTCGAATTAAATGTCACAGTCATATGATCTATTATTGGGGTAGGTTGTAAACAACTCAGCACGCGTGTAACCGCATATAAAACACCCTTCCAACTGAATCTGCGTGGCAGTAAGTTGGTGTGGCATAACCTGAAACTACGGTCGACAGTGAAAAGTTTTTGTTCTCTAATGGACAACTAACATTGCGTTTTGCAGTTGGCAAAGATGCAACCGGCCTCTTAAGTTGATTAGTACAATTTATACAGAGCAAATATCTCGGCGCAATAGTAAGGCTATGATATTTTTAAACATATATTTTTATTATAGTTACCCTAAAGAATTGTCCAAAAACGTGTAACTTCTCGGCAGTAATATATACATAGTGCTCAAAATGATACAAATTAGTGTTTTTTTTAGTTCACTCTCTTCTCTATGAAAATTTGACAGCTGCCTTTTACTGTAGTTATTTACGACCTCTATCTTATATAACAGATATGTGGCATAAACATAAAGAACAAATGCTTAAAACCTTCGACTTTAACCAAATATTTAGAATAGAAGATTTTAATTTATTAACAAATAATAATACACTTACACTTGCATCTATCTATGTTCTATTGCTGGAAAAAAGAATGTACAGGGTGGTTTTTCTTGGAACGCTATCTCAGAAACTATAGGAGATGGAGCCAAAAGTTAAATACATTTTTGAATTCTATATATAATTCTAGACATATTTTGCGTATAATGTCTTATACCGTTTTTGACATTTTTAATTTTATATGCAAGACGTAAAATATATGCCAACTTCTTCATTCGGAAGCATTCATTGTTTCAGTTAAGTAACGGATTAAATAAGAAAATTCGATACATGTTAATACGTAAAATACGTGAAAAATAAGATTAAAAATGAAATTAAAACAACTACAATTTTTTTTTTAAAGAAACAACCTATTTTTTTATAATCTTGTCATATTTAGCAATAAAAATTAAGGCAATTTTATATAAGGTTGTGTATGACTAACATTTTTACTTTTTGAAATATTTCCTTTTAAACATTACATCACAATTAATATGCCGTTGCCATACAAGTTCAGTTAGTGTAAGGTGGCCTGGCGGGGTTTTAACAAAGCAAGTGCTAAAGTGCTGCCACTAGGATTTACCATTCCAAAGTTAATAATCTTGCCGATGCGCCTATGATGATTCATACCGAATAAGGATTATTGGTATTGGTATTGGTATTAAAGGGGGGCCTCCAAGCACTTAGGCCACCAGATGGGCCCGTTGTGCCCCCAGGCCGCTCTAGAGGGCGTCCAGAATGCCGCCCCTCCTGTAGAAGGTCAGCAACTCCTTTAGCCCAATACCGTGCACTGAGTCCGGATCGATCAGGGCCGTTCCGAAGACTCCCAATCTTGCCCATGTCAAGGCAGGGTCGTCTCCAATGCCTAGCAAGCAGAGATGCCTCCTAAGCCTGCAATGTCCTGTGTAGGCCCCTGTTAGTGCTCTACACTCCCTTCTGGTCAGTCTAAGCAGCTCCCTGGTCCGAGGAAGGGCGGGCCCATCCATCATAAGCCTCGCCTGCCTCATTCCCGGAGCAACTCTCCAGCCCACCGCGGCCCGGTCTCTCGCCCAGGCTTCGAGAGTTCCCCGCCTCACACACGGGGCGATCCCCAAGCGGGGCTCTGGTTGGCCCTATATGCCTATGCGAGGAGCCCTCCCTGGCTAAGGCGTCCGCTGCCTCATTGCCCCGGACACCGGTGTGACCCGGGACCCGGACCAACGTGACCTTTCTCTCCTCAGCCACCCTCCTCAGTACCCCTTTGCACTCCTTTATCAACAAGGTGCGCGTACGCACTGACTTCAGCGCCATGAGTGCAGCCCTACTATCCGAGCAGAAGAAGACTCTCCTGCTTCCGTAGTTGAGCCGAAGCACCTCTCTGGCCGCCATCAATAAAGCGAAAATTTCCGCCTGAAACAAAGTGCAGTACTGACCCAGAGGGACCAACAAGCTTGATCCCGTTGTCTCGCAGTACGCTCCAGCTCCGGCCAGATCTCCCATTCTGGACCCGTCCGTGTACCAGATAAGTCCATCCCAGTCTTCCCTTGATGGAAAGAGAAAGGTCAATTTATCAAAGAAGGTCATCTCGGGGATCACGACGTCACTCGGCATGCCCATGACCCCGCGATCCCCGCGACAGCCCTCTAAAATGTCGTACGGACCCCGATTGAAGGTTCCCTCCCTCCAGAGCCCGCAGCTCACCAGCCTCACAGCTGTCCCGGCCGCCTCCATCTGCACCCGATCCGCCAGAGAGGGCAGCCCCACGAGAGCCTCCAGGGCCCTCGTGGGCGCCGTTCTCATGGCGCCCGTTATGCAGAGGCAAGCCAATCTTTGCAGTCTGTCAAGAACTAGACTTGCTCCCGCTCTTTTGGTCCCCGGCCACCATGCCACTGCCCCATGCGTGAGCATAGGCACCACCATGGTACCGAATAAGGATACGCGATAACATTGGTGAATATTTTATTAACGAACGATAAATAAAAAATCAATTGCTCACAAAGGATACTAATTGTTCAATATTTTCTCTGCTTTGAGCAATACAAGTAGTATAAAGGGTTTCTAAATACATACTGCCATTTCTAACAGGTTCAGTCCCATTTAAATATCCGATGCCTTCTCTTATCCGACGTTTAAATTCCTCGGCAGTTGACGGTTTGTTTGTAAACTAAAGCTTTAAGTGTACCCCATAGGAAAACATCTAAGGGAGATAAGTCGGGTTTCCTTGGAGGCCAGGCGCAACTACCATTCTCCCCAATCCAGTCTCTATGTGCATTTAAATAGCTGCAAATTCCTTGAATTCTGCGATAAGGAGCGCCATCCTGCTACCAAATTAAATTTCGTCCTTCCCTTTCAGGCACTCCATTTTCAACAAAGGGATGGATAATATTCAAAAGCTCTAAGTAGCATTGGAAATTTAAGTTCTCATCAAAAAATACTGGATCTATTATTCTGAACCTCCAAATGGCCTCCACACTTGGACAGAATTTCTACCTGATCCTGTAACTTCCTTATGTTTTTTATTATTCTTGTTGCTCCAGTAATGGATAGTTTAAATTGAGGTTGTAAATATGGATTCATCTATCCAAAATAATATTAGCAAATATATTTTCTGAAAAGTATCTCTCCACAAGATTTGCTCTAATTTCTGAACTGGACAGAAATTATAAGAATTCCAGTAGTTTATTTGAAGGCACGTTCGAAGTGCAACAAAATATTAAGTTATTCTTCATCATTGAAAATATGTCGAAGCCTACTTTTATCTTTGTTCAAGGATCCATATATTCTAAAGTGTTGGTAAATCCTGTCGAATATCCTTTTTTCTGAGAACGTCCTTAATGGAAATTTTGTTATATAATCTCTAAGAGCCAGGGTACGGTTTTTATTGTTCGATGTGTAATTTTCTAAGATAAATTAATTTTATAAATTAAATTCATAAACGATTAATAAATATATCAGTCAATGTGTCAAAAAATATTGGTATTATAACGGGAATTCACAACAAAACACATGTCCAAGGAGGTAGCGTCCTAGCAATTGTTTTGTTTAAAAGCCGTCATATCCATCTTACACTAACAGAACTTATAGGCTCCAGCATATTATTTGTGCTAAACAAATGTTTAAACGGAATATTTCAAAAAGTAAAAATATTAGCCATATAAAACCCTATATAAAATTGTCTTAATTTTTAAAGCTAAATATGACAAGCTTATAAAAAAAGGTAGATTCAATTTAAAAAAGTTTTATAGCAGTTCTTTTAATTTTATTTTTAATCTTATTTTTCGTGTACCCTGTACTAATATGTATTGGAATTTCTTATGAAATGCGTTAATCAAGTCTTTTGTCTACAACAAAACTGTTGTTGTAGAAGTTTATTGTGAATCATAATATAAAAAAGAAATATTTTTGCTAAGGTAAGTTAAGTACATTATGCAGTAATAAGAAGAATAACAATGCACATCTATCATTTGACGAAAGAGAAAACCTAGTTAATATTCTGAGTGGGGATAAAAACAAAACCAACTAACCAAATACTTGCTTACTTCTGCACAAAAATATGTGGTTAATTTTGGTGGGTTCTGTTATTTTCTTGAGTTGAGTTAATAGAATGATAGGAGATACTAGCAATTAATAAGGCGGTATGTACAATTTTAGGTTATGTCTATGTTTACGCTTGTGTCAAGCCCGTTTTGCATTAGTTGTGTATTTATATGTATTTGTTGTATGTATTTCGACGTACGTTAGTATAGTAGTTCAATTTGTTATAATACGACCAAAAATATATTGAATTTATTGCTTTGACTTTTTAAGTATTTTTGCAGTTCCTGAACCGCAGACCTTCGCAGGTAAAACTTGAAATCATTATTTGAAAAGTAAATGGACCGTTATAAATTTGATTAAGCATAGATGCTGCGGGGTATTTTCGAATAAGTAGAAGCGTTTATTCTAACATCAGGTGATTATATATATATATATATATATATATATATATATATATATATATATATATATATATATATATATATATATATATATATATATATATATATATATATATATATATATATATATATATATATATATATATATATATATATATATATATATATATATATATATATATATATATATATATCGTTCATAAGAATTAAATCTAAATTGCAATATGTTCACATATATTACGGAGTTATTTGAATCCTTCCTACCAGTAAGTATGTATTTATGTACCAGATTCTCGAGCTTTAATCGCGCGAGGCTGTTTTCACTGGATAGTTCAAAGGGTAAGTTACAGTTACAGTTAATGTTACAGTATGTTACAGGTAAGTTTGACATACAAAAAAGTTTGTATTGTGTATTGATTAATTAACATTCTTCTTGTGTTTTTGTGTCTTCTACATAATTTTTCGATTTATAAACAACAGTCTACTACCAAAACGAGTAATAAAAGAAGAAAATATTTATCGAGAACGATTAGTGGCGAAGTTGATCATTGAACTAGGACTGATTATATTTAATATTTCGTATATTAATAATGATACTATGTAGAAATGTAATGAAATAGAACGCAATAAATTGTTACTTTGTACTATATTTTTATGTATATGTTTCAAGAATTGCTCTTCGAAAAAGATTGAAAACATACTTATATCCCGTTAGTGTAGGTCGATAGATTTCAAGGATGGGTAAGGGTCTGCTCGGCAGGGTGTTGCGCTTTTCGAGTAATAGTTAATCACGGGATCGGTTGTAAAACCACTATATTTCTGGTAGAAGTATAATAGTTCTACTAACGGGTTGCAAATCTTATTTACATTTAGGAAAAATATGTGTAAAAATGTTTTTTATACTAGCTCCTGTAAAATACCTAATTATACACCGATCTAGCGTGCGACAAGCTTGACTTTACCACGTGAGTTTCTTGTCCCACGGATCCGAGGCCCTTCGGAAATTTCCGGAATATTACCGCACGAGTCTGGGAACAATCGGATGTTTTCAGAGATTTTACCGCACGGCTTGAACTTTGAAGATTGTCAATTCTGACGGTTATATCAGTGCATGTATTCCTGTTGTTTTGCAAAAATGTACCCAAATACGTTTGGTAAAGTTTTTAAGTCACTCGGTTATTAAACTTCTGGATTCCTCCTGCGTCGGTTTTTGCTTTTGCAGAGCTTCAGTCAAACTCTAAAGAAGCCAACAGGATGATTGGAGAAACGTCAGCAATTTCGACTAAGCAAAAACCGACGCAGGAGGAATCCAGAAGTTTTGAAAAAAGCATTACAGTAGCCTGTGGAAGTGGAAGTGGAAATGCCTTTTACCACACTTGTTGCATAATATACTATTTTTATTTATCATCGAATTGTGGAGTCAATGTGAAAAATAAAAAAATAGTAGTGAATAGTAGCACAATAATAAGCGGTAAACTGGTCAGTTTGCAGTATACGTAGATTTCGCACATTCACGAACTTTGTATATTTCCGCGAGTACTATTTTAAAGTTGGGATAAATTCAAATATCTCTGAAAGTGGTGAGGGGTGTTCGAACATTTTCTTAAATAAATGTCTATTTGTCCAAAAAGGCTTCACGAAATTTCATATATATTGAGTTGTTAAAAAGGGCTTTTCTACTTGCGATTGCTAACCTTGCCACCAGGTGGCGTTTTCTGACATAATCTCAATATATATATATATATATATATATATATATATATATATATATATATATATATATATATATATATATATATATATATATATATATATATGATGACACTATATTCCGGGATATCATCCGTTCGCTCGTTGAACTCCGACTGGAATCCTGCATCCGACTGGAATCCTGCAAATCTTGCATCCGACTGGAATCCTGCAGACGTTTCGCCAAAATCTCACTTGGCATCTTCAATGCTCGCGCTCCGAAAACACTTCGAACACTCGGAGCGCGAGCATTGAAGATGCCAAGTGAGATTTTGGCGAAACGTCTGCAGGATTCCAGTCGGATGCAAGATTTGCAGGATTCCAGTCGGATGCAGGATTCCAGTCGGAGTTCAACGAGCGAACGGATGATATCCCGGAATATAGTGTCATCACATTTTTCCATCCGTGAATCAATACGTGAGAATATATATATATATATATATATATATATATATATATATATATATATATATATATATATATATATATATATATATATATATATATATATATATATATATATATATATATATATATATATATATATATATATATATATATATATATATATATATATATATATATATATATATATATATATATATATATATTTTATCTCATTAGATCGTTAAATAAGGCCCCGACAACCCAATGAAACCCCATGTCAATATCTGTATACTAACCTAAAATATGAATAGGAGAATTTAAAGCTCAAATTTTCTCGTATTTTGTGAAAAGTTTTCACTTTACGGAATTTTATTAATGTAATTATCCCAAATTTACCGAATAATAAGCTAATTTATCATTTACGATGAGAAATGATACTAAAAATCAAAATAAAATATCTGTGTTTACTACTTTTTTTACAATACCTTCGAAGGGCACCAAATTACCAGGTAACTGACATGACTTAAGGACTATTTTCTTTCAGTGCTTTTATACAAGGGTTATAAAGACTTAAAACATTTTGAACTTCTAAGTATATCAATTTGTACGACCTTATTTCGAAGGTTAATTAAGAAGGTAAACTTTATTTCATACAAATATTTAAAGAGACTATTATTTCATCACAAATTATTCCCCTATTAATGTAAATGAGGAAATGAGCAAAGACACGAATCCCCATCGCCACTTTGCCATCACAATATGAAATACGCACTCTTCGCCATATTTGTTTACTGAAAGCAGCGCCACCATCGGAGAATGAATTCGCGAATAACAAAGAAATATCTATCTATTATACTACCGTGCTCTCTGTCGCTGACTTTATTACGTTCGTGTGCAAAAGGTATATAATGTAGATGGCGCGGCAAGCGTAGCTTCCCAAAATTAAAACTTAAATTGTTGTGACACAGGCGTCGGAGTTGACTGATACAACGGGAACTTTTTCCTATCCAATGTACGCTTTCGAGCAGAAAAAAAAATCAATAAAATTATGCCAGTCAGCCTCCCTTAATGTTTGCGAGCGCCAAATTTTTGTCCATGACATGAAATACAATACGCGTGCCCGACAAAAGCAAAAAGAGCCTTCGGTCCGCACGCGGGAGTGCATTACAAACACACAAATTGTGTAAACAACACCGAAAACGAACAACGGAACTTTCCGCTCTGCGCTTAGGAACACGTTCTTCCCTTTCATCCAATACCGAGATATCTTTTACCGCCACTCGATGGTATTCGATGACATCGTCTATGTTCGATGCAGCATTAAGAGAGCGCGTCGGAATACTTTTTTGCAAAAAAAATATCGAAAGAGCGTATAAAATGTTACAGAAAGCCAACATAATCACAATTAAATGAAGGCCACAAAAAATGATTTTATTTGGATTTTAAAATTTTTAAATGGCAAATTTATGATCTGAGATAGATCAAGAGAATTTTTCACGCTTCCTAGCTCGAAGCAAATTTCAGGATGAAGTGGGATATCTATGATTATATGAGTGCAGAAATAACAGATTTTTTTGAGTTACAAATGTCTAAAACTGTTGACGAAAAGTTGACACCGGAGAGGCGCTTTAGTAATAAAACAATTTTGACCCCTTCCAAGGTAGCCACCATCCAGAACCACACCCAATACCTTCGCAGATCTCCGTTCCGAAACCTTTATATATATTATTTATTATATTATTAATTTCAGGCAATCGGGTTTGATGCAAAATTAACCACAGCTACAGGGCCCATATGGCAAATGTATCAATGATATACAAATGAAAAACATTAATGAACCCATAATGGAACCCTGTGAAACTCGTGCATTACAGTACGTAAACTTGACATTTTATTATTGCAAAAAACTACTTGCTTTCTATCGAAAATATAAGTGGAAGGGATTTCAAACTATAACAATCTGGCTTTTCTAGTACGTTTCACAGTACTTAAATAATTATGTTCATGAACATACGCTCAAATTACAGGAAACACATGTTCTTTAGATCAAACTCGTAGTCATTGTGAATCTATTTTTTGCCATAGCTGAATCGCTGAACACTATATCAAAAGTTATATAAGTGAACTGAGTGTACAAAAACAATTTTTTTAGAAAAGATGGGGCTATATTTTGATTTGAATAGCCAACTTCTGCGCAGATGAAGCTGGTTTGTAAGAATGTTTTGTAAAATCGTGTGAAATTTAGTGTCGGCTCATGTGAATTGGAAGCATCTGTTTAAAATGCGACCGACATCCAGATAGCTTTTGAGAGTTCATGAAAATTGTTCCACATTAACCTTATGTATTTATTAAGAGGGAAAAGAAAGTTCCTAATCCTTCGATGCGACAAATGCGATCATCTTGGTAGTGTTAGTATCAAGCATGTGATGATGTATTTATAATGTTTGAGTTTTTCTTTTGTTGGTTTTGCAATTTGTTCTAAGTGAACGGCAGCGTAGTATGTTTTTATTGGTAGTTATGGAGCATTGACGCCAGCGCTGCGTGCCGCAATTTAAAACAAATAGTAAGCAGAAAAAATAGACAACATTCTGAAGAAAATAAACCTACATTGGTGTAAAAACAAGAAAAGCAGTTCGGTTAGAGAAGAACAGATTAAAAGGTCCTCTACAAACTCGATTACGGAGCTGATTTATAAGAGAAACCTGGTAGTGTACGGCGACACATCTGTGTGGTTAACTAGCCATATCTCGAATAATCTGATAAGGTGTGAGTTATGCCTGCGAAACTGTGTGTGTGGGAGTCCCGACACATGATGATGATGTCGGACCCCCTTTGTGCTAATCGCGTTAAGTGGATGACGCGTCGCTGGAAGGCATCGCAAAGGGGGAATGCTTTTTAAGTACACATATACCTAAGTTTAGGGCAGCACACATTGCCTAACGTTTTTTATCTTTTTGTCGGTGATTTAACCATATAAGACAAGTATTCTACACACTTCTGCAAATTTTCTTTACCCAATTTACGAAGGTAACAAAATAACTAAGATGTCTCGAAATTAAACCGATCAACAATACCCCTGATGTTAGGTCAAGAACGAAGTGGAATATAAGAATTCCCTGACAGGTAAATAGGTATTTTTCTGGAAAAAATCTGCAAGTGCCGAAAGATGCTTCGTTGTTTTAGTTTTTCAGATTTTCAGCATATGTGCATCTGAAAAAGTTTTTTGTAAATGAAGGTTGAAAACCAGTCTGCAAAATCATAATCAATTATATATAACACTTTGAAAATATTTTCTGATATATAAGGAAAATTAAAAAAAAAATAAGTTAAAGCAAAACATGTTTTTCTTTTTATTGCAAAGAAACTTGGATTGGATTTCGCGTTTACTCCTTAATTTAGTTCAAAATGTGATCTAGTTCTTCTAGAGAAGAAGGAAATTTATTCCGCATAGCATTTTTCACTTTGAGGGCCATACGTTCTTTTGTATAAACACTAATGTCTCTCGAAACATTGTTAACAATATTGGTTATTAATCACTAAACAAAAAAGTGCAAATAATTGTTGCTTTATTATACTATATTGTATTGTATCTAGCAGGAAACTTTCTTAAAGTTTATGAAAACTTATTTCATTTTTCAAGTTTCCGGATTATTTATCTATGTAACACAAAACACCCCTAAACTAGTTATTTTTTATAAAAACAAAATGCATTTGATCATATTTGTTCCCATTTTTTTAAATTTCGATAAGAAGAGAAAAAATATATAGTTCATATAACTAAAATGAAAAATAAACATTTTCTGCAAAAGAAAAAATAAGCAAAAAAAAGGACTGTGAGTGATAAATAATTTTCTCTCTACGGCCACCTAGGACAGGAGCAATATCAAGAATAATTTAAATTGCTGTGGTGGTCCGGTTTATAATTAACTAATTTTACATTGGTTCGAAAGTTAATACGCAGGAAAATTATGGTGTAGTGTATAAAGGAATTTCAAAGTAATGAAAGAAAATTCAAGTAATTCCGCGAAAAATCCGGTACACCGCAATTCCTTCGGCGATTACCACCGCATGAATAAAACGCATATAGGGTTGCGCAATAGTGATGTGGCACATATAATTTTGAAAACTGGAAAATCTCAACAAAACTGATGGAGGAGTACCGAACAAGATTTCCGTACAGGGTATTATATGTAAATAAAACAAAGCAAAAATAAAGCAATAAATTATTTTGAATTTCGTCAAGTTGGCAATATTTTAGGAGATATCTTCTGTGAGATATTACTTGGGCGCAGTATTACACTGTTAAGCTAAGTTCCAGTAAACAGCATTAGTTTCCCTTATATTATGATAATATGGAAATATAAAAATTGTATTGTAATGTCAAGCGTTGTTGGCTCAGGATATACACTCTGAGATCAAGTGAGAGATGAAACATTTTTTTATAGCAGGTTGAAAAGTGAATACGACAAAAATATATTAGAGCAAATACACTAGAATTGTATAGAATGATAGTTTCGTTCTTCATTACGACACATATTAGATGTTGGATACTTATTATCGTCGCCATCATGTGTTTTAGTAATGTGCTCCCTCAACTCCATTCCTACTGGTAATATTGGAACCTTTAATAATACATTTAGATATTTCAAAATTCAACAATTAACAAATCCTTTTTGCTACACATAATTTCTGAAATTATTACATAGTAATGTCATTTAATTTGGCATTTTTTTATAGCACCGAAACAGTTTTTTTTTTCGATATTTTCACACAATACGCAATCGTGGGAGGGACAGGACAAAGACAAGCCAAGGAATTCTTCAGAAGTCCAACGATCACATTTACAGCAGAGTTGAAGAAAACACTAAATGCAGCGTTTCTGCTAAGAGTGGGCCTATCGAGAGGGTATTTCTATCTACTGGGAGTAACCAAGGAGCTACACTAAAGAACCACTATCGAAGCTGTGGAGTCTAATCAAAAAGACGAACCTAAATAAAGCTCTGTAGCTATGGGAGAGAGTCGCAATAAATCCCTCGGATCTTGAATTTTGAATCTTGATCATCAGAACTGATAAACGTCAAAGTAGGTCGCAGTTTTAGTTAAGGGCGTCTTACTAGTTTTCCAGCAAACCATAATGAAAGCAAAAAGCTACTCGCCAAATACAGAGGACCTTTTAAAGTGATTGAAGTTTTACCTAATGACAGATACAGGGTCAAAGAAGACATCCATTCCACTAAGACTACAAGACTTGCGGGAAGTGTTTTTACTTATCTTGGTCGCGCTAGTTTTAATAGATGGTCTTAATTTGCCAAAGTCTATCGAATATAGATACCATTTCGTTCAATATTGTGCATTCCCGTTTAAATTGTCACTTTGTAATAACAGTTGTGAGTTATCCGAAGCCGTAGTAGCCAGTGAACTCATGAAATGGTTTAAATTTCAAAAGATTTAGGTAAGCGTATCTGGCACGTGTATGTAATAGCTAAGTTTTGAATTTCTCATTCAACTGTGGCGTATCTGACGTACACAAATTTAAGTGTTGAATTTCTGATTCAACGGTGACGTATCTGACGCACACAAATTTAAGTGTTGAATTTCTGATTCAACGGTGACGTATCTGACGTACACAAATTTAAGTGTTGAATTTCTGATTCAACGGTGACGTATCTGACGTACACAAATTTAAGTGTTGAATTTCTGATTCAACGGTGACGTATCTGACGTACACAAATTTAAGTGTTGAATTTCTGATTCAACTATGACGTATCTGACATACACAAATTTAAATGCTGAATGTGAAAATTTCATCACGCCTGATCCGTGCATAATTCGGTTAGGGAGTAGGGAAAACATTAAAATAACAAATCGGTTCGATTCAGATCTTACCTAAAAAGAATTTTTTTAATCTTTCGCCGCAAAATTTACCACGGCCTAAACAATTCTATTTGGACACAGCAATATCTCGTTGTGAAAAATCATTTTTCCTTTTGCACATCTTTTCATCCCACCATAATTCATTTCCACTTTTTAAAATTGTTTTCTGTTATCAAATATAATGATTTTTTTGAGAAGTTATTTCAATTCTGGCGGAATAATAATTCCCGGGCGCGCATCTCGGCTACATTATTTGATATTTCAATTCCGTTTCTATAAACGAGACTCTCCCTTTCGCCCGCCCTTTCCGCCAACTCGTGGCTTTCGCGAAATTGCCGGAGATCTGTGCAAACAGAACCGCGGAACGGGGGGGAAATTTGTTTGCTCTCTGTTTTAGAAATTCGGGTCCCGTTCGCTAATTATATTTGGATTTCAGCCAGAATACTTTTTCGTTTTTCGCTCTATAAACAATATTATATTTGCCTCTGCCTCCGTCGTAACCAAACCTTATTATATAAACCCGTTGAACGGGTCGAGTTCAATTCGGAAAGTTTCGTTTTTGTTCTGGTTTATTGATTACTTGTTTTCGTTATTTTCGCATTTAAAATTCAAAGCGAAAACTGTAGCAAGAAAATGATTATTCGAGACTGCAAACAAAAATAATAAAATCAGTTTCACACCTATTTGCTGATTTCTTAAAAAATTGATCTATGGTCCTAGCAGTTGAGCCCTATAGGCATTGACTACCTGCTGTATATAGACCTGGAGATAAAGTGAATTTTCCATGAAATGGCATTTGATGAATACATGTGCAGATAACAAAAAAAAATTAGAGAGGAAATGGGAAGGAAAAGAAATGAAATGGTGTTGTCATAGTTAGCAAAGATTTTCGCGTTGGGATGTACTTGTATGGGGAAGCACAGTACAAAGGGCAAATTTTGTGTTTTAACTAGAAATTTTACCCCAACATTTCGTGTCATCTCGAAACTTTATGATTTTGTGTTATAAATCAGCTTATAAATCGGCTTACGTTAATAGTGTTAATAGATATGTTAATGAGGGGTATAACTTATAACTATTTTCATGTATACGGGATGTCCCGCAAATGCCTAACAAAAGTAAAGTTATGCAGCGTTACTTGCAATTAACAATATGTGCCAGATATATACAGATTAATATGTGCGAAAAATGAAGAAATTTTAAAACCTCACAGTTCAATTTGTTAAATTAATTATTCAATTAATTAAAATACATATTTAACTAATAAATCCATTAAAACCCGTAAACTTAGTTTTTTATGCATTCTTTTTTTTTTTCGACAAGCGCTTTCAAGTCATCAACCGCCGAGAGGCACCCTGGAAAATTATTAGTTATAAGTTTAAGCTTAACATTTCGAGTTATAACACGAAATTTTAATGAAAGGTTTAGGGGTAAAAAAAAAGTTTGGGTAGTTAATTTTGTGACTTTTTACTTTGTACATTTGTTGTATTCCTACAAACCAAGATTTTTTCTTTTCCCTAATCTCAATTAATTGTGTATTTTAGAATGATGCAGTGTAGGTGTGCCAAATGTGACTTAAAAACTTTACCTTCATTAAGCATATCGTGAGCTACTTTGAACGTTTCCGGTGCTGTCACTGATTAGGCAGTGTTAGGTACGCCATATCATTGAGTGACTATGTTGGTACTGTTTTCCAAAGTTTTCCCAAAAACTAATGATGTTGGATAAAGTATAGTATACAACACAGTGAAAAACTTCCTCAGACTTGATGCATAACATGCTATATAAAAAATATATAAAGAACAGAGAATTAATCTGTTGTTGATTTCGATTCCAAGCAAGCAAATTTTAACCTGAAAATCTATAAATATTTCAAAGTTAAACAGTTAAAAAAATAGTATAAGTATTTATAGTTTTACTCGAATATTAGCCTATAATTTAAGGCAAAAAAAGGTTCTCCTGCAGTGCATTTGATTGACAGGAGATTGACGTTGCAAAAGCCAATAAGTGTTGTTCGAGAACGGAGATATCTGCTAAAGCCCCCGTCGGACGGGTAAATATTGTGTGTACATATGCCATTTCCCAAGTCCTTCGACGGCATGTAGAGAGAGATAATAATAATTGGGGTTTCTTGACATAGATACGTGTGCCGAATTCATTCGCAGGACAGCTTCGACCTCAAAATTATATAAAAATGTCAACAGAAGTTTAAATTTTTTAAACTTTTCCATCGAACTTTGAAAAAATCCACCAAAAATTTAATTAATAGTCAAACCACTAATTAAATATATTGGGTTGCGTGTATTGCTTTAAACGCAAGGAGGGTGCGTCATCGAAATTCCAAATGGCACGAGCTTCCAGCACATGTAGGCAAACTATAAAATAACAGAGTGCAGATAAATTAAGGAGTGACCACGAAGGTCAATCGAGCGCCAGCTGGACATCGCCCTACACTGTACCGTGTAAAAAGATAATAAAATGAGAATGCACCATTAAATGTACGGGGTGTGTAAATTTGGATATTTCTAGTAGAGATCTCGATAATTATAAGATCTACGGAAACATAGATGGTACATTTTTCATTACTTTTTTTTAAACTCATTATATATAGTGTACTTACACAGTATGCTTCCTGTTTTTAACGATAACATTGTTGAACAACTATGAAAATTTTTTCTAAATAAACTTATTTTTCATAAACTTATTGACGGAACGAAGAAAACGATACCAAAAAAAAGCTCTAAACTATTATTAACGTTGACGCATAAATTTTATAATTAAATAATACAGAAAAGTAACAATAAAAGTAACATAGATAAATGTAAGGGTGAAACTAAGAATAATAAATTAAGATAATAATGAAATTTGCTTTTTAAAATAAGTAAACATAAAGAAATGAGGAAAACAAATAAACTATTATTTTGAATGATCTAAATTATTTTATAACAAACACGAATTCTGTTCTGTTCTATAAATTTTAGGCAACAGAAAACGAGAAGTTTTATGGTTTATTGATAATTTGTAGTATTATGAGCATCGTATATCGTTCAAAACATGACTGGAAATTTATTTTAAACGATCCCCGGCTCCTTACAAAATGTGGAGTCGATTTCATATTCCAACGACCCGTAGCTCGAACCGTCAGTCAAAAATTCGAATTACGATTTAATCTTTTTTACTCGAAAAAAATCCTCCGCAAACATAACAGTCACGGTCGTTGGGAATGAATCTGATTAAAAAAGCGAAAAAGTTTCTCCGAGTAATTAATTTAATTTTGGAAAAAAGAGTTTTCCGCCGTATCTGGGCCTAAGATAATTGAATTTGTTGGGTCGCGCTCCGTTCGGAAATAAAATAAACAAGTTCGCCGACGGAGTACTCTTTACGTAAAACGCGGCGAATGGCAAACGGGAATGGGAAACTTTGTTCTTAATTGGAGGAAATTAAAAAGTAATGAAGAAATCTGAAGAGCGACCGGTCTAGATGGAGGTCAACAATTTAGAGATTTCAGAGAAATTCCAAATGAAAACCTCAACCAGGCTGTGTTGTAAAAAATTCCATAATAACATTTACAAAGTAACAATAGTTGTTTAATGCAATTTCTACTTCCTAGACTAAAAGTACTTTTCACAAAACTTCTGGATTCCTCCTGCGTCAGTTATTGCGTCGAACTTAGTAACGTTCCTGTTGGCTTCTTCAGAGCTTAACTGAAACTGGCTCGCATTTTACTCTGCACCTGCTTATATATATTATTTGAAGGGGGGGTCTTGGATGACTGATCCCCATATTGGTGACAGGTAAAGACCTGAATAGTGGTTAAGATTGTTAGATTGCTTATAGCTTTCTTCTACAAATTCTCTGATTTTTCGTTGATGGAAGAATTGATTACATGTAAGAAATTTGGTTTTATCGATTAAATTTTATGTCCGGTTTGGTGATTGTGTTCGGCAACTGATGTTGATATTTTTCGACCGCCCTCTCCATGTGGTCAGTGATGTTTTGAACGTAAGGAAGAACAACAGTGGCAAGTGTCGGATTGCTTTCGGTCTCTTGGCCATCGGAAAGTTATGGTGAAGTGTATTTCGGGATGCAACGCTTAATATCTTTAATGTGGAAATTATTACGGCGAAAAGCAGAGGTAAGTTGTTTTAATTCCGGGCTTAGTGATTCGGGCCAAGATAATTTTACAGCTCTGTAAACAAGAGAGTTGACAACAAATGATTTTTGGGCTGGATGTTGACGTTCTCAATACTGATGGTCACTTCTCACCTCACTCGGAGAATGTATTTGCGTTGTTTTGCAAAAATGCACTTAAAAATATTAAGAAAATGTAACAATGGCAAACGAGAAAACAGAATTTAGGATATGTGCCTTATCATAATAAATTGTAAACGTAATTATTTTTAAGCATGAAAATTCGATATTGTAGGCAATTATTCCCCGTTAAATCAACAGCCCAGACACACAAGTTAATTTTCCCCCTCCCAACCCCGGCAAACAATAAACAATAAAACGTCAACTCTGACTGGAAATAATAATCATGCGACATTCACCACCGTAGATATTACAGTGTGAATGATTGAAAGTAAAACAAACGGAATAAATTAATCTGCAACTCAATGTATGTGTGTACGTATCTCGACGGTCTATCGTGTAGTCGGATGGATTTACGTTGATTAAAAAATAATAAAAAAGGGAAGTGCGAACGGCGTGCAAGGGAGTGAACTGTACTGGGGGGTGGTTTCGGAATTGACCGACTGCACCAATACTACAATTTATGACCTGCTACACAATGACAAGACGGAAACATGAAACATGAAAACAGGATGTTAAAATTTCTAACCTACCGTAAAACAAGTAACTAAAAATAAGTTGATTTTGAGTGCATTTCCACTTTACGGGTTGCTATTAATATCGAATTTTACCTAATTTACTAAATAAAACTACTCCCTAATCTGAAGTACATAATTATGCACTGATCACGTTACCCAAAAACTAATGTTCGTCCTTGCTGAGATACCCTGTATATGTACATGTATATGTACATGTATATGTAGTAACAAAAGTACCCATTAAACCAAAGGTTAACAATGTAAACATTTTAAAGTTCGTTTAAGTAGATGAAACAATGGGCATAATTTCTAAATTAAAAATCGAACAAATTCAATAATCTAGTTAGCATGATAATTTTCCAAAATAAAGCAGATCTGTTAATAGTTGATATGGTAAATTTTGAGCGTTAGCAAGAATATATATCTGAAACAATTTGAGGACACCTTAGAGAAAATTGTGCACAGTGTTACAACTAATGACTATTCCAGGTTTTCTCTGTCCATCAGAATAATTCCAAGCGTTTTGCGAAAAAAAAGGTTTTCTTTCAAAAATATAAAAAACGTCCTACTTTTGCAGTTTAGTGCGAAACCGCAATAATCCTCCATACATTAAAAAAATATTTGTTTTTAAACTGGGCAGTAAAAACAACAAAAAACAGCTGACAATTTAAGTTGCGTCTCAGAATATCTTATTGGTGTGGGCAGGCTACGATCGGAAAGCGACTTGTCCACGCACCCCGCTGCCCCCTTCACAGTACGTTTAGACCGATCGCATAACGGCTCGCTAATTCTTTTCGAACAGTCCGTGACTACCGCCGAAGACGACTCTAATTCACATTGAGACATCATCATATATAATAATCGTTTTCTCTACCGCTTCCATTTATTATGTTTGACATTTATCTGATTCGCTCCTCTTCCGAACCAGAAACGATATTCTCTGCCTCTATAAGTATTTAATCTAATTTCTACACTAATCGAATAAAAATACTCGTTACTAATTAAATGGGGAAGGACAATATCGACGAAGGGTCAGAATGATTTTGATAAAGATGATTCAGTATTTTAGAACATTTATTTTTAGGTTTGATGGTGCTATGTAGTCAACGTCGTTGCCGAGCTCACAGACGTAAAGCGAAATATCAAAATTTGTGAAAATATAAAAAAACAAAATTTAGTTAGTCCAAGCTGCTGCAAACTTTAAAATTTACAGAGTGGGAAAAAATGGACACTTTTAAAAGCAAACTTCTCTTGCTTAAGGGCATAGGCGAAAACAAATATCAGTGTCCGGAGCTCATAATGGTAAAAACCGGAAATGGATATCTAGTATCGAATCAGGGTTATAGCGTATTTTTCGAAAATGTGCATTTAAAAAAAATCGCTTTTTCATTATGGAAAAATTTTGTGTTTCTATGAAAACAGAAACAGAGAAAGCAACTTTTTAATCTTCTTATGATTTTCAAGAAATATAATGGTTTTAGAAGTCGTTAAAAAACATACAACATCAATACGACAGTTAAAGACACCAGCAAGACTAGAAAGAACTGACGTTAGATGAACTTTCACACCGAACCAAAAATCGCATGGTGGTTCCTGGACAAATGTAACCGAGTACGCTTTCGTTGATTCTTTGAAATGTCTTTAAAACAAAAACCTAGGATATTTACAACCAAAATCACAATTAGGCAACTACCTGCACGCATGTTTTCTGTATTACGGTAGTACCTTCCAAAGCCTACTTGTTCACAGTTCACAACACTATTTTTCCCAAGAAGGCTACACCAAAATATTAAGGAGGTACTATATAAAAAATCAAGTTTTCAGTTTATAACCTATAAAACATTAGTTTTAAAATATTATAAAAACACCAATAAACTCTGCGTACAAAGTTGCTCATGAAATGTTTTTTTGAAAAACAGCCTATGACTCTGAAGCATGTGATATCCGTGTGCGATTTTTACCATTATGTTTTTTCTAAAAATCGAACTCCAGACACCAACAACAGTTTTCCGCCTATTTTCTTTACATAAGGGAGTTTCCCTTTAATAGTGTCCAATTTGGCCCACCTTGTACAGATTACCAAAAATTTTTTCAGTCCATAGGTCAAGTCGCCAGTATAAAAAAACATGCGGAATCAGAAGTTTGAAGTAAGACCTCCTCCTACCTAAAAGTTTTTAGCGTTGCGACGTACCAATGGCGTTAATATTTTTCTTCTCGCTTCCGTTCTTTCAAAATGTCGGGTAAGACTGACAATATTTACCATGTACAGTAAATGCATAAAGTCGTCTATAACGGTGATATAAGGAAGGTTCAATTTTAAAAGTCTTAGTCACGAGTTTGGTTAGACATAAGCAGAGCGCTTAATAAACTAATGACTGCAAAGTTTATAAATGTATTCTATACCATTCTTGTTTCTACGACTATTAGATTCTTGGGTACAAATTTGCAAAACAGCACGAATACATTTGTTAAGTAAAGTGTGACATAGCCATCAGTGTCAAAAATCTGCTGAAAACATTCGACCGCCCCCAACCCGTGACAAAAGCTGACGTTTTAAACTGCAGAAAAAATATAAACAAATAGAAGATCTGGGATAAAGAATTATGAATATGATAATGCCTACATTATCAAAAATGGTCCGTACTTTACTTCAAAAGGGTGGAATAATAATTACTGATCGCTAGCTACAGTTTAATATCACTTGTTTCTAAAAGTTCCGTCCCAAAATTTTGATGTGAATTTGGAACAAGTGCGATAACCACATTACTTTTTATTTATTTTTTTTTACTTAGAAAAGCTCTAAATACTAAAATATGTTTAGTCAGATATCTGGGGATATTCTGCAATTAACCTAAAAGCTAAACCCTTATTACAGTTCATCTTTGTTTTCAAATCTACGTTATTGAATAGGACGACTAAAGTGCCCATATCACTCCGACAACGGGGGACCGAGAGTATGGCAAACAGTGCTAAAACAATGATTTGAATCTTGAATGGGGCCCTCGTGCCACGCTTGACCTACTGTTAAGTATCTAATAAAACCGTAAAATGGAATGTAAAATGTTTGTTGTTGAAAGAGGGAATGCAAACTGTATAATATTACTGTCTTTCAAAAGGCTAAAACTAATGAGTGCTTGGTTGAGTCTCCGTTTTATGTTGATAAATCAATAATAATTGTATAAGCGGTAACATTATTGGCACGGCATTGCGACACGGATTTATTTTTAATTACACCCACCTCGACGTTAAGCGGAGGAACATTATTGCTCTAAAAGATTTTCAAGTATGCCACCTTGCTTAATTAACAAATTCTACTTTAATTTTTGAATAAATTCAAAAAATGGAACACCGTGTTTTGTTTATCATAGGGGTGTAAAGTAAAAATTATTTAAGTTTCTCTATACCCATCCCTAAGATTTTTTTAAATAAAAATTTGTTTCCGCAAATTTTAAGCAATTTTTTTTAATTAGACAGAAGGTTTTGTAAGGGCGTTCCAAAAACACAACTTAGTGCTTTATTTGCGAGTCTCATGAAAGAAATTAATAAACAACATTCCAGTTTAGGTATGGCGCTTAAAATTAAATAGTATATTATAAAAGTTTGACAAACTATAACGCCACTTTGGTCACAAGTTTGATTCGCGACGAGCGGAGCGAGTGTTTAATAAATGAGTGTCTGAAGAACTTTATCAACGTTTTGCTTCTTATACCTTCTCTACGACCTTTAGTTTTTGGGTACATTTTTGAAAAACAGCACTGAGCGACGTGACCATCCAAAATGATAAACGTCAAAAAACGGTGACCAAAGTAACGCAAACTTCCGAAGGCCGGCATTTCGGACAAACCTTCACGGATTTAATTTCATTGTCTCAACTTAGACTGTTCACAAAGAAGGAGTTTCATCAGTTGTATTCAACCTGAAAAATCTAGCAAAATAACAATATTAAGAATTTGTAGAATTTTTAAAGAGGAATAAGGGTGCAACCAATCTACGCCACTATTTACACACAAGTTTTAGGATGACGCATCAGAAAGGTGCATGATGTATAAATAAAGGAACAGCAGATAATATTAACAAAAATATGCCAAAAGTCACAAAAAACTTTTACCATGTCATTAAGAAGTTCAGTTTTTCCAACTCTACCGATTTTTCCTCGTCATTTCACAAACATCAAAAAGTGACAAGCGATAGACAGATAGACGAACGCGCTTGGTACGTTATCTGGTCCATCATCCGCACATCTGTCGACCTGTTTTGCCCCTGGGGGACCCCTATAGGGCCCTTTTACAACATAATACGGCGATTCGGACCCGGGAGACAATAGATACCCTATCGAATTAAAATCGCATAAATCTATCCTTAGTATCAATGTTGCCGCGAGGTAAATCCTCGCTCCATATATTTGGGTTTTATTTGTCGGCAATAAAAAATTCATTACTAGAGGTTTTAAGGGGGCTTGAATTTGAAAACACGTCAAAGGTGATGGACTGCAATGAATAATATTTACCTTTAATCTGGTTAGACTTATGCCGAAGCGCGAGAATACGGATTTTAGGTTACATCTAAGAGCATCTATAACTACAAAAGTAAAATTTTCCCTAGGCATCCCCTGTACAACCAAGCCATGAACACTAAGTTTCAAGTCATTCGACGGAGCGTAATAAGTTTAGCAAATATGCCAAAGTTCAGGTTAGTTTAAATATATACCTATCTTTATATTTATAAAAACAGTCATTAGGTGTTTAACTTTTGCCCTGCGTCATGAAAACGAAGAAGTTGTTTACCGTCGATTATAAGAATTTTTATTTCCATTTTAAGACGAATAAATGGTTAAAATATGGAGTCTAATTTCAGGACACCCTGTATATCTACCTCGAAAACCAAACAATTTATGTTAAAAAAAAGCAGGAACACTTACAAAATATCAACAAACAAATGATTTCTCAGCTAGATATTTGATACACAATTATTGATTTTAGAAAACTTTTTGAGTGTGTTATGAAGAAGTGTCGTATCTAGTGTTAGGGCTTGTCAATTGATTGGTCAAATTCGATCAAAATAATTTAAATAACGTCTTGAAATTGTCGAGTGTTATTTATCATTATTTAATATTTTTATGTATTTTATAATAAATTATTATGCGTTTGTGATGTCCAGTTTACCTATTGACATTACAATTGACATAAATAAAATTGACCGGTCAATTCCACAACTCTAGTTGTATCCCTTATGAAAATCTCATTTGAAAAAATAACTATATTAAAATAAGTTCTACGTGTTTTCTATTAAGATATTTTGAAAAAAATTGTAATTCTTTAAAGTCGTCTCTTTTCGAAAATAATTTCACCTTTCACTAGTTCTGTTGTTTAAAATAATTGAATACAACAACATGCCTCAACCAATTTATTTTTTAATATCTAGGAATTAAAAACAAATAATTATTCTTATATTCATTGAGACAATGGAAGTAAATATTTTTTTCTAATCCATACTCTAAAATACCCAATTACTGATAAGCGTGTTACGGGTATGGGACCAATCGAATATTTTTGTCACTCAGTGAAGGTATTCTTGATTTTTTCAAAAATATATTATATATAATTTATATATATTTAAAATTAGTGATTTGGTTATTGCTTTCATTAAAATTTAGGAGTGTCAGGCCTCTTTTTGATAATACTTCACCAGAGCGCGCCGTTACCGACATTGTAACGTTATGCTATTGTCTTTGTCACTCAGTGGCTATCAATAATGCATATTTTGAAGTGATTTGACAGTAACGCGACGCTCCCGGAAAATAAAGCCTTCAAAATCGGCCCCCGCGCGGGAGGTGGTTGGTTTTAAATCGGCAGGGGGGTGGCTATACACAGAGGGTGAGTTACAGTAGCACATGTCGCGCCCTATGGTGATGATGATGCGAACTTGACCGTATGGCCGCAAAAAAGAGCAACCCTATGTGCCGGGGATATAGGATGCGCGCGGGGAATAGTGCACCCTGTATGACATGTGCAAACAATCATAAATCCCGATTATTTCAGTTTGATAATGCGTGCGTAAGCCGAGATCAGGTCTAATAGAATACCGCATCATCATTGTCGAGATTGCAATCATTATAGATAATCATTTTTTATAGATTTGGATTAACCGTGGTAGATGACTGATAGCATTATCGGGGTTCGCATATTTACTAAACGCCGGCCGACAGCGACAAGGCAAATTCGAGTGTAATTTTATGACAACTTAAAAAGGAATCCAACAAAGTTTTTCCTAAGCTGGACTACTACATACCTAATACATGACCTGGCATTTACCTAACATTTTCTTAATATTTTCAAAATTAATTAAAAAATGTGTGAACCCAATAGTAAAAAATCAGTATTTATCTTATTTGTGATACTGCTTAGTGATGCCGCTAGAGCGCGCGATTTGATATTATATCAGAAAACTGCAAAATGTTCTAAAAAATTAAATGCAACAATACGACTTATTTTTAATAAAAATGGAGTGAAATTATAAATAAACAGCCTAGTGAAAACCGTATACCATGACCAGAAATATTGTGTTTTACAACCGACCCCGTAATTAACCTTGCCTACTGTTTATTACTCCAAAACAGCAGCCCCTGCCGAGCAGATCCTTACCCGCAACCACTCCATGACCGTCCTAGTTTACCTACCTACACTAACAAGCGGGATATAAGTATGTTTTCAATCTTTTTCGCCGAGCAATTCTTGAAACATGTACATAAAAAAATTAGTACAAAGTAACATTTCTACATAGTATCATTATTAATATACAAAATATTAAATATAATAATAACAAAGTATCAGTAACTTAAAAAATCGTCACTATCGCTACTATCGTCACCTAGTTCAATGAATGACTCCGGCATTAATTGTTCTCCATAAATATTTTCTTCTTTTATTGCTCGTTTTTTACAGTTAGACCAGCTTTGTACTGATATTTTAGGTACCTCTTGCCGAATTACATTTATGGTACTATAACTAAATTTTGGTGCAGTGATATTTCTTCTTATATGCACTTTCAATTCAGAATCTCAAGATTTTATGTTCGTTTTCTTGTGCTATCGAACCGCGAATATAATCTATAGTCTTAAAAAAGACTGTTGTTGTTTGCAAATCGAAGAACTATGTGGAAGACACAGAAATACAAGAAGAAGAATGTTGTTAATCCACAGGCACTCAAGACAAAAATGATTATTTTCAAACTTACCTGTAAAATAAATAAAGATAAATAAAGTACAGAACTATTCAGTGAAAACAGCCTCGCAGGGTCAAAGCTCGAGAATCAGGTACATAAATACGTACTTACCGAAAGGATCACATTCAAATAACTTCGTAATATATACGAACATATTACAATTTAGATTAACCTCTTAAGAACGATACATATCACCTGATGTTAAAATAAACGCTTCTACTGATTCGAAAATACCGTCGTCATTTTCGTTTCAAATAAAAATTTCAAGTTTCTGCAAATATTCGTTACGGACCATCTCAGGCAAGATCTTAATGCAGTATAATGTGGCGACGAGTTGTACCACGGTCCTGCGAAGGTCTGCGGTTAAGGTACCTTAAAATACTTAAAACGTCAAAGCAATAAATGCACTATATTTTTGGTCGTACATTACCTTGATATCTTGTCGTCTTAAAAAATATAGTATATTACAGTACATAAACTATAATGATAGATTTACAACATTTAAAAATAGTGTTTGGCTACCATATAACTCCAAGCAAAAAATACAAAACAAAAACTATTATTTTAAGCTACGCCAATTTTACAAAAATAATTATCTAAAATAAATTATAATGGGTGTTTTGACCATGATGTCCAGGAGATGTGGTTTCAACAAGACGGCGCAATATGTCACACAGCTCGTGCCACAATCGATTTATTGAAAGACGCGTTTGGTGACCGCCTAATTTCACGTTTTGGACCTGTGAATTGGCCTCCAAGATCTTGTGATTTAACACCGCTAGACTACTTTCTGGGGTGCTACGTAAAGTCATTGGTCTATGCGGATAAGCCACAAACGCTTGACCAATTGGAAGACAACATTTCGCCGTGTTATTGCCGATATAAGGCCACAAATGTTGGAAAAAGTCATCAAAAATTGGACGTCCAGATTGGACTACATCCGCGCCAGCCGTGGCGGTCAAATGCCAGAAATCATATTTAAAAATGCCACAAGATTATCTTTCGGATAAATAAAATTCATGTCAATCGAATAGTCCGTCGTTGTTTTATTGCAACTTAAAGTTCTATACATCGAAAAAAGCACCCCTTATAAAGTGCCCGAAAAGGTCCATCTGCTTAGCGCAAGGTGCGCGGAATAAAAGAGTGAAATGCATAGTTCGGCTCTTAAATTGCTGACTAAAAGTTTCAGTGGTGCGGGTATTGTTGTATGGGACGAGGAACCGATTTTAGAAGTCATAAATAGACAATTAATTGTTAAGTTTACGATTTCATGGGTAAGTTTGAGATCTCGGTTTTCTTCTGCAGGAAAGAGTGGACAAGCCGAGTGGTGCATAATGAAAGTCTTCGTAGCGAAAAAATGTATGGTGTACGTATCTGCAAAATAACGAAACAAAATAGTTGTTTCGATAATAAAAATTGCATTTCCATTGGTTTTTTTTCGATTCATACGCGAGCGCGATGTATTTTATAAAACTTTTTTTAATTGATGGGCCACTCTTTAGCGGAAAGGAGGAAAAACTTTTTTTTCGAGTTTTGGTTTAACTCACCCAACGAAAACTACAACAACAAAAAGTATTCGATGGCATTGAAAAACCAACGTTGCCGATGCGGCATCCGTCACCATCAAAGCTAGCAAAATCGGTCGTTTTTTCAAAGGGTGCGGTGTCCGGCTTTGCGACCGTATTCGCCTCGACGCCGACGCCAACAAATGCCACTAATCAAATTCGCGGCGTGTCCCCGCTCGTGCCCATTAGCAGATTGCTTGCAGAAGAGGGACCGCCGCGCCGGTTATAGGAAAGGGGGACTTTCCCCTGACCGCTGCGCGTTTTTCATGTCTTTAAAAATCATCTTTCGGTTATCCTTAATTTTTTAGTATTTTGTTGTATTAATACTATGTCATATATTGCGCATATTTTTTTTATAAGAGTGTCTTTTTTTATATATTCCATTCAGCTGATTTTAACAGGGACATAAATGTTCAAACTATCCTTAATATACATACAGAGTGCCACAATAACGGGGCGAAGTACCATATATTCTTTATTTATCAAGTTTTCAGTTTTCTAAAAATGTGCCGATCATAGAGACTTAATTTTTTTCAAGTTTTTCCAAACTACTTTTTTCTCGGAACATCGGAAGAACAGTAACAAACTGTTTTTTTTTTAATTTATCTTAACCAATGGCTTTCAAACAAAATCTTCATATGCAGCTATAGAAACCTCCAGAAAGTTAGTATGATTTTAATATTTTAAAATCGGATAAAGCTTAGATGATTTTATTATAAATCAAAGAGGTAACTTAATTTATTGAATTACCTGCGTACATATCATCCGAATTTTACAGGTGACACAATTTCTGGAATAGAGAGCGAGTGGTGTCGGTGTAAAGCGTGCTCCGTTATAAATCGTTTTAACATTGCTATATTTGTTGGAAATATTTATTTTTCTAGCATCACGCTGTTGAATGTCCTGTTGGTAACATATTGGTAGTTTTCTTGTGTTTACCCGTTACATAGTTATTGTGTGGCGCCATAATTATTAAATTACGCGCGTGTGATAGACACGAAATAAAGTCGTGTGCACTCATCATTTAGCGATTCACCGTTGTTTTGAGAAGGGTACTTCTCCTACTAGAAGTGGTAGCATACCGAAGAAGATACTGAAAGATGTGTTCTAGTTTTATTATACCAATTTGAGCAAAAATTTAATGAAAAGCTGGATCGGATAGATAGCAAGCGGAACACGGTGTGTACCACTCTTAAACAGTTAGATTTAACGGTCACCAGCAATACTAAGGATATTGCTGAGCTTGAGCTTAAGTGCGATCGGTTAGAGCAAAGATCGAAGCGTAACAGTCTTCGATTTGGAGGTATAATCGAGAAGGCGGATGAAGACCTATCTAAGGTCATCGTTGATATAATAAACACTGAGGTTAGATTTCAGTGCACTGCAAGTGATATAGACTTTGCTCATCGTATGGGCAGGACCGTGCAAGATCGACATCGACCAGTTATCGTCAGAAAAGTAAGCTTAAAGCTTCCTCCTACGTCATACACGAAGATTTAACTCAATTGAGGTATGGTCTACTTCTGGCCGTAAAGAAGAAATACGGTCAAAATAAGGTTTGGTCGTCTGGCGGCAAAATTTATTTTTTGGCCGCTACAGGTAACAAAACATGCATAAATTCTAAAAATGATTTGTGAGTCATGCTCGTGAGTACGTCGATATGATAGTCCTGTAAAATGATCATGTTTTACGCTTTTTTTCGTATAGCAACTTTTTATTTCTCCACCGCACATATTTAAATGTTGATTCGTACCGACCAAAATGCATGTATCGAAAGTACCTGCTCACTTATAGCAGAAGATTGCACTTTTTTTCTCCTTTTTGAAATAATAAAACTATGTTTAATAATTCTCAATGTAATTTCCTCTGTCATTTTCTATTACTTAATAATATCAATTTCTCTTTTTATTCTTGTAAAAAACGAAGTTTCGGCTAAGCGATTTATTTTATATTTTGTTATATATTTTTTCCTGAGTCAGTTTAGGCCGTACAGATTCTCTCATCTCAATGTTCGCTCGTTGTGTTCGGACTTTGTGTCATTTAAGGATTTTTTTTAATAGATGAAAAAATTGATGTGCCGAGGCTACTTGAGGCGTGGCTAGATACAAATACTACTGATGGCAGTGTGACTATTCCTGGCTACCGTGATAGCGGGGGTGGGTTTATTTCACTTTTAGGGATTTATTCAAGTTTAGTATAAAGCATGTACAGCAGAGTAATAGCGAAATGGAGCAGCTATGGAATGGTGATAAGGTGGACGGCAGAAGTATTTGTTTGTATCGCCCCCTAAGCGCCAATTTGGTTGCCTGCTTGGCTCTAACCATTTTGATGCCGCAGTTTGATTCTTTGTATTTTAGAGCAGACTTTAATGTTGATTTTATTAATACGGCTAGTAATACTTATAAGCGCCTTAGCCGTTTTTTGGAGAAACACAACCTGGCTGTGAGTTGCGGCTGGTTAGGAGTAAGCCTCAAACGTCATATCGAACTTATCGAGACGATACTAAATTTAATTATAAGGAGATTCTCTCTGATTTGTTCGTTGTTCCTTGGAATATTGTTTATAGTATGACTGATGTTGATCAGAAGATTTCTTTCTTTAACGAAAATCTAGATAATTTACTCAATATTCATGTTCCCTTGAAAACATGAAAGATAACCAAAGCTCCAGCACCTTGGTTTACTCATAATTTGAGACTTATGAAACGACTGAGAAATAAGGCCTTATCTAAGTACAAAAAATGAATATAAATCCTTGCGCAGAAATGAAAAAAAAAAGCTTTTCTAAATTATAAATTTCCCTCAGATCCCAAAGGCTTCTGGAAGACACTGAACTATTTCAACATTAATACTGGACCTCGCTGCAACCCAGAAGATGTTTCTGATTGGTCCACATTTAATCAGTTTTTTAAAGAAAGTCTTCCGCCTCCTGCCAGTGAATAGCAGGCTAATAAAGATATATCGTGTATATGACGAAATCACTAGTTGCCTTAACTTTGCAACTGAAACAGAGAAGAATGTGGAGAGAATATTATCCAGAATTAAATCAAACGCAAATGGTGTGGACGGCATCGATCTGAAAATACTTTCTTTAATTACTCCTCATCTGACACCAGCAAATTTCCCTCATTGTGGAAGGAGGCTAATATACTAACTGTTCCTAAGATAACTTCGCCATCTGAAATCTCACATTATTGCCCTATTAGCTTACCCCGTGTAATGTCTAAAATATTGGAGAGGGTTATATATGATCAACTTAATAATGATATTGCTGATTTGAATATTTTGCCTGCCTCCCAATCTGGGTTTAGGTCCTGGCACAGTACAATCACAGCACTGCTTAATGTCACTGTTGACCATTTTGTTGATTTTGTTGGATCATAGCGAGGTCTTCGATACCTTAAATCATAATATTCTTATTTAACCGACACCGCTATTACGTTTATGAAAAGTTACTTGGGAGGTCGCCGACAGGGATTAGCGGTGTCTGACTTTCTGCCAATTTTAAGGGAAATTCCGCATGGCAGCATTTTGGGACCTTTATCTATTTACACCTCTGACTTCTCTATGCACCTAAATAAATATTGCTCTCATCAGTATGCCGATGATATGAAAATATATTTATCATTCTCGGTCAAAGATGGAGCTTTGCCTTTCAATGGCATTAATGAGGATCTTGAAGTGATTTCTAGAATCTCCAAGGTCCATGGTATGAAATTAAATGATTCCAAGACCCAGGTTGTTCTTTTTGACAATAAAACAAGAGGAAATTATCCTATATAATGACCTCACGGATTCTGGGAGAGGCAAAAGTTCGATGATATCAAAAACAAGGAAAGACAGAGAGCGCATCAAGACAAAAACCCTATACGTGTCCACTTTTAACGTAAGAACCCTATCCACAGATGACAAATTAATTGAGTTTGAGGAAGAGCTGAAAGGTGTTAACTGGCATATAATTGGACTATCCGAAGTGAGAAGGTGTGGAGAAAGTTGCACAACACTGCAAAATGGACACACTCTCTACCACAGAGGCAACCAGACAAACAAGATTAATGGAGTGGGATTTCTCGTAAACAAAAACATAGTAAACAACATTATAGAATATAAAAGTATATCTGAGAGGGTGATATCGATAGATCTAAGAGTAAACAAAAGATACACATGTAAAATAATACAAGTATACGCCCCGACAACAGAACATGAAGATGAGGAAGTAGAAGAATTCTACGAGGAAATCAATCAGGTTTTGAATAACAACACGGCTCACTATGTTCTTATGATGGGTGACTTCAATGCAAAAATTGGAATAAGATCAGACCCACAAGAAAAAGGAGTAGGAGCATTCGGATCGGGAACACGTAATGAAAGAGGAAAACTTCTACTGAATTACGTTAAAGAAAACAACCTCCATATCATGAACACCTACTTTAAGAAGAAAGAAAGCCGGAGGTGGACTTGGAAAAGCCCAAACGGATTAATCAAAAACGAAATAGACTTCTTAATAAGTAACAACAAAAACATAGTACTAGATACAAGCGTAGTAAACTCCGTTAAAATGGGAAGTGACCACCGTATGGTCAGATCTAAGATATACTTCGATACAAAAATAGAACGATACAAATTGATCTCAAAGGGACCCAAAGGTATCAACACAGAGGAACTCAGAGTAAAACAGGAGCAATACCAACGTCAACTAGAAAATTGTATCGATCGAAATATGCTACACACCCAGTCTATTAATATGCTAAACAACGAGATCTCAAAGCAAATCCAAGAAATAGCACATAACGTGGCAGGAAATAAGAAAAAGAAAAAACTTCAGCTTTGCCAACAAACTCTGGATCTAATCAAAAAACGCAAGACGATAAACCAAGATATTACATTGAATCATATAGAAGTCACGGAACTAAACAAGACAATAAGAAAGAAAATCCGACTCGAAACAAGGAATTATAAGAACCAGCAAGTTAGACAGACGCTAGAGGAGAGAAAAAGTTTGAAAGTACTGCAAAGGGAATTTAAGAACAGGACCCACATCACAAAGCTTGTAAATGAGAACAACATCGAATGTACCAGGATGGAAGAATTAAAAGAATTAACTGAGGCATTTTATCGATCGCTATACGAAAGCAAAGCCAAACCACCACTAGAAACATCTTCTAAAGAACGACAGAAGGTAATGAATGTAGGCTCAGAAGAAATCCCAGACATAACAAGTGAGGAAATTGAGAGAACCATGTCCAAAATGCCAAAAGGAAGAACAGCGGGAGGGGATGGTATAGTATTGGAAATGCTGATCTATGGAGGAGAAATAGTTCTGGACATTTTAAAAATATTATACAATAAATGCCTGCTGGAGTGCGACGTCCCCGCAGACTGGAAGAACGCCCTAGTAGTTTTGCTCTTCAAAAAAGGCGATAAAACTAAATTAAGCAATTACAGACCAATCAGCCTGTTGTCTGTCATGTATAAAGTATTTATAAAAATAATAACAGAAAGATTGACCAACAAACTTGACAGTTACCAGCCTAAAGAGCAAGCCGGATTTAGAAGAGGTTTCAGCACACTAGATCATCTGCAAGTAGTAAGAACAGTTATAGAAAAGACAAATGAATACAATATCCCAATCTGGGTCGCTTTTATTGACTATGAAAAAGCTTTTGACTCTGTAGAGATATGGGCTGTATTGAAGGCATTAAGCAACAGCAGAGTCGACTATCGATGCACAACCTTAATCCAAAATATATATAGCAACGCAACCCTCCAAGTTATGTTGAAAGATTTCACAGATAAGATTGATATAGGCAGAGGAGTTAGACAAGGAGAGTCCATCTCACCGAAGCTGTTCACGCTTGCGTTGGAGGATATGTTCAAGAATATCGGATGGGAAACTAAGGGCATTAAAATAAATGGAGAATACTTAAGTCACCTACGGTTTGCTGACGATATTGTTCTCTTCGCGGATAATCAACAAGATTTGCAAGACATGCTATTGGAACTAGATCAAAACTCTAAAAAGATAGGCCTCAAGATGAATATAGGAAAAACCAAATATATGACGAACGATAATATCACACAAGAAACGAGAATCGAAATAGATAACAAAAAAATAGAACACACAGAATCCTATGTTTATCTAGGTCAGAAAATAGAAGTTTCAAAAAACAACTTAAAAGCAGAACTACCGCGAAGGATATCGTTGGCATGGACAGCCTTTGGAAGACTCAGGGAGGTTTTTTGTTCAGGCCTCCCAAACACCCTCAAAGCGCAAATCTTCGATCAATATGTACTTCCAACACTAACATACGGTACAGAAACATGGGCAATTAATAAAGAAATCATTTGCAAGCTACAAACAACACAACGAGCTATGGAAAGGAGGATGATAGGTGTAACCCTCCGGGACCGAATAAACAATAATATAATCCGGGAAAGATCAAAAGTGACAGATGTCATAGAGAGATTATGTAGACTGCGATGGAGCTGGGCAGGACATATAGCCAGGAGCAAAGATGATCGTTGGACACGCAGAGTGATGGAGTGGAGACCATGGAGCAGTAAGAGGAGCAGAGGACGCCCCCAGACTAGGTGGACAGATGATATAAAGAGACTGGTGGGAGACAATTGGATGTGGCATGCGCAGGATAGAAAGGAGTGGCAATGCTTAGGGGAGGCGTACGTCCGACGATGGATGGATAGCTGAGGATGATGATGATGATGAATGATCTGAAACTTGAATGGTACTCCGCTTGGGAGTCGTTCTCGATAGTAAGCTGCTTTTTGATTCTCACTTCTCTTATTTACGGCAGAAGTCCTACGGGAAACTGAAAGTGCTTTACATGTATAAAGACTACTGATCTACTGAGAATAGTCTTAAATTGTGTGACTCTCTTATACTCTCTCTATTGGGATTTTCGGACGTTGTATACTGCCGGCTCTAAGATGGAAAACACCAATACAGCTTATAAAAATTGCAAAATGCCTGCCTCAGATAGAGCTATGGTTTGCATAAATTTGATCATATAACGCCGGCACTCAAGAATTCTCAGTGGTTAAATCTGTCTGAAAAGTATTTTGTGCATCTGTCTACGTTAGTGTATAAAATTACTAGGTACGAAAAGCCTCTCTATGATAGACTGGTCAGGGGTAGTGATATACATAACAGGACGAGTCGTGGCCGTAACCCGTTCTATGTTCCAAGGATACTACGGCTATGTTTTAGAGCTTTCACATATAACGCTATTAAAACTTACAATTCACTTCCACTAGATATTAGTTCTACATTGAAAAAGAAATTAAAAGAGCTGGTGAGATTAAGCAGAGACTGGACCGCTTATTTTTATTTATTTGTTTATTTATTTTTGCTTATCGTTTCTCTTTTATTTTCGTCGTTTTTGAATATTGCCTTGCTTTTTCCATTGAATTTTTTTTTCTTTTTTTCTTTTTTTTTTCATTTATCCACCTTTGATTCGATTGTCAAATTGTGAATTTAAGTGAACTTAAGAGACTTATTTATATTTGTTAGTTTTTCATCTTGTTAAATTTTGAATATTCTACTACATTATTACCGGTGGTTAGGCGGAGTAGCCCTGCTAGACTTCGCCACCTGTTCAAGTCTATTGTGGTATATTCTTTTTGTTGTATTTCAATAAAAGCTATTTATTATTATTATTATTATTATTATTATTATTATTATTATTATATATTTTCTCCAAAATATTTTTGTAACCGATTATAAATGAATATTAAAAAAACTTAACTCCATAGGTCTGGGCACAAGGTGATCTATTTTAAAAATCAAAGACAAATTAGTTTTTTGGTTCGAGTTGACCAGACTTTGGAAACCCGCTATATGAAATAATTACGTGGGAGCTTTACTAAGCCCTCACTCAAGCAATAGGGTCCATTTTTAGTATTACAAAGCCAGCAGATGGAAAGGAGGGCAGGAGATCCCAGGAAAACGAGTTTTTTTTTAAATATTTCTTTCAATATTGATAACTTATTAAAGCTTTAAAATTCAAAAACAAAGGAGGTATCGAATAAAAATTTCTTAGAGGAACTGAAATATGCAAAAATTTAGTGTGTTCCGTTTGTCTACATCAGATTTTTTAATGTCAAAAGGACCAAAGTTAAATATTCAAAATTCGTTTAATACGTAACTGGTTATTTTTACGACTTCTCCATTTATAACGTAATATTTTTCTGCTCCCTTCTATAAAATACCCAAATAGACACCGATCGAGCATGTGGAAAGTGTAATTTTACGACGTCAATTTCTCTTCTCGGATGTTTTCGGAAATATTATTCACGGCTTGAATTTTGACGATTGTTAATTCTGTATTCGTGTTGTAGTTTTGTAAAAATGTGTATAATTGGGCATTTTAGAGAAAGAAGTCTGTTACGTTGCAAAAAGCAATGTTATTTGCTAATTTCGCACATATAAGAGGAAGAGGAAAAAATATTTTATGTAAAATATATTGAAGCAACAAAAAATATACGGTTCGTACCAAAACTCGAAAAGGAAAAATTATAAAGTGAAATTTAATGTAATTACTCCACTCGTTTGTCAGTAAACCCAACAACTGCATAATTAACATTGGAAATATACGCGTTTCTTAAGACATATTTAAAAAGTACGAACATCCATCGCTGTCATGTTTCCACATACTGCTGTCAATCATCGTTCAGTATCGGCCACACCCACAAAATTTCGAAACCGTAACGTATCACGAATTATTAATGATGGAAATGGGCAAACCTATTGTGGTCAAACGAAACTGTGAAACCGAAATAATACGGTGTGGGGTTCTAAAAAGAGCGACAATGCACTATTTGATCCACCGGTCTAGATCGACGCGGACAGATCTTTAGATAAATTATCTTTTTGTAATACCCGTAACGTATTTGGCGTAACAATTGCATTTGCGTGTTTGCATGTTTTGGGGGATACTAACAATAAATCAATATTACCGAAGACGAGCGCGAAGGGTATTAAAATACGCGGGAGTAAAAAATTATCGAGTATCGGTTATTAAACCATTTGCGTCAGTATTTTAAGTATACAATTATAACATAGATCGTTTCCAAAATTGTAACAGACGACTTTGGGAGAAAATTATCGAAATTAGTTACGTCGGACCTTACATGTTCGTTAATTTCTTTAAGTTTATTATCACCAAGGGCAAATTGATGTTCTCGACATGGAGATGATACCTACTCAAAGTATTTACGTAAAAAATGAAATTGGTATGTACGAAAATGTAACCTTACGTATAGTAGATATCCCAGATTCTACTTTCAAGTGCTTCTGATTTAATGGTAATAAAACTGAGATTTATAAAAAATTAGACTTTTCAGCTTTTCTTCCTTTCTTAATTAAAACGTGTGTTGGTGCTTTAAGTTAGGTACCAACAAAATTTTGAAAAACTTTTTTGCTTTTTTATTAAATTAAAGGTTACACAAAACACAAATGATCTTCTTGCATTTTTAGACACAGCGTGATTGTGAAAATGTCGCATCTTTAGGCAATCTTTGCAATTTGGTTATAGAAAATATGAAAACTGGTCTTTGTACGGGTCTAGTAGTAAGATCCAGTGCAGCAGTAGTGAAATTTAAAAAAAATTGATATACAAACCAAACGCGTGTATTTTTTAATGGAAGGACTTAATACGAGCTTTTCAAAAATATTTCAAATACGAAGCATATATCTTTAATTGTATTTTTTTATGACTAGACCAAGGAAAAAAGGTGATGTTTCCCTAATATACTTTAGTTGTCAAACAATTGCAGCATTTCGTAATTATATTACTTTAATTTCTGCTTCTTCTTCCATCAGCGACGGCTATCTCTTCTTAGTCCAATATCGTGAACGAATTTCGTTATAATGCGATTGATCGCTTGTTGCCATCTTTGTTGATTTTCAGATTTTCTAGTTGCTTTCTCCAGCCCAAATCCTGTTAGTTTGTGGATAGTGTCAGCCCATCTGGTTGGAAAGTTGCCCGACGCTTGGGGCAGCTGTTAAGCATGATAAACGGTGTTCAGGCCTAGCTGTCCATGACCCATATTATTTTACAAATGATTTTTTTGTTTCAACAGATATATATTTCGGTATTTCCACTACCCAGCTGAATGCAACGCGTAATCTATGTTTCGCAGTATCCGTTATTTTTAATAAATGCATTTAAATATATTACGCTGTCAACAACTTCGCAATTCCAGATTTCTGGTGGCAGAGATTTATCAATCTTCATCTTTATCAATAATCATGATGGCTTACGTTAACCCCCGATGTGATAATTACAAGAAATTGGATCAATGCGCACTTAAAATTGCACACACACAAATTTCATTGCACACTAGATTTTTGTGATAAATTATGTAATTTATGTAAAGAAAATCTGCATTGTATCTGAAGTAGGAATATTTCTGAATAACTAGTAATAAGCCAAATAAAACTATTAAAAGACATATAAGGTGCGTCATTAAAAAAACAAAAGTTTAGTTTATATATAAAAATTTGTAAGTCTAAGAAAAGAAGACTACGTCGCTGGATCCTACGTAAAAGAACCTTCTCCAGACCAGTTTTCATTTTTTCGAAAAAATTACGGATAAATTTTCCAAAATCACCACTTATCTCAAAAATCCAAAATACCTATGATATTTCTGTTTGCTCCACCTTTCATTTCACGAAAAAATGACCTTGGATCACGAAAATCGCAACAAGCTAGCGTTGTAAATAAGGGAGATGCGTCGCAAAACACCCCCATAGAAGTGAATTAAAAAAAATAAATTGAGAAAAAAACCACTTTATAAAAAAATTCGCAGTGTCGAGAGACTGTTTCACAGGATACCCAAAATTAAAAAAAAAACATTAGTTTGGTTGAAGAATAAACTGGTCTTTTTTGCAAATGTAATCCAAAATGTTAAATAAACATTTTGTATCAAAATTTAAAGATCCTTATTTTGGAGATTCTTATTTTTATTTAATTCTATTTCAAATTTAAGTCAAAATTTTGAAATTTTGTAGAATTTTAAATTTTAAAACAATATTTTTATTTAACACGTTCTATTAATGATGCAAATCAAAACCACATTCCTCTTGAACAAGTTTAACATTATTGTAAACAGATTCTCGGCATTACGAAACTTATTTTTAAAGCCAGCGACCGACGCCCTTTATACAGAGTGGCGTTTTTTCCTATCTTTTTCTCTATAAAATAAAAAAAACTTGAAGCTGCCAGAAACAGTTGATGTTGAAGAAGAGACGTTTGTGAATCATCAACTGAAAAATCCAGAGACGAAACTGCAATTTTCTATTTTTTGTATATTGAATCCTATTTGTATAGAATATATTGGAGATATCTTAGTGCTACTTATGAATTTAAAAAAATCGCATGCCTAATACGAATTTTGTGAAAAAGTTTATAATATGAATATAATCCTTACAGCTATCAGATCATGGCCCTACTACGGTAAAAATTTATGCGCAGCAGATGGCTATGATATTTTCGTAATTTTTCTGTTAAATTAGTTAATTTTTATAAGAACGCAACATCAAACTCTCGAATCCCAACATAATTGGCAACGCCGAGCTAAGTAATTATTATTGTCGCAGAACATTCCGTGCCCTGTGCCGTTGTTGCTTTCATTCTTGGTGTCAATATCTCAGTGCCGTACTCACAAACTTGTATAATTTGTGCTTTCAATACTTTGTTCTTTTACGAAATTTCATTAAATGTGGCAAATGTGAGGACCTTTTTACATGTGAATTTACCAAACAAAATTCTCTACATTTTTAGGTTTCACTTAAATAGCTATGTTAGGGTAATATGTTTTAGTATACAAGAATTACAATAAATATAAGAAAGCAAGTTGAATCTTTACTAGAACAATAAGAAATACCCATTGTCAACTACTGTCCAAAGCAGGTGCTCCTTGAATATTTTTTCACTTAGATGATTCTTGGCCACTATCTAGCAAATCAAAGTTATTTCAATGGATTCTAAACCTACGAGTTTATGAAAACTAATGCTTTGCGTTGATTTACAAAAAAAAGATAGATTACACAAAAAATACATGTAGAAATTGTATTCTAGCTTGAACAACAAAAACGCCAAATTAATTACAGAATTATACTGAGGCCGACGTGAGTGCTGCAATTCTGCAGTGCTTTTCTAGTCCTGAAAATTTAATAGGATTTCGACATATTTTGAGAAAATACTGCCGTAAAAAGCCGCATCCAAACATCGACGATCTCTCAGCGGCCATGTTGTTTGTTGAAAGCAGCAAGGTCTTATTTTAAATTTAAATCTCGAGCAGGAGCACGTTGATGGACCTTCTCAAAAAAATTGTACATAGTTGCTTCATGAGTTTTTCTACTGTCAGTGTAGGCCGGGCCTCTATATGTCTAGTAACTACATGATTTAATCATACAAAAATGGAAAACAATACTCGCAACCATCGGTAGCCAATGTCAAATACGTGTGGTCACGCTACTTAAATCCAAACCATTAAATGAGTACACAGAGTCTCGATTTAAACAAAAAGAAAAAAGAAAACCGCTTCAAAATCAATAAAACTAAATAAATACCCGAAGTTATGTTAATACCCGCGCGACAAACGTATGGAAATTAACGAAAACAAAAGGAGATAATCGAAAACAGGTTTTGGCCGAATGGAGTGAGAGGCTATCGGGCGACGTCGTCGGCCCCACGAAGCGCCGCCCGCCCTATCTAATCGCTGTACAACGTTAAAAAAAAAACGTCGGAGAATGTCGCGAAGGCATGTCTTCGCGATAAACATTTTCGTCTTCCACGAATTCTTGTCCCGAGAACAGAAATGTTAAATGGCCACCGAAGCGGGTCCTGTCAACCTCGGAACGATCATCGATAATAACAATAACGACGCTTCTTCTACATTAGGTGCAAATTAGGCATGCGCGACCTATCGCGAATCGAATTTCAGATCCGAATTTAGTGGGTTAAATACTTAGCTTTGTCTAGGCAAAATCTGCATTGCCGGCCTACTAATTCGGATTTTTTTCTATGTCGTACTTGTTTGTTATATTATTTGGTTCATTGTTGATTTGATTAGTTGATTGTTTTATATTATTTCTCAATTTTTCTGGTCACATTTTTGAGCGAAAATCGTTGTTGCTACTTTGCGAAATCATTTCAATCGTTTACCCTGTTGATGATATCCGTTGACTATTTTTGAGAGTAATAAGTTAGTGTTAATTAATACACATTTTTTAAAGTGGTAGATTCTTGTGTCGCATACAACGCGTATTACATAATCCGATTTTGTTTTATAAATAAGTAATCACTGAGTGAGTTATTATATAAATAAAATACATAAATGGTTATTTTATATTGTCATTTGTATGACACGATAACCGTATGTTTGTGCGTATTATTTAGAAAAAATCAGTATTCTTTATTTAGCGATTTAGTTACGACAAAAATTGAAAAAGAAAATTTAAAACCATTCCTTTTTCAAGAAATAAAAAATAGTTGTTAAAACTACATATTTAGATAAATTTGTGGGTATGTTAGGTTTCTTTAATAATAAAAAATGTAATAAATAATGTATTCTGACTTGAACATTTTTTTTGAAAACATTAGAAAACAATTTTTCAAATAAACTTCCCAAGGCTACTATTTACAAAACTTCCGGATTCCTCCCGCGTCTGTTGATGTTGAAATGAACTTGCTAACATTTCGCATGAGTTGCAGAAGAAGCCTTACAGAATTCGCGAAATGTTGGTTCGACTGAACAACCACCGACGAAAGAGGAATCCAGAAGTTTTGTAAATAGTTTATTAGAAAACACTTAAATATTTAACGTTTCTACATAAATCAATTTTTAAACACTTTTTTCGATCATTAAATAATAATTGTCCCATTTATATAAATGACCAAGCGAAAGACCAAAATCGCCAATACAAGCCGTCGTTCATACGCAGCATCCACAGAGGTAGTTTCACCGAAGCGTTTTAAAGCGTCCAGCATGTAGGATATGTATTGCAACATTTAATGAACATTTTAATAATAATTTGAACATGCCGAGTTGCTTTACTTATTTATTATTGTTACTATGATGAAGAATAGATGCCAATGCCGTTTTTAAAAATATATTGTTTTAAAATCAATCGCAAACGCTACAGCCACTTTAATCGCCGAAATAAATACTACACTAATTTAATCGATCTTCAATAATAAAGAAGTTAACAATAATACCGACTTAAATTTGCAGACTAAATATTTGCAGTTGAAGTTGTTAAATAAACGGCTGTTTTAAATGGCTTAGAAATACAAAAAACTCTTACCTTAAGACATCTTGTATTCTGCTTGTTGGTGTTGTTTTTGGAGCATTTTTTAAGACTAACGCCAACAGTTGCATAAGGGCAGTACTGAGTGGATCGGATGGAAGAGAATCTTCAAAATCCCCCAAATCCTAAAATATATCCAATATTACTCCCAATTCCGCTTGCCACCAGATTGGTGCAATAGATAAAAAGATCGAACTCGAACTGTCACAATGCCGTCAGGAAAAATTTTAAGCAGTAACAAACATTATGTATGCGGCAATGAGTGAGTGAGAATGAGTTCATGAGCTAATGAGACCTTCCGCTTATTAAGGTAAAATAAAATATCTATCAAGAATTTCAAAGTCCACACATAATTTCAAAGGCAGAGGACTAATCACCTTTATAAAAAAAATCAGAACGATTATTCTATAGCTACTATGTCGCCATGACATACTATTTGACACGTCTCATGTCCAATTCTCGTCCTACGTACTACTGTGGATAGTATTTGCAGAGATAGAAGAGAAAAGCAAAAAATATATAGACTCCCACAACCTAAAAAAATGTGCGAATATTCCAATGACGACACAAATACATTAAGTTAATAAATAAATAATAATGAATTCCCTGAACTGTGTATCCTTCAAGATGGAGAATATTTTCAACCACTTATGTAGTTTCTATGTTCTACTTTTTTTCGAAACGGTTGTCATTAATTTATTAACAGACAATTTTGTTAAAAATCATTAATAGTGGGTAGTTTTTTTAAAAATAAGAATCGTTTATTACTTATCTTGTTAGGATGTTATGTAATTTGATTAAAACTGTAAACGTGAAAAGAACAGTCTTCAATATATTTTGTTTTAGACAGATATTTTGTTTTTTCCAAAAAAAGTTCTCAATTTAAAATTTAAAATATTATTTATTCATAGCCACTGATTTCCTTAAAAAATAATGATATTTGCATTTATTTATGAGCAGATTTGATCTCTTTTTTTTTTTTTAGTCCGTCGCACGGTTTTCACTTAAAAATAAAAACTAATATCTCTGCATGCTACCATATCAACGATATTGTTATAATCAAGCGAAAACCGTACATCAGATTGAAAAACGGTTGATACGATTGTATGCGTACGCCCGCCACTAGTGTATTTAAAGAAAGTACACTAAATAATGCCTCTTGATCACACATATCATGTGTGACAAATTTCATTAAAATATCTGAAGGGATATTGCAGATATTAAAACATATATTTTATTTTTGAAAATTTTACTACCCTGTATCTCAAAAGTTAAGACGTTTAGGACATATGTTCATATGAAGTTTTATTTTTAAAATTTAAAAAACACCTTGTATATTATAGCTCTCTTGGGGTATTTTGGACATCGAAATTACTTTTTAGAAAATTTGCAAGAAGTATATCATAAGAATAACCCCTTCAGCTAAGATGTTAGTTACGACTTGCCAAGCTACTATTACGACATTAGATTTAAGGTAACTCATACAGTGTGTTTACAAAACTATGCTATGTGAGTAAAAAACTTTAGAATATCGTTGAAGACTTGCTAAACTTCTCTTCTCTCTACTTTTTATAAAACTTCTGGATTCCTCCTGAGTCGAAGTTACTAACGTTTAGCCAATCATCCTGTTGGCTTCTTCAGAGCTTGACTGAAACTGGATGATTGGCGAAATTAACAAGTTCGACTCAGGAAAAACCGATGCAGGAGGAATTCAGAAGTTTTGTAAAAAGTGTTACAGTAGCCTGTGGAAATTTCTTTGAAAAATTCTGTTCTCCCAAAACCCAAAACCTTCTCGCTATAGCTTGGACTAATAATCCTGAAGGTTCGGCAGTGATAAATTGTTTGGTAAATATTATCTTATCTTGAATTGTCAAAATATATCACTACAGCTTACTACTAAAGCAGTTATATTTGCTTAAATTTAATTATTCTGGATTGCAGCTTTTTACTGCAAAACAGTTCAAACTGGGTAGATAGTAGTTAGAGTGTTATAATATTTTTATATTAAGAAAGAATCGCATTTTTATTGCCATAATAAAATACAGGTGATTCCCTTTAAAAATCGCGTATAACTTATGTGACCTCCTGTATGCGATACCCTTAACTGCATGTTATATTTGCCAAACTGTAAAAAAAAATGTTTATCTCCAAAATACCCCAACAGATAACATATTACATAGGTTTCAAAATTTTTCACAGTAACCAAAAATATCGAATAGATGTGGCAACGTTGCAACGTCCCAATTTTAAAAAAATGGACATTATAGTCTGCTATGACCAATTCTCAAGTTTTAGATGCCTATTTTCCATTCTCCATTTACTTCAAATAGGCTATCGAGTTTAGGGAATCCTGTAGAAGCGTAATGTAAGTAGAGAAGCCTGAATAATTTTCAGCTGCTAGGGGACTATCAGGACAAAAGTTTCCTTACGGAAATCACCAATAACTTTTTGAATTTTTTGAAATACTGATGTTTCCTTTTCCTTCTTCTTACTCTTTTTTTTTTCATAGTTTTTCTGCATTATGTTGTTTAATCCCAATGTACTCAATATCTTTTTAAAAACAATAAACAAAAATTAAAAACTGTACTAAAAACAGTCTTCCAATTTACATTAATATTTTATGCGCCGTGAATTTATTTTCTCCTACTAAACAAATCGTCAAACCCGGTAGCATTTTTTCAATACGAACTCGAACTAACGGACCGAGGCAAATATTTCAGAAAACGCTTAGAATAAAATTGGGAAATTGTTCACTTTCGTTCTCCGTAATAAGTGAAACTTAATCGTCCGTAAAAAAATACAAAGAGAAAACTGAAAGTCCTGCAGACAACACAAAACCGGTCCATTTGTCAATTTTGAAAAATCGTTTTTACCCTTTTCTCCGGTTTTTTACGCATCGATTCGGTAGGGTCTTTAGGACTTTTATTTTATGCATGGGATGCGTTTTCGTTTATATAGATTTAACGTATTCTGGTTGTTCATTTTATTGTAACCGTAACGTAGGGACACTACAAATAGACCAACAACAAAGAACATTATTTTCACAGCTTAGTCGGAACGCTGAAATAAAGAACTATTGAATTGAGACAGTAAAAAAAGAATGTTTTGTTGCATCCTTCGAAAATAGATCCACATCACCAAAGGTTCCTATAATATGACAGATAAAAATGAGATCACATTTTATAAATGTAGGTCTAGATATTCTGTCTTACCGTATTACAGTGTTAAAATTTAAAGAAAAAGTAGACAAATTTCTAGAATCAAAGGCCCGAGGGTTGTAGACCCAATAGTTTTGAAGGAAAAAGTGTACTGTAGTGCTTTATCTACCAACAATTTTATTTAACATCCTTATCTAATTTACAGAAAATTTGATTTATTCTATTTTTTTAACAAAAGAGTCAAGAGTCAAAAGAGTCATAATTCATAATTTCTATATATACAAAAAACAGTTAAGTTTTTCTTCAGAAAAATTTAGTCCACGGACCCTATAAATATGATTACAAATGTTTTTCTTAAAGCTAGGACACCCTGCAGGTCGGTAAGAAAGTAAAAACATTAAACGGTAATTCTTCAATCTGCTATTGGAAGAATATTTTTGTGTGCCGCTCAATTTGTCGTGATAAAATTTTGATTGGCTGTAACATTTTTGTTTTTGAAGACATCAAGATAAATGAAAAAATAAAAATGTACGGTTAGGTGCAAGTTTTTTCTAATTGACATGTAAATCAAAAGACTAACAATTTCCTGAGATATCGGCCTATTTGATATATTTTTAAATCAACACCACTATATCTCTTATCAGCATTCCAATTAGAATTATATAACAGACTTCATATATTAGTCCATTTGTTTTAAAGATATTGGCAAAAACAGGAGAAAAATAGATGATTTTTGGTTAGAAATTAGATAAGATCTATTTTCACATTTGCAACAATAAAAATATATGCGACCACCATTTTGTTTAACACATTTTACGTAAGTTTAATTCTAACAACTTTGACATTTAATAAAAGTTCTGATTGATTGCCACATAATTTCTTTGTTGAAGTTCCATAACATTGTCACAATATCTTCAAAAACAAAAAAGTTGCAGCCAATCAAAATGATGCCAAGATAAACTAACCCTCTAATATGCCCAGATATTCATTTAAAAATGTTATTAATGGCTTGTAAATATAATGATTGAATCTAGTAGCAAAATCGCAAATTTTTAAAGTTCGAAATCAGAGATGTTACCTTTTTTGAAGGATCATGCCTCTTGTTTTGTTTTACATAATCGCGTAACCTACCCTAGACTATAAATTTTGAAAATGTTGTTATTCAATTAAAATGTTTTCGTCTTTGTGAGGTTGCTGGTTCTTCAAAAAAAGTTGATATTTACATTTTTTTCTTTCACACTTTTTTTTCTATTGGAATATTGAACTTAATTTAAATTTTTGAATGCTACATAAAGATGACAAACATCGCATAATTTACCTGCAACCTTGAGTTCAGAAGGTCTATAACAGGAGTTAGCTTATTGGCTAAAATTACATATTCGCAATTCTTGGCACCTTCCAAACCCTTGCAAGCTATCTGCCACAGACTGCAGCAAATAATAAGAGTCCTGAAAAGCATTACCAAATAAACATTGAAATTGTCCAAGTTATATATCACTAAGTTTACTTGACTGAAATGGAGCTATTTCCTTCCTGGCCTAATGCTAGCAGCTTGCCCAAAACTCCAAAACCACCAACACTTTGGAACATCAACAAATCATTTCCGTTCCCTTTAGCTAATAGCCGAGATAGTTCATTAAGGATTTTATCGAGTTGACTTAAACTAGCCGGTGATAATCCTAAGACAACAGACATTCAAAACAATCTAGACTGGAAAATAAAAACACAAAAGATACCTTGATTAGCTTGATTGGTCAAGGTGCCAATGGTGTTAATGTTTCGATTGAGACTCCTTTTGTTTGTACCATCTGTTACAACTGGTTTGTAGGCCGTTTCATATTCTGCACCTAATATTAATAAAAAGTAATTTTTACTAGAGACATGTTTACAGGCTGCAGTTATTAAGCATGGAGATTTTAAGATTTTATTATTAAGGAAATGATGCATCAATTTGTATTGTTATGAAGCATGAATGATGAAAGAAATAAAAACAGGAACCTGAAGAAAAAACGTGTAAAATATATTTGGTCAGTCATAAAAAAAAATTATTTCAATTATTGCGAAGAAAGGATATATGAAAGTTTTAAAAAGTTAGACAAAGAAGCAAATATTAAGGCATTTAAGTAAAGTGGGGTGCAATAGTCATAACAAACATCAAAAATTTCGTTAATAAAAAGTAAATTTTATGCCCGTATATATTTTACCCTTGACTGCCATTCTCTGTCTGATCTTCTTGCATCTTTTTCTGTATGTTTTCCCACGCTCCTTTACAGCTATTTCTTTTGGATCTTCTTTACCCACAGGTGCATCGATAATTTGTTTTAAATTATACTGTTCCAATTCATTCGATGTTAAACCATTTGAATCTGGGTTTGCTTGCTTGACAGCTTCTTGATGCATTCTGCCTCTGAGATGGCTCATTAGATAGACTTCAGATTTTATCTAAAAATTAATATAGAAGTTTAAAATATTAAGAAACTTTCTTGTTTAGATTTTAATTATTGAAAGCGACTATAAGAAACACTGTTAACTTTAAGTCGGAACCATACGAAAAATATCTATATGTATACATATGCACCAAACATATATACAAATTTTTATGGTGAAATATTTGAGTCAAGTTACATTAACTTGACTGTCAGTGATCATTACTGAAGGTTTTATATTCACCAGATGTTTTTATTTTATGTTAAATATTGGGATTAATCAAATTATTTTATTTCTAATATGTTTTTAATTGCAGTACTAAATGTTTTTCCATATGATTCAAACTCAAGAACAATTATACAGCATACGAGGTGTGTTCAAAGAGTAAGGTGACTTTTGTAATTGGACGGGCTACGTACATTTGATCTTCGATATTTTCTATTGTTATGTTGGTACACATGTCCCTAACATATGTTCACTGTTTTGGCCAGTTTGCAAGTTTACTTTTTTTGCGAGACACCTGCAATGGTGACAACGGCACATGGTAAATCTACTTTGAAAAAAAAGATTTGTAAGTGGTACAAGATGTTCCAAGATGGCCGAGAAGACGTCGATGACGAACCTGGCTCTGAACGCCCCGGCACGTCAATAACTGATGAAAGCGTTAAAAAAGTGAAACAAATGGTGTTGAAAAATCACGGAATCTCGAACAGCGGCTGAAGACATCGGCATCTCTATTGGCTGGGGCCATGCAATTTTTCCCGAAGTTTTTGACATCAAACGTGTAACATCAAAATTTGTACCGAAACTGCTTAATTCTTGAAAAAAAGGACCGTCAAATGATGATCCTGATATGCTAAAAAAGGACATAACTGGTATATATAATATGGGTATATGGTATGACGTCGAAATCAAAGTCCAGTCGTACCAATAGAACAATCGCCAAGACCGAAAAAAGCACGTCAAGTTCCATCAAATGTCAAGACTGTGCTTACTATTTTCATTGATAATCGTGGCCTAGCACCTCAAGAGTTTTTACCATAAGGACATAGGTCAATAAATTGAAGTTATGCGCCGTTTGCGAAAATCAATCGAAGAAGACGTCCAAAATTGTGGGAAAACAATTCATGGATTTTGTATCACGATAATACATCTGTTCATTCATTGTTGCTTGTATCTTTTTGGCCAAAAACAAAACCACAATGATGCCTCAGCCACCATATTCACCGAATATGGCCCGCCCCCCGCGAGTTTTTGTTGTTCCCACTCAAGAAACCCATGAAAAAAAGGAGGTTTGGAACGATTGAGGAGACAAAGAAAAAATCGCTGGAAGAACTCAAGGCTATACCAAAAAGTACTTACCAGAAGTTTCATGTTTGGTTGGCACAAATGTATTACATCTTAATACTTTAAGATAAAATTTAAAAGTCACCTTACTTTTTGAACACACCTCTTAAAGTGCCAAATTTTCAAGCAAGAGCTTCAGTGTCAATGTCAATCTCACTTTATGTCAAACCCAAGCTATAACAAGGTGTAAACACTGTATTTAAAAAAATATATATCCTGAATACAGCTTTTGTGTTAATATGCCAAGCTTTGCTTATTCAACTAAATACATCAACAACAATTTCTTAATGCTACAAATGAAATTTCATCTAAAAGAGAAAGGACGGCATGATAGTCAATATACCATCTTGTCATTATGTCGCTTTACCAATTTTAAAACCTAAAATATAAAAAATATAATAAGGTAGTGGGTACATTGAAAACTAAGCAAAAAGGCAGTATCAGGGTATCAAAGTAACTGGAATGTTTCCCACGAACAGTAATGGGAATAACTATAGGTGATTATTAGTTAGTAGGCAAAATACTTACGAGCACATTGCACACTGTACACAATTTTTGCGTCGTATACGGTACCATATTTGGGGCCTGATTGTCATCATGATGACAACGATGAATAGATAACTCCAAAGCTCTTTGTCTGATATGTTCCATATTTTCTTCATGTCTACGCTTGGAGTCCTCTTGTTTTTGCTCTATGCGTTTTTGAAGCTCCTGGGTGGAAGCTAATTGTTTTTCATGCAGTGCCGACAACCTTTCCTAAAATTATACAATATTTTGTTTAGGATTCACACTTTCGCAGTATAAAGGACTTCATGGCATTTCACAATAGCATTTAAGCAAAACAGAAAAATTTTCAAGGGTAATTCTGTGAACAATTTGGTATCATGTTCATGATACCCCCAGAAATAATTGCAATAGACGTCATATATATATATATATATATATATATATATATATATATATATATATATATATATATATATATATATATATATATATATATATATATATATATATATATATATATATATATATATATATATATATATATATATATATACAGTGTGTCCAAGATAAGGATGCACAGCATGGGGATCTCGGAAACTATAAGAGATACAGTGTCGGTTAAATTAGACAAAAGTTGCGCATTTTGATACCGAACAAGATCCCGTTTTACAAATTTGAAAATTCCAAGCCGTTCCGGAAATATCCGAGAAAAACCGAAATATTGCGATTTCGTTTTTATTATTTTTTAAAGCTATTTGAAAAGATATGAAAAAACGGAAAACACTTTTCCATTGGCACTTTTTAATCTCTCCAAACTGACGTTAACAAATTTTCATTACAGCGTTTCGATTCCATGGAACCACCATCAACTTTGATTTTTCTTATGGGACGGAAAAAAAGTACACACAGTATTAGGTTGTGCTTTTCATTGCGAATTCAACGATGTACGATACAATATGGTTACTTATGTTTTTATCCAGAAAAATGGATTTTTACATATACATTTCAGCATTTAAATGGAGTAGGCCATGACAAAATGACATCCAGTCAATTTCAATGACACATTAATGTTATTTGTCTTTGTTATCAGTCGATCATAAGTTTATTCCTTTAGTTATTGTTTTTGTATTTTTATTGTTGTTGTCTTTTTCTAATTTATTTTGTTCTACAATGGAGGGAGGTAATTTTACAAACGAAGAAAAATGTGATATGCTGTCTTGCTACATCTGATGCCAAAGAAATTGTGTGGAAGCCGAGCGTATGTATTCTAACAAATACCCAGAGCGGAGACAACCTGACAAGAGTATTTTTCGGCGTTTGTTATTTAATCTGAAAGAATATGGATCATTTAAGAAGCCTGCATTATCCCGACAAAAACCTTCCAATGAAGAAAACCAATACATTGTTCTACAATCTGTTATCGAAAATCCACAAACTTCTACCAGAGAAATTGAAGACCAGAATGGGGTAGCTAAATCTACAGCTCAGTTTATTTTAAGGAAAAATGAATTTAAGCCTTACAAATTCAGAATATGTCAAGGATTAAAACCGGGTGACGACGAACGACGTAGACATTTTTGTGAGTGGTATACCAGGATGTGTGATGAGAGTTTTAATTTTCCATATAAAGTGATTTGGTCTGATGAAAGTATGGTGACCAATAACGGTATTTATAACAGGCGCAATACACACTATTGGTCGCAACAAAATCCACGTGTTAATAGACTATCCAGACATCAAGTTCGCTTTGGGGTTAATATTTGGTGTGGGATTTTTGGTAGCAAGATTATAGGCCCTATTTTCTATAATAATTCCTTAACTTCCGAGCGGTACCTTGACATCTTGAGGCACGATTTAGAAGATGCCTTAGATGATTTACCGCTAGGCGCTGTGCAAGGCTGCTGCATAACTCCAGAGAAGTTCGCCAATATTTAACTGAACGGTTTGATGGAAAATACATTGGGACTTACAGTGAAACACCTTGGCCTCCAAGGTCCCCGGACTTAACTCCCTTGGACTTTTTCTTATGGGGCTACATAAAAAATGAGGTATTCAAAGAATGTTTTGACAACGAGGAACAATTACGTCAATCAGTACGAGCAGCGTTTAATAAAATTACTCCTGAAATGTTAAGTCGTGTTTTGGAGTCTACCGTGAGACGGGCGTACTTATGCCTAGAAAATGGAGGTCATTTATTCGAACATTTGTTATAGAATTTGTTTTTCATTAACTTGTTGGATTTAGTTGTTATGTTAAATGAACAGTTAGAGTTAGTAAATAAATAAACACATTAACTCGAACTTGTCAACCATTTTCTTTTGCCTTTCATCGTTCGGATCTCATGGCCTACTACAATAAAATACTAGAAATGTATTAAAAAGCCATTTTTCTGGATAAAAACATAAGTAACCGTATTGTATCGTACATCGTTGAATTCGCAATGAAAAGCACAACCTAATACTGTGTGTACTTTTTTTCCATCCCATAAGAAAAATCAAAGTTGATGGTGGTTCCATGGAATCGAAACGCTGTAATGAAAATTTGTTAACGTCAATTTGGAGAGATTAAAAAGTGCCAATGGAAAAGTGTTTTCCGTTTTTTCATATCTTTTCAAATAGCTTTAAAAAATAATAAAAACGAAAGCGCAATATTTCGGTTTTTCTCGGATATTTCCGGAACGGCTTGGAATTTTCAAATTTGTAAAACGGGATCTTGTTCGGTATCAAAATGCGCAACTTTTGTCTAATTTAACCGACACTGTATCTCTTATAGTTTCCGAGATCCCCATGCTGTGCATGCTTATCTTGGACACACTGTATATATATATATATATATATATATATATATATATATATATATATATATATATATATATATATATATATATATATATATATATATATATATATATATATATATATATATATATATTATAGGATGATTCTTAGGGTTTGGTCCACAGTGAACAAAACTCACAAATAATTTTAAAACACTGTAATTGTCATTGACGTTTCGACCGGCAACCCAGGTCTTTCTCAAAAACTGCAAAACAAAGGACAAAAAAAGCGTCTAACACAGAATATCTTAAACAGTAGACATATACGAATTTAAAAATTACAAATATTACAAAAACAAATGACATATATTAGTCATACTCACAAATTTATTATTTTTTTTAAATGTCTATTATTAGCGCTGTTTGTGAAAAAGTACCACAACATACATCATTGCCAAAAACAATAACGTTCTTGCTTTGGCGTACGAATCACAAATAGAAGTGGAAAATAAACATTCATTGTATCTGATGTCTTTTTTTTTTCCCTCTTAGTTTTTATTTATTTATTTTTTTAGAGTGTACGTTTGTGTTAAGTTTAGGATCTACTGATACGCAGTGAAGCATCTGAGCATTAAAAAAAAAAAAAACGGTTGTGCCATGGGTGCTTCTATTTCGAGTGTAATTGCGCAACTTGTTCTCGAAGACCTAGAAAAAACAGTTATTGACAAAATGACTATTAAATTACCCTGTTTCTATCGATATGTCGACGACTGTTTTCTAGCAATACCTAAGGAAAAGGGCGGCGACCTCATTCTGAATAGTTTTAACTCATATCACACAAAGATAAAATTTATCATAGAATATGAAAAAGATGACAAAATTAACTTCTTAGACATGACACTAATACGCAAGGAAAACAAAATCAGAACGATGTGGTACACAAAAGATACATGGTCTGGACGATACCTTAATTTTCACTCCCAACACCCAATATCACAAAAAAAGACTGTTATTATCGGGTTGGCTGACAGAACTATAAATCTATCTGATCCAGAGTACAGAAAAGAAGCTTTATATAAGGCTAAGTACACACTAAAACTAAACAATTACCCAAGTGCCTTAATTAACTCTATTTTTAAAAGAAGGATACATAAATTCTACAACAAGATTTCTGTTAAGGAAAACACACAACCATCAAAACGAGAATATTGTTCGTTGCCATACGTACCAAATTTATCGGAAAAAATCTTGAATGTGTTTAAGGGAAGCTCTGTAAAAAATAAAACAGCCATCGGCAGCCATATAACGGAGAAAACACATACCTTTAACTTCGATGACACAAAAATACTTGCTACCGAACCAAACACACAAAAAAGGGAAATAATTGAGATGATACATATTCAAAGGAATAAAAACGCCATAAACGCGAAAACCGACATAAAACACCTGAGTGAAATCTATTTCGAATTGTTAAAGTAGACCATTTTAATGCTCACATGCTTCACTGCGTATCAGTAGATCTTAAACTTAACACAAACGTACACTCTAAAAAAATAAATAAATAAAAACTAAGAGGGAAAAAAAAAAGACATCAGAATGTTTATTTTCCACTTCTATTTGTACGATTCGTACGCCAAAGCAAGAACGTTATTGTTTTTGGCAATGATGTATGTTGTGGTACTTTTTCACAAACAGGGCTAATAATAGACATTTAAAAAAAATAATAAATTTGTGAGTATGACTAATATATGTCATTTGTTTTTGTAATATTTGTAATTTTTAAATTCGTCTATGTCTACTGTTTAAGATATTCTGTGTTAGACGCTTTTTTTGTCCTTTGTTTTGCAGTTTTTGAGAAAGACCTGGGTTGCCGGTCGAAACGTCAATGACAATTACAGTGTTTTAAAATTATTTGTGAGTTTTGTTCACTGTGGACCAAACCCTAAGAATCATCCTATAAAAAATATACAAGGATCCAAGAAAAGCATATTTTTCAACTATATATATATATATATATATATATATATATATATATATATATATATATATATATATATATATATATATATATATATATATATATATATATATATATATATATATATATATATATATATATATATATATATATATATATATATATATATATATATATATATATATAATATATATATATATATATATATATATATATATATATATATATATATATATATATTTAGAAAATCCCGAATTCTCCCAGCATTCTGTATTTGGCAACTATCTTGTTGGTACAAATTTCATGAACAGGGATATTAAGACCTCGAACTGCTGCAATTATTTGATGACGCAAAATATCGAAATATTTGTTTGTATTTAAATTCTCATCAATAAAAAAAGGGGTGTTTCTTAAAATACCGTCCCATAAGTTGACCTTTTCCGGACACTGAGTCCTTAAAGGAATTGACATGTGTTGATTTTCTTGTGAATACCTAACAGCCACTGCCGGATTATGACGAAAATGAAGATTCATCGATGACTAAAATATTCAGTAAAAAATCTACATTTTGGTTAGCTCATTCAATCATTTCTTCACAGATTACCATGCGTTTCTCATGATCTGCTGATCAAATTTCCAGCATAGTCTGTAATTTATAACACTTGTGTACATTTCTCTTCAAAATATTCGGGACTGTTTTTGGTTCTATCACAAGTTCCCGGAAAATTGGAACACTATTGCACGGGCAGTTTACATTTGCTAAAGCACAACTTCTCACAACTCTCAGCGTTCCCTTTACTCGTTTAAGGACGCTCAGGAACAGATTGTTCGTCAAAAGATTATAGGCATTTTCTACAATTAAGTAAACAACCATGCTTTTCGCAATTATTAATTATTCGCCTATTTTCAAACAAAAATGCAAGTCTGCGAATAATTTCTCGAGGCGAACTACCCAGAAATATCACTTGATGATATGAACCTCTTCTTTGGTGGTCGAATATACTAACATTAAAGAAAAAAAACGAATAATTTTTCCCTTTTTAAGGTAAAAGGCTTACTTCAACCAAACGCCACGACGTCTCTGTTAGTAAGATAGGCGTCGTGTCGCCTTTTGTTTTTCCTTTTCGCGCCACGCGGAGGTGGGAGGAGGGATCCAAACAGATTTTTATTTAATCTCGAGGCAACAGCCTACATTTCTTTTCACTCTGTTACATTCCAAGAGTCTCGGTGTAACTCTGCCATACTCACGATAACGCTATAACCGAATAATATTTTTCGTGACCTGTATATGTTTCCATGTTAATTTTAACACTTAAGGCTTTGCTTGAATTGGTCCAAATTTTTGTTATCCTTTTCATTATTTATATTTATCATGTTATAGCTATTATTATTCATATTATTCAACATAAATATAATTGACTAGGTTCTTGTCCAGATTTTTAATACCTACAGTTTATTCAAGACATAGCAAACCTTACCTCTCTATCTCTAGCCTTCTCTCTGGCAAGCTCCTGCCTTTCTCTTTCTCTTTGCAACTGTTGCTGACCAATTCGTTCATCTCTTTGCCTCCTCTCGTCCTGCAGTCTATCCAAACGTTCTATTCTTTCCCGTTCCAAAGCCTTTCTTCTTTCTTCTACAGCTGCTTCCTTGGCCGCCTTCTCCTCTTGCTTTTTTCTTCTATCCTCATGAATACCTTGAATTCTACCACGACGCTCCTGACAAGACTGTAGAAAGTCGTGCCTACAATGATTAAATGTTTAGTAGTACTTCAGTAGACTTTTAAAATGTGTTTCAACTTACCTTTTATTCTGTGCCTCAAGTTCGTTGATAAATGCAATTTCTTTCAGTTTCTCTTCCTCATCATGAGCTTTTTTGACAATCCCTTTAAGGTGCTTCTTGCGATTTTGTGCTGCCTTTTGTAATCTGCCAAGAAATTAAATATGCAAACTTAATATATGTAAGCACAATATTTAACAAATTGTAGTAATATTGCCGTAGTCAAGCAGGAATTGTCAATAAATTATAAGTTGGGAACAAAATGATCAAAAAATTAATTATTACAATTGCAAAAAGTTTTAGTAATTTTCACACATACTTAAAAAAATTTATATGTGTTAAAAATTAAAACAATATATCTCTTGGGTCCTGTTTTCTGAGAACTAGCTACTGTCTAGTGAATGGCTAGTGAACTATGTCAAGATTCTCTTTCTAACCAAAACTGCTTTGATATGATACCTTAGCTCCATTCTCCTTCTTTTCTCCTCAATTAATTGTAACTTAGCAGCTTTTACATCATCAACTCTAGCTGATAATGCTTGCAACTTTTGTGCCTTTTCTAAAGCTAAATCTTGACGTCTCTGTTGTGCTCTCGCCTGTTTGGCTTGATACTTCCTTACAGCTTCTGCTAGATTAACTTTCCTTTGCGGATTTGAGAGTTTTTGATGTAGCTCCAAAGCTCTACCTGGATGTCTTGCATTTATTGCTTCTAGAGCTGCTAAAGTGTCAATTCTGTCACTCCATGACATCTCTAAAAGTGAAAATGTAATTTAAGGAATAAATATTCCTAGTATTAACAAATTACCTGCTAACATAGGTTCATATCTTGCTTCCAATGATACATGGTCATCATCCAACAGTGAGATTGGACAATCATCAATATCACCTTGCAACTCATCACCATCAGTTTCAGTACCATCTGTTTCAGTATCAACTTCTATATCTAGGCCTTTCAATGCTTCAATTTCTTTATGCAGTCTGTCTTCTTCATCATTTAATTCTTTGGTTTTTTTCCTATGCTCTTCCTCAGTGGCCATATCCTCTTGCATTTCTTTCAATTTAACTTCCTCATCAGTTTCGGAGTCCAAATCAAATTCCTACAAAATTTGATATGGTATAATTATTTTTAAAAGAATAATTTACAACACTTACTTGTTGATTTTCATTTTCCCTTTTTTTCCAATCAGTATTCTTCTTAATATTTAAATTAAATTTGTTTTTCTGCTGCACTGAATGATTGTTATTTAACGAGGACTTTGTCAAGTTTGATTGTGATCTTTCTATTCCCCCAATTTTATCGGCGGATTTCTTTAATGACTTAAGATTATTTAGGTTTTCTTTAACACTTTTCTCCAGAGATTTCTGAGATTTTGAATTTTCAGGAGTTTCAGGAAGTAGTGCTAGTGCTGGCAGACTGGCTGTGGCACTAACTTGATGGAATCTTGTTGCCCATGTCAAACCAGTGTCTGACCTGTGAAAACCAGATAAACAACATACAACAACAAAACCAGAATTGCAAGAAATCAAAATTTAGTTAGAAAAAATGTTAAGAATTCTTAGTTCTCAAATAATAGTAAAATGTCATTTTGTTTTAAAATATTCTGTGTAAGAACTCATTAACAAAAGAAAGTGTCAAAATGACATTCAATTCTGCCAATTCTAGCAATTCCTTATGCATTTCAATAACAATATTTAGTAGAGCTGCTGTGCTGGTGCTGTGGAGCTCTTAAAAAACAATTTCTAAAATGCTTACCTGCGTGGTTTATTATTGCTGTGTCTATGTCTCGAACGACATTTGACTGTAAACCATCCATCAGCCTGTTGGGAAACATTTTCATTATTCAAGGTTTCCTGAGAACTGGCAATACTGTTACTAGAATTTGTAACATTTATATTGTCTCTGGAATGACTTTGATTCACCAACGTCTCTACAGAACTGGCATTTTCTTCTAAAGATAAAGATTTGGACAGATTTTCTTTGGTGAGAGTAGTTTTGCTTTTCTGCAGTAGTAGTCGCTTTGCTGGCAATTTAATTGAGGATGATTTTACATCATTGTTAGTGGTCTGGGACACTTTCTGCTTTGGTCCAGGATGATTTAATGTTGATTTCATATCGCTAACCTAAAATCAAATATATCAAAAATTGTAATGGGTATCTATGGTCAAGTGATTAAGTAATTAAGTAATTAATTGATTACTTAGTAGTAAAAATAAATTTATATCTAGTAAACTTAAACTTACAGTTTGACTTCTCATCAGTCCTGACCTGACATTACTTCCAAACCTGTCTTCCCTTCCGCATGAAGTTTTGGATAAAGACTTTTGAGTGACAACAGCTCTTAAACTGGAAATAGTATGTCTAATTTCCACTTTGGGTCTAGTTGGAACTACTTTAGCAGATGCGCTTTTTGTGAGTGCTACTGAATAAGGGGGGCGTACCACTGTTGATGATTTTGGGATTGTTCGACTATGTATTTCGGATTTTCCGGCTTTGGGGATGGCTGCTAATTGAGTGGGAACCACTTTTCTTTCAATGTCTGTTTTTTGTGGATCCTTGTTTTCAAATTCACTTTCCACATCTGTTTGACACTCCTGACTTACTTTAATCACATTTCCTTTTCTTGCGGGCAACCTACGGGAAACAATGACAAACCATAAATTAACCAAAGTTCAAATTTGGAGTGGAGGATGGATCAATTACAATCATTCTCCAAAATGGAAAACTGTATTGCCTACCTTGGAAAATCATCAGTGCTGGTACTTTTCTCAGCACTCTCCACTCCAACTTTTCTCAAAATATCATAGGTTCTTTGGTCTTCACTTGGGGAGTCTACATGTTCACTTTCATTGTTGCATATCAGCGGAATGTTCTGTGGAAGCTTGAGATCAAAATGTTGTTTCTTTTGTTCAAGACACACAGATTCAGTACTGTCTATTATTAGTGATACATTTGCAGATGCTAAGGTCATAGTAGCATTTTCCTTTTCTTTAGGAGTACTAGAATCCAAAGCTCCACCAAATTTTGCGTGTCCAGTCTCACCAGCGTTAATATCCATGGTTGTTGCATGACCTTTATTTTCAGTTTTGTTTTTATCTTTTGAAATAGGCCTTAAATCATCACCTGTTTTCTTAAAACAAGCTGTGGTATTAGCAGCATTTTTGTCTTTTTTTATAGTATTGGAAATTTTGGAAGCTATTTTATTAACAGCTTTTGACTTAACATCAGTCATCTTCAATTCAGTTTTCTGTGAATTAGCATTTTCAATTTTTGGTTGTTCTTTATGCAAACTTTCAGGTTTGGATATAGTGGGTTTATCTCCTGTGAAACATGACACCTAAAATAGAAATTTTCCTTCATAATAATCAATATAAAAGTAATAAATTATGGTTTAGTATGAAACTAATCAATTTAACAAAGTTATGTCAAACAGAAAGTTGTTATTAATAATTTATATACATCTACTGATTTTCCTCCTGTATCTATACCGACAACTACATCTGATTTTCCAAAAGTTGTTCCAGTATTTAAAGTTGTTTCTAAAGGCTTTCCTTCAAAAATTGGTTGATCAATTGATGGCAATGGACTTGATGGACACGACAAACCAGATTTACCTAGAAATAAAAATATTTTATGCCCAACCAAAAAAATTAGTATATATAGGTTATATACAGTACATTTTGAACAAAAAGCTCTGGGACTAATTTTTCCTGTAACATTGGGGCTATTACTTCTACTTCCTAGAATTGGGCTGCTCTTTCCAGATCTATTTGTTCTTCCTAAGTTGGTTTTACAAATGTCCCAAGCAAGTGAAGTTGGTTTTTGTGGGGCTGGAGTATTTTCATAATCCCATTTAAGTTTAAACCAATCTGCTAAGGCAGAAAAATCCCGCAAGTAATTTTCAAGGACAAGTAATACCTCTTGACATTCAGTTAGGCTTTCATGTGTTTCCACAGTATTGTATATTTCAGCAATCTAAAAATGCAGAAAACAACATTGTTAGCACGGCACTTTTTTGGTAATAATTGCTGAAAATAAATTAATCCATTTTTTTCAATATACAATATACAATGCATATCAAATTAAAACTCGTATACTTTGGTCAACATTAACAAATCTTCAAAATCATCAGAAAACAGAAAAGTCAACCATACCATAGGTCATACTTACAGAGCGCTGCAAATTGCCAAATAACAAAGCCCAATACCTAGCTCTTAATTCTGATTTCTTATCGCGACCTGTAGAAGCAGAACGAATTCGCGCACCACTTCGCCCTCTCATATATATTGGCTCTGAAGACTGAATATTGTCAGCTATCCTAGGAGGGCAGGGTGGTTTCTCTGACACTTTGGCTATAAACATTTGAATTTATTACATACTATCATGGACTGTAAGATATTTTTTCCTTTTCTAGTTTATTTAAATTTCTTCCATACAAAATCATACAATATTTTAAAAATAGCCAGCATATATAAAATAAAATGGTTGTTTTAAACTTACAGCGAAAATCTTTGCCTGCTGAAATATTAAAAGTTAAAAGATTACGAGCCTCGCGACCTTGTTCTTTAACTAATAAGCGAACTTGTTCCATTTTTAATTTTATGCACAATTACTCATTTTTATTTAAGATTTTGCTAATATACTGTACTGACGTTTACCATAATAAATTTGTTGACATTTGGAGGTTAAATACGCACTGAAAACAAAATGGTAGGTACACCTTTTGTAAACATCTTTTTTCCAAAGCTTTGTAGGTTATAAACTAAGGCATGGATCACGAAAGATTTACGGTAGGCGTCCACTAATCGACATTGTACGGACGGTACGTATCGGACGATTCGATTTTTTTTATGGCTTGCGTTACCTTCAACGAATTATTAGAGTCCGTATCAATATTTCTCTCTGCAGTTAGCTAATTGTTGTTGTAGCAAAAGCAGTGTGTCGTTATTCAATGAAAAAGATGTTATAATTTCCCGATTGCAACTTGAGTAAATAAAAAATGTAAATTTTATTTTTTATCTACTCAAGCTGCAACCGAATTTAAAAATTTTGTTAACAAAAAAATTTGTTTTTTTTTGTAGAATCAGGTGCTGCAATGTATGTTTCTACTTTTGTCATTGCTACATCGATGGCACAGTCGCAGTCTGCGCCATATTTTAAAAAATGATTTTCAGTCCCGTTTAATTTGACAGTGACAGTGACTATTTAAAAGAATGTAAGAAAATAAACTGCTCCAAAAAATCACTGCATGTTATTTTTCACTGTGACAGAATTGTAGCAGTCACGTCTTGTCATTGCTATAGCAAAATCGAATTAAGTCCAAACCACAACCACTCACCAAAAATTCGATATACAAAATCATTACGGCATGGCAATTTATTTATTACATTTTAAGTAAACATAATTATGTACTCGATTCATTCATTCTCTTCACGATTTCATCTCAAATATTGTCTCTGCGAAGAACGTTAGAATATTATGGATGTCACAAATTGTAACTTTCTTCATACTCCTGCACAATTATAATAAGTTTTGCTACATTCATAATTACATTTAGACAATGTGGAAGAAAGTCACGACCTTAACTAGCAAAACCTGGCTGTCTTCTCAATAAACTTTGAAAAGGAAATATGGCGCCGGTGTCGATGCCTGCGTGGACTTGTCGGTATCCGCATTATCAGCATTGGCAGTGACAACGGATTTTGATTTCGTCTTTGTAATCCCGTCCGTGATATTGAAACAGATGTAGTTAATTAAATAATCCGATTCGTCCGATGCGTGCCGTCCGTCCGGTTCCGATTAGTGGACGAATATCTCAAGTCCTATAATGGAAATATTTATGTTATGTAACAAAAATGCAAAAAAAATTAAACCATAGGAAATAACAACTTAAAAATGTTACTACTTTCTATCAGCAATTTTAACGATATCGTCATTTTAGATGAGACTCTGACTAGAACTGGCCCTTTTTTAATTGATATGCGGGGGTGGAATTTAAGATTGTCAAGAATTAAATTGAAAATATATTGATTGATACAAAAACTTCATTTCCTACTCGACTCACAAAATGTATGCGATTGTCAGCGTTTAACCTGGGACCACTTGACCAATTGAGTGCCAATAAAAATATACAGGAATAAATATTAACCAAAATTTATTATAATGCTTGTATTCCTATATTATACAAGTTGTTTCAGTATAAAATGTGCAAAGCGGTTTAAAAGTACAGTTCGAACAAACCCATGTCCTAAACATCTTAAATTTTGAGTTGCGGAGTTTAAAAACATGTATTGAACTTGTCAAATTGCATGATAACCGGAGTTTCAAGAAAAACTGGTATTTTATTATAGTGAAAGATATTTTTGAACTAGCATGTGTAAACTAGATATTTTGGAAAAATATCATGCACGCCGATTACTTAAAATGAATAAAATTCCTGATCATTTCAGGATCTATCCTAGGACCCATGATTTCTTGACCTTTTTTCGTTCGAACCAGAGACAGAAAGTTTATTAGTTGGTTGGTCATATTTTCAACCAAACTATACTTTGCAACACCACACACGCAGTGGGACTATTTCTAAAAAAATAAGAAAAGAATGCGGATTTTCAGTCGTATATACGTTTTTTTATTTTTTTCAATTGAAGCCATTCGCCAGACAAGAAAAAAAATCAAATTGACTCTAAAAAACGTTGATTGTTAAAATATTTTTATCTAAACATTAGAATATTATCCTCTGCAGAGGCTAGGGATTTTTTAACATTCGTTCAGATTTAATAAACACATTTAGGCAGTTGTAACATAGAAACCATTTTTGTATACTTTTTACGTCCTTTGTTACCCAAAAAAAAAAACTAAACTGGTTTCTTCTTTAGATTACTTAAAGATCCTATTCTGAAACATCACTATAGATTTTAACTTCATAAAATTGGCATTTTTGTTATTATTAAGTTATTCCCCTGTGCTCTTCTACGTAGTTAACTTTGGAACAATTATTTTTTTAAATGAAAACAGGAACCGCGATGCTGATAGGCTAACCAAATGGTGTCATTATAGCGATTGGGTATGGTAAAAAAGCAAACCAATAAAATAAATAACATATTTTTTTAACACTAAATTATTACAAATCACTGACATTTTAATTTCTTAACCGTGGTGATAATAACCATGATTGTAATGATGCCCATGATGACCATGCCCATGGCCGCCGCCCTTCTTTCGTGATGGCAGAGCTGTGGCTGTAGCTGTCGCAATCGCCATGAGGATAGCGAAAACGAAAAACAAGACCTGGAATATACAAAGATTTGATTAAAATATTTACTAGTTTTTAACCCAATTTTATTACGATTTTGCGATTATTTAAGACAATCAATAGTTGAAAGAAAGTCCATTTATATTTTTACAAAACTAAAAAGGTTAATTGGATGTCTGTATAGCATAAAGGCTCATTTGATTCGTCAAATTATGTAATTTTCGACCCCGGATCCGAAATTTCGAATTATAATTTTTTCCATAAAATTTATTCTTAGAGTTGAAGTTTAAAAAATCTAAACCAGCAAAAACTAACCAAAAATTCTAAATTCTATTTCAGTGCTCCACACATTAAGAAGAAGTAGTTATTTCCAATAAAGTTTTTAAAAAAGTTTACTCTATTACTCTAACATCAACACTAAGAATCAATATTTATGAAAAAAGACCCCCTCTTTTTAATTTTCGTATTTTAGCAGAACAGTCATCTTCGGTTTGCCATGATTTATAAAAAAAAAAAATTGCAAACTTCGCTTACCTATTTATTATAGTATTTGAGCACTTTTAAATTAGCTTAGGTACATTTGACAACATTCAAATTATTTAAAAAAAAATAGTTTTTATCGTAAACCTTACTAATACATACACTTGACCAGATAGATAATCTTAATGTAGAAAAAATACAACTTTTGGGCTTAATACACACATCCCAAAAATAATATTGCTAAACTACTAAAAGATTGATAAAATACTAATACAAAAAATTAAAGTAAATTCCAAACGTGTGTTTAATAATTCAAAGACATACCTGGGACAAATCCATAATCGAGCAACTACTCTTCCAAATAGAAAATTGCTATGAACTGCTGTAGTTTACAGAAGTCGGTCTAATGTTGAAATATAGGTAGTATTAAATCTTTTCCGAATTTATATACGAAAAACGAACGACCGTCGTTAAAACCACATTACTTATTTGAGGAACCACTGTTAATTGTATGATCAACTTTGAAAAAGCTACCAATTGGTTAGTTAATCTAAATCCTTTCCTGTTATTATCCCAGAATTCTAATACGCCTTTAGCGATACTTAAGTATCGATACCCATTTAAAGTACTTAACGATTTATGAAATTTTTTTACCGGTTCCATTACACATAAACTACTGTACATTCAAAACAGATAAATGCAAATTGTGGACCTTTTTCATATCTACGAAACAAAAAAAACGGAATTTCTGTATATGAAGGCGCGCCCGCTATTGCTATACGTTCGTCCAAATAATATAATAATTGACTTTATTGATAAACAAGATATACATCAAGAAATTACATATACTGCCTAGTCAAGCCTAAAGTCTAATCAAATTTAACCCTGCTGGTAAAATCGAATTATGTTCTACGATATTGTATCCTTTTTTATGTATATTTATTAAATATATACACAATATACCTGTTAGGTATAATAACATAAGTTTTAAGTAAAATTATACCTTTTTATGACAAGTAATAAAACTAAAAAATAACTCTATATACCTTGTCTAGCGCTTAAGAACTGTACACCCTTGTAAAATCTTTGTTTATGGTTCGATATTGATAATTTTTTTTGTTGGATAGTTCTCTGAAAAATGCACTAAAACCTTGTTTTGTTTATTGTTTTAATTTAAAGTCATAGCCAACTGAGACTATTTAACGAAAGAGAGAAGAGAGAAGTACTAAATAAATTGGAAACGAATTCTTATTAAGCACTTAGAACCATTTTTTATGTTTCAATGCATGGTTTTTTAAATATCGTTTGTGCCCCGCTTAAAGTTGTATATCGGTGCGATTTTGATAATTTTTGGATAGATCTCTCACTAATTTTTGATGTAACATACGAGAAGGGCTATCATGGATTTCTTTAAGAATAAAGTTTCAACAAATTCTTATTCAGGACTACATAAAACCTAACTATACAAATTGCGATTAAGTTCGAATACAGGGTACTCGAAATATCGCGGGCGCCTCGCTTAAGTCTGTAGAATGTTTGTTTATGACTCAATTTTTCGTTACTGGATAGAGAGAAAGAGAAATAAAATGTTTTTTTCGTATAGAATCGACTAAAGTCATGGCTAACTGACAGAGTTTTTGAAACGAAAAACCGAAATTTTTTCAAATTGAAAATGACAACAGATTCGTGTTCAGGACTACCTAAAAAAATCTTTAGTGTCATTCAGTGAAATCTATCCAACAAAAAAAGAATTATCAAAATTGAGTCATAAACAAACATTCTACAGGAGTAATGCTTAAGCGCGACGCCCGGGATAGTTCGAGCCACGCTGTATTCGACCTCAATGGAAATTAGGATAGTTAGGTTTTATGTAGTCCTGAATTAGAATTCGTTGACACTTCATTCTCGATATTTGACATCAAAAATGAGTCCCAGATAGTCATGACTTCAGAGAAATCTATCCAACAAAAAAAATCGAATTTAAACCATAATCAAAGATTTTCCAACTATGTACAGCCTTATGCGGGGCACAAACGATATTTCAAACACCTTGTATTGAAACATTATAAAAATTAGTATAGTGGAGTTCTTAGTACTCCCGAATAAGAATTTGTTGCCAATTTATTTTAAAAAAATCTCTAATAGTACTTCTCTCTTCTCTCCCTCTCTTGTTACGTAGTCTCAGTTGGCCATGACTTTAAGTTGGAGCAATAAGCAAAACAAGGTATTAGTGCATTTTTCAGAGATCTATCCAACAAAAAAAAATCAAAATCGAACCATAAACAAAGATTTCACAAAGGTGTACAGTTCTTAAGTGGGACACACTGTATATACTTCTTAAAATATAATAAGCCATAAATCCTTACCTGCTCATCAGATAAATGCGTTTTTAAAAAGAGCTTTGAATTTTTCAATATTGTGAATAAGTAATTCTAGTGGCAAAGAATTATAAAGTTGCTTAGGTATTAAATATTTGAATTTATTTCTGGTATCTCTTATGTATATCAGAGTTAGCCCAAATGTATTTTTAAGTCTTTCCAAACTACGAAAAGAGCTTTCTGGACAAAATATCCCAAATGGTAAGTCATATATCATGTTCAACCATGGAGGTATGTTACATCATGCGATATCAAACGTCACAGCAACTGTTCTGTGCCATTTGAATTCGATATTATACCATCGGCAAAGCCAAGGACCATAGATAGACTTTGCTTAATTAAAATGAGAGAGGACTAAACGTACTTACTTTGAAGAAAAAAGTGTCACCCCGTTGAAACTTACCAATAAATGTTAGCATCTGGCTTACCACTTTCTATAATTATACAATTTAGACAACTTCTTCAAATAAGTTCCGATACCGTGATATGTTATTTATTTTTGCCGATATTGTACTTTTCAAAATAGTGCTCAATGCTCGTTTGTCCGTTTCGAGTGTCCAACAATTTAGTTAGAAAAAATAAAACTATTAAAACATTTATTCCGCTTGGTCGCAAAAATTCGCGCAAACAACGAAGGAAAGAATGCAAAATTATTGTGCAGTACTTAGAAACTGCTAATCTTGAAACGATCAATATTTCTACACTAGAAGAAGATGTAATAAGCAATACTTAGATTACTTATTTTTCGTCGATTCGAAAATGAATGGCAAAAGTAATTAAGGTTCCCTACATGGCGACACTGACGGCTTAATTAATTTTTCATTTAGTACTAACTATATGCTACACTTTATCTGATTACCGCAAAAATGTCGATATTGAATGTTTTTTTCTTGAAAGGGAATTTTGTTAGGTATATAAACGAAAATGTGCGTGGTTTATTCATTCAGTCCACAGCGATTCTTCTTGGCAAACCTGAAACCGTCCATCACAATACAACCATGTCAAACATCAGTGTAAGTTTCTTTATCTTTTTTTTTTCATTTTTCGTTATCGTTTGCTTAACTTTGTAATTGCATTTTTTCAATTACTCATGAAATATGTAAGAAAATTAAACCTTTTTAGTTGCGAAAAGAGAAAAAGTCAAATATGGGTGTTGTTGGGTATTTTAGTAAATTGGGATTTTTTTTCCAGGTCCTATTTTACTTGGCAGTACTGATGCTTGTGTGCTTAATCTTTGAGCATGCAAGTGGCAGCCCTTCCGGTTTCTTTCATCTGCAGTACCGAGGATTCCCAGGACACTACTACCACATCTATCCTAGACACTATTATTATCATCCTTATTACGTCCATTAAGAGGATGAATTACGTTAAGACCAACGCTTTGTCAAGTTGATGCGGTGCAATATTTTCCCAAAATTACATGTACAAACGTTGTTAATAAAGGTCTTACACGGAGCAAAACGTTTTTTATCATCAACAATAAGAGCAAATTGAAAGACATGTGACTAACCAAATAATTGTTAAACATATTTTTGGGTGCAGAACTGCAGAAAGTTTCTCTGTCATTCTCTTTTTGTGCAGGTCAACTCAACTGAAGAACCAAATTATCAATTATAACTTCCCTAGTGCTTCAATTAGTAAAATAAATTTAGGAGAATAATCTAAGGATCATCACGAAAATTTATTTCCCAAACTATTTGAAAATAGAATTAAACTGAACATGTGGTCAGATAATTCTAATTGGGATGGGTATTTTTCTAACAGTGTTCTTGATTAATTTAATAGAAAAAGTAAATGCCGCGTTATGGAAAAGAAAATGATTAAAATAATAAAAAAGTAAAATTCACATATACTTGTTACGCTGTTATTCGTTTTAATTTGAGTTGACTTTTTGGACACACTGCATGGAAATTCTGTTTTAGTTGCAGATAACATGAAATGATCAACAGGAATTAAACTTTGAACAATTTAAGCTTTCCTTAACTATTTATAGGAAAATATAAATAAACAAATAAATAATGCATTTATTTTAATTTCATCAACCATTATTATTACAAAATAATAGTGGTGAAATCTAGCACAATGTTACTATATCTCTATTTACACCTGTAGAAAAAGGTTTAATACAAAAATTACAGGACGTGGGTTGACGCCTATTTAAAAAATATTTTTAAAGTATCACATCACATAGTTTTTTCTGTGTTCTAAGTTTCAAAATATATTTTTATTTGCTTCGATATTTCAGGAGCATTAAATAAAAAAAGAAGAAAAGATCGTTTTGTTGCAGCTAAATAGTGTGAACAGTAATGCTAAGGGTCTAATAATACTCTGACAATAAACAGGTTATTCTTATTTTTGCGCAGAGAGTTCAAAATTTGGTTTTAGTAGACAGTTACAGTGAACAGTAATGCTAAGGGTCTAATAATACTCTGACAATAAACAGGTTATTTTTATTTTTGCACAGAGTGTTCAAAATTTGGTTACAAAAGTGGCAGCTTTCTTAGTATTTTTAAATCTTACACCCCCTGTTTTATTTCACTATTTAATGCATAATTTAATTGCAAGTATATTTTGCTATTACGAATGTATTAAAATTCTCAGTGGTTTTAGAGATATTTAGCAAAAACCAATGTCCTCATTAAACTAAAAAAGTATTAGGAAAATATCATAGACAGCAATGGAAAGACAATATTTTGGTGTTTATTTACCACTTTTCAGACTTTAACAGGAACTATTGGCAATTCATTTTAACAAACGTTCAAAATTTCTTCCATTTTGCTGCAAACATTTGTTTATTCTAACTTGTAAAGTCCTTTCCACACCGAAAAGCATCACTTGTGTAATTGTCGCCAATGCGTTTGTTAGTCGTTCCTTTTGAAGCCACATTTGTGCCAGTATATTTGGTGGTAAAGTAGCAAGAATAAAATAAATCGTTTCTCAAGAATTCAAGATAAATTTGACCGGTATGGGGCCGTCAAAAAAATGAGGCCGATCGCATTACCACCAATCACTCCTCCCCAAACGTTTGTAGACCAAATTGACTGCCAGCATTTCACAAAAGATTCCTGGAAAATTGTGTTTGTTTACGCACCGGTTGTTGTGAAATGTCGCCTCAGTAAATAACACCGACATAAACAAACGCGGATTTTCTTGTAGACGTGCTCGAGCCCACTCGAAAAATTGTACCCTGTACTGAAAGTCATTTTCACTTATAGGCTGTTGTAGCTGGATATAATATGCATGATAACGATGCATTTTCAAAATTCGCAGAGCTGACCTTTCAGTAATTTCATCTTCTTTCCCCACGCATGCCTTATGTTATGAATTTCAGTAGCTGTTAGCAAAACTGCTGGTTCACACTATTTAGCGAGAATAAAACAGATCTAACAAGATTTTTTTCTAATGTTTCCAAGGGTGCAAAACGTTCTTTTCTTTTTTTTTACTTATTGCTTCTAAAATATCAAAGCAAATAAGAAAATATTTTGGCACATAAGAAAGAGTACCAAGTGTGCCAAAAATTTAGGGTATACATTTAAAAATATATATTTTATGTCGTCCCACTTTTTGACCACCCGCATTATATTTAAAAATATTTTTAAAATATGTATCAACCCCATCCTACAACGGTTGAAGTGACTTCTTTTTCTACTGTTGTAAATAAGGACGCTATGAATGCCCGACGCACTAATGCATGACCCTGTATATGTAAGATGAAACATTCCAGCAAAGCACTTACAGCGCAATACAGTAAAGTCAGAACAAAAAAAAACTATTTAAACCACTGCAAAAACTTAGTGGTTAATAAATTATTGGTAAAAATGATTTTAATAAATAATAAACGAAATATATACAAATCCATCTTTAATTACAATTTAAGATTTTCGAAGCCTATTTATATATACAATTTCTGAGAACAGATTCATTCACACTTAAAAGCGATTGACCATATTCGTTTAATTTTAAACATTTGAAACGACCTAGCAAATTCGGTATACCTACGGGGGAATTCCACGAAGCATTTGGGTTTATTTTTTATTAACTTATTTTTATTGCTAGGTGACTGACCACATAATCTTTACTTAGACATTTGCTTGTTGCTGTTTCGTTTTGAAAGTGTTCATTAATTACACTGAAAAAATAGAAAAGCGATATTTTGTTGTGACGGTCAAGTTCAAGGATAGCCGGCCGTGGCCATACGTCCGACTACCTGGTGTAGACCGAAAAAGGCAAAAATAACTCCGATCTCCAGATACCCACGGCGACAAAATTAGTTAAATACAGGCGGATCATTGTCTACGGTCATGAGTCCTAATTGTGGCTTAATTGCAGTCTAATATTTTATTGGAATCACCGAATTTATTGATGATAAGGAAAGGTATACTAAATATATACGAAAACCTTGAGAATAGGAACATCCTTTATTATATTCTAGTATTTTGTAACACAAGAATTTGGGCACATTCATATCGCTCGACAGATAATGAAAGAAAGTTTTTGTAAGAAATTTTAAAATACTCTAACCTGTGACATCAAAGAATTTGTACTTTGTCAGTATATATATATATATATATATATATATATATATATATATATATATATATATATATATATATATATATATATATATATATATATATATATATATATATATATATATATATATATATTCTCACGTATTGATTCGCGGATGGAAAAATGTGATGACACTATATTCCGGGATATCATCCGTTCGCTCGTTGAACTCCGACTGGAATCCTGCAAATCCTGCATCCGACTGGAATCCTGCAGACGTTTCGCCAAAATCTCACTTGGCATCTTCAATGCTCGCGCTCCGTGTGTTCGAAGTGTTTTATATATATATATATATATATATATATATATATATATATATATATATATATATATATATATATATATATATATATATATATATATATATATATATATATATATATATATATATATTAAAAGTATTTATTTGAAAATGAACTTTTGAGTTGACATATCGAATTTATGAAAATCATAATAACAAAAATGCGTTAAAAGAGTAAGAATATATCAAGTTCCAAATTAAATTGAAAATTTTCAATTATTTTTTTCATAACTTTATAAAGTGTTGAAATATTTTGTTTTTTCTTCTTTGAAGGGGATTCTCAATGGTAGGCAGCAATATCCTTGTCAAAAATCTTGTAAACAGCGAAATGTTTCATTCAGAGTCCTGCAGATTAACATATTTTCTGAGTGATAAACATTTTCTGCGTATTTAACTTGACCAAAAATGGCCGAGGACATTTTATAAATAATTAGACAAAGGCAAAAGTTGTTTGCCGTAAATTCTTAGTAAAACTGGTACATAAGGATATTATTTGCATATTAAGGCCGTACTTTCCATAACAGAAGAACGGTTAGTCGTTTAGCCACTTTTATCAGTGGGATTCCCTAAGTTTGTGCTGTACGAGAATTCGCAGTCCTGCAGAAATATCTGTATTTTCCGTTTAATACGCACGTACGCACGTGGCGTCTTGAAATTATACCGATTGAACCAAAGGAAAATTACAATAATATTCTGTTGTCGTAGAACTATAGTATTCTCGATCTAGGGAACGTTTAGGTTATCCGTGGAATTTCTATGTTTAATAACAAGTTAGTTTTCTGAAATACTTAGGGACATAACAAAAACGTCTTTGACACGTTAGGGTCACAATACTACATGCTACATTGGTACGTGATTAATAGGTTACCAGATGAAATTAGAAAATCGCTTGCTGCTGGCAATAAACTGGTTTTTAATATAAAATAAGTTGTTCTCACAGTACCTTCAAAAAAATGCAGTATTAAAAGAAAGACTGAACCATCATGCAACATTCTTCTCCCATTGAAAGAGCAACACTCCTGTATCACTGGATTTATTCCTAAATTGTCTGATAAAAATTATCATGCTTTTGTTGATCCAAAATAAACTTCTTCCCCAACAAATAATTGAATATTCTATTCAATTTTTGCATTTAAAATAATAACGTTCACCCACCGCAATAAGAACCTTAATTTTTATTTGTTTTAAGATTTAAAAACCCACATTAAAAGGTTCACTACATCCTCCCATATTTATTTTCATCATTTTCTTTTCTTTTGTTTCTTAAAGTATCATCAGCATATAAGAAATTCAATGGCGTGAACTATGAAACGCGTGATTTTGACAAATATAATCAAATAAATATAATAAATAAATAAATAAACTTATGTGAGTTTCTAATTTTAAAAAGACAAAACAAAAATGGTGGAACACAACTGTGCAAAAACCGTTTATTCTCCTGAACTGTTAAATAAACTTGCAACATTTTATTCATCATTGGTCACTGTGGTGAATAAGGAATTCAAAGAAAATTTTGAAATCAATCGGATTGAATAATTGTTATAACGAGTTTTGTAGTTATCCATCTCGAAAACCAACGCATTTTACTTAGAAAAGATAAATTTCAATAGTTCAAATAGGCATTGAAAATTACGACCGTCTCCTTTAACTTAAATTATTAAGCTAAAGTTGGCTGTTAAATCCGAATAAATAAAATTAGCCGCATATATCTTGAGCGAAAAATATGGTAAGCTCAGTAGAAAAAAGTTTTATTTATACTGGTCCAAAAACTAAACAGCCTTTAATTTGTCATATTAAACTTAAAGAATACGAATATTGAAAATGTGACAACTACGTATATTATTATTATGTCGCATGGCAAATATTTTTAAAAAATAGTTTGCGTGAGACGTTGTTTACTTCAAACGAATAGCAAGAATCATTATTTGTTCAAAATATAACCTTTTCAGTTTTTATATAAATACGTTCTTAGACGTTGATATGTTTACTAATCGAATATTATTATTAATTTGGAGGTTATACTAATTTATGATTAATATTTAGGCACCCGTGTTTAAAATATTTAAGTTTAGGTAAAAAACATATTTAAATTTTTGTAAACAAATTCGAAGGAAATCTCATTTATTCCATTATAGTTGTGCACATCGTCATTGGCTGTCCCAGTTTCCCTCTCTTTTCATTTCCGCCTGACCGTATTTTTTCTTTGTAAAGGGGTACGTATATAAAAGCCAATAAACGTAATGGTTGAAGTACATTTCACGATATTGTTTGGTTTAATAAAAACGAGTGAAAATGATCAAGGTAAGACTGCTATATGATGTGTAAGTAATTTGGCAGCGGTCTGGATAAGAACAATTTTAGGAATTGATAAAAATTAATATCTTTGTGGCGAGTTTACAAATATCTTAAATGGAAAACTTGTAATACATTGGAATACGGAAGAAAACTTTTTAAGAAATCTTAAATAGAAAATGCGTTTATATCCTTGTATACATTATTACTTGTTTTTTGGAATTCGTTAATACTTCACGCTACTAATTTGTTTATAGGAATTATTTCTTCTTGCCGTATTCTTGGTGGCATTCACGACAGCTGTACCTTTGGAAAAAAAAGAAACAGCAGATTCTGCAGGTGTAGAAAGTGGAGAAGAATTGAACGTAGCAGAATCCAGAGGGTAATTACGCACGAAATTATTTAAATCCGAAATTAATATTTAATGAAATCAGTCGTAGTATTAATTTAAGGGGTATTTCTAATTTCTATCACTTTTACTTGCCAGGGGTTATGGAGGCGGCCACCGTGGAGGCGGATGGGGCCACGGAGGTGGAGGGTGGGGCCATGGTGGAGGCCATTGGGGGCATGGAGGAGGCCATCATGGAGGCGGATGGGGTCACGGAGGAGGACACCACGGCGGCGGCGGTTGGGGACGTTAATTTTGTGTAGCTTTATTTAACATATTAAAATTATATTTATTTTAATTATTGCGAAAAATAGATTACTCGTATTCATGTAAAATTTTTGGGTATTTCGACAATCCACTGCACATTGATATAGTACATATTAGTTTGATTCCTTTTAAATTTAATAGTCCAGGTGATCACACTTTAAACTCAGACTCTAACATAAATTGTGTTAACGAAAATTCCAAATCATCCCTTAACTACAAACACTTGAATCATAAAAATAGCAACATAGAAAATATATATCAAGTAATATCAAATTTGTATCAGAGAAAATTACGCTGCAAAGGTCGGTGAACAAAAATTAAAAATCGCATATCAACCAGAAATGTAAACTTAGTTGGCTTTACTAAATTTATCAAAATAAAAAATTGCGAATATGCGATATGGTACAAGAAAACAAATTCCAAAGATATTACCCAGGCGGCCTAAGAAGAGAACCAGCTTTTAAAACTGCATGCGATGTAAACAAAAAAGAAAAAATGCAGTCTATATAAAGATGCTGCCAATGTTGATTCTGGTTTAGTGAACTTAAGAAATTTGTGAAAATGATTAAGGTAGGACTTTATTTTGTGAAATTAAAAGCGTAAACGCTTAAGCAGAGGAAATATATGCACTATTATTTCGAATTTTTCTATTTCTATACAATTTAAGATGTCTTTGGAATTAAAACTTTTTAAAACTGGGATTTCGTATTGAAAATAATAATATAACAAGAAAGTAAGGCAAATTTTAAAAATACTTCATTTTACTTTCCTAGTCCACATAATGTTGGATGTTTAGCAAAATAAATGTAATTGGTTTAAATTTAAGGAAGTTGTCATAATTGCCATTCTTTTCTTGGCATTTTCTTTGGCCTTACCTGCTGCGAAGGACCAAAAAAATGATATCGTTAAAGGAATACCAATATCACCAAGTGAAGGAGAAGAGTTGGAGGTGGCGGAAGCTAAGAGGTATAAAATGGATATTAATAGTGATGAAAATTAGAAAAATGTGGTAAAATTGGATTTGGAATTTTCTTATGACGTATGTGATGCAGATTTCGGAAATGTTTTAGTGGCTGGGGCCACGGAGGCGGTCATCACGGTGGAGGATGGGGACATGGAGGTAATCGAGGTGGAGGAGGATGGGGAAATGGCGGGCATGGCGGCGGTTGGGGACATGGCGGGAAACGAGGAGGGGGATGGGGTCGTTAAAATAATTTATTTTTTAACTTGATTGCCTCTTGTGTTAGATTGATAATAAATAAATATTTTTGTATACATGCCAATTCAATTTATTTTAAACATGCGTCAATACTTAAAGTCAGTTTTGTTACCACCTGTTAAAAAAATTGGTTTCGCTTTACGCATAGCTTGACGTAATAATCAAAAGAATATGGTAAAATTATTCGTCAACAGTAAATTATTACCCATCATTCCCCCTATATAGATAGATATTTGAAACAGTTTAAGATGTTTTCTCCCCTAGTGCCAGAGCTGATCAAAACTAGCGGTTAAACAAAAGGCAAGAACCAAGTAATAAATAACTATGCATATTTCGTTTGCTCCAAATTAAAATAGGAAATATATACGAAGGATTATCATAGATCCTGTTGAAAAGAGGAATTTGATGAACTTGGTGTTGCTTTTCTCTGATTTTGATCAAAACACTTTTGTTTTCTAAAATCAACACCACCCCAATTCATATGGACTTTTAAATATTCGATAACTGTTGCGAAAGTCACCGCCGTTAATTATTTTATTTACATTAAAGACTTGCTAACAACTTAAAGTTTGATCAACATGAATGGCGAAAAATGGCAAACACAGTGAGCGACTCGGATTTCCCCGGCTACCTATATGACGGCCAGGTTTTTGTTTGTTGTTTGTTGACCTCTCGGAATTTTTTAATTACATAGGCGCTTCGAACGTCTTTTCATTATATTTTTTCGTTTGTTTTAATTAGAGATCGATTCACAATAAATAAGTATATTGTAAACAACAGCGGTCCATATGGAAAGTGGAGTGAAAAGCTAAATAAGAAACTAAAGCAAAATTGTTATACAGTTTGGCTACATCGTTAATGTTAATGTTAAATCTAGATATCCTTTAACATGTTTTGAATTTAATTATTGATAGAAAATAACAAAGCAATAAAGTGTCAATAAATAAAACAATTGTTATGCTGCAATAAAACACGTTTATGGACAATTTAGTAGTCAAGAAAATCGCCTACGAAAATGAATATGTGAATTATTCTAGCCACATTTCTTGCCGCCTCCTAATTTTTTCTTGATGCTTTTCTCAAATTGCTGATTTTCCGCGATATACGCAGAGGGATCATTGTCCAAAATGTTGCCGTCAAAGTGAGGAGAAGATATGCCTAATCCAAATAGGGTCACCATCAGAACAAATGTGATAAAAATCTGCAACAGAGTAAAATAATGTTTAATGTTTTTACCACTGGAACATTGACTAAAAATATAGGACAAACATTTCATAGTCATATACACTAAATACTCTTATACTCTTAATACAAGTTAAAATTAATTGTTACGTGAAGCTCATTTACTTTTAAGTAATTAAGGGTACAACATTCATTAAAATTTCCTAATATATTTTGTCTATTCCATACTCTAAAATACCCAATTATGCCCTGATCAAGAGTGTGCAAACTGTGACTTTAAGGGGTCAGCTTTTAACCACTTCAGACGTTCCCGGTACTTTGACCTAAGATTTTGTTAGTCCTAACAGCACGTTACAAGTCACGTAACAAATGTAAGAATTCGTGCTGTTTTGCAAAAATGTACCCAAAAACCAATGGTCTTAGAAAAAGTATAGTATACAATGCCAGCGATAAATCAAACTAGTAAATAAAGTGGCGTTAACAAATTTAATCGATAATACATCCGAAGATATCCGCACAAATGGAAATTTAGTCAAATGTTTTTCTTTGGATTTATAATTTATAGCCTGATTAGCCAACAGATCACATCCATCAGATAATTTCTTAATTCGTAAACGTATTGCTATTTCTTAAAATATGATCTATTGGTTTTTTTAAATAAAAAAAAAATTGTGTTAAGTTGAACTCAAAATTGTAAAGTATCAATTTGTCAATACTTTTACGATTAACAATTCCCAATTAGAAATATGACTGATTCTAACTTTATTTTTTAATATATTATGTATTATCTTTTTTTATTTTCTATTATTTTTTGTTTGATTAAAAATATAGCACACCAGGATTTATATTTAATAAGGTTAAACAGAAACAAAACTTTGGAATACAACAACAGTAATAGAACTTGAATTAAGAAATTCTTGGTCAGTTAGACACACTACTTGTTATAATGTGAAAGAATATGTTTTTACCAAATGTTAATAAAATTAAAGTTTAATACTCACAAAGTTGACTTCCGCGTTGTAAAATTTTAATTGTAACTGTTTACCTTTTATGTCGTGATATCTTGAGTCCAAAAGATAGCTTTTAGCTGAAACATTTTTTTTTGAATGACTAGAGAGAGACTAGAAAACATTTAACTGGTCTATCTGTCTGTTTTCTTAAGTCGCATGTTAGCAACGAACGAACGAAATTTGCGGAATCTACAAATCATGAATTGTCTTTACCTGTATCTATATCTAACCAAAAATCACCTGATGTGTGCATTTCCTCACCACTACCAGGATTCCTTGAAATAGAATAAAATATTTTGAATATTAATAGAACTACTTTTTGAATTTTTCTCTGATTAGCGTTGCTGTACTCGTTTGATTTTAAAATGCTCGCTGGTTGTTTTTTTCTTAAATAACTTAATACTGTCACACCAATTAAAAACTCACCATTTTTGTGTTGAACATCATTGCGTTGGTTACTACGAGATGAGTGAACTTCTCAATGAACTAAATATGAGATAGGATTTTCCTATTTATAAGAGAATCTCAAAAGCTCATAACAGGATATCCTAATTTTCCCCTTTACGGAATTCGCATTATCGGCGCCGTCCGATATTTTACACAGGGAAGAAATTATTTTAAACCAATGATCACAAGATAACAGAGTTAAATGGGCACATTTTTAGTCAATGAAGACTAAAATTTAAAACTATTAACCTCAAAAACTTAATCGACGTTTTGAATTTGTTGTACACTAACAAGTAACATGAGGTACTTCACCTATACAATAATAAACTTAATACAATATATTTCTTTCCTTTAATTTTTTTGTAACAGATTTTTTTAAAAGAATACATGTAAAAAAGTAACAAAAGTCCCAACACAGTGAAGTGCCCAAGATGACTGGAAAATATGTGCCATAACCATAAAAAATCAATTAAAATAGTTTGAATCAAAAATAATTATTTCGTTTAAACCGCATATATAATAATAACTTTCTTAAGATTTTAGTGCAAAAAACGAATGTGCAATACAAAAATTACAATCAAAATTTACTAAAATACTGTTTTGCCGGTTAACACCTATTTTACATTCAATCTCTTTGATATAAACTAAGCCAACTGATTATATCATCTGCTGCTGCTGATAAGAGAGAACTAGAAGTCATTAGCAGCAAACTATTTGCAACGTACATCTTTAATGTCTATTAAGTTTTTGTGGTATAGTTGTGATTTAATTGAAGTTTTGATCTCTGTGATGTGGCTATATTTTCAAATGTTCAACCCTCTTCTGAAATAATTTGACACTTTCATCGCGCCGCTTGACAGGTTGGGTAGTTTATAAGTTATTGTATTCCAAGAATTATAAATTTTCTAATTAAATATTAGGTGGCACCAGCTGCCACCTAATATTTAATTAGTGTTGTTAATATTATTCACTTGATGATATGTTCTAATTATTACACTTTACAAAACTTTGAATTGGGAATACGAATTTGGAATACGCCACTGCATTTAATTTACTGCTTATTGCTAATGATTTTTAACACTTTGCTTTAGATGAATGTGCATTGATAACGATTCTTTACAGATGTAATAAATAATAACTATTATTTTGCTTAAATTTGACGCAAACACAATGTACCTTTGGTTTTGTGAGGTCATGAAAGTGGTTTTTCTGTTAAAATTTCCTATAACACGTCACACAAGATTTAATTGTACATTATATTGTCTAACTAAATTGCTTTCGAGAAACAATTTTAGCAATATTGTTATTTTTGTAGTAATGATACAGCAACATGCTGTCGTACTGTATGAATGGAAGCAATTACCAGAAATAGGTACTAAAACACAGTTTATATCAATGAATTTCAAATTTAATTTTATATGAAAAACTGGCACAATGATATGTAAACGCTGAACTTATTGAAATATATTTGTATTTTTAGCCCCAATATCCGCCCCAGCCTCCTCTGTATCCCCATCCGCCGTATCCACCACCCCATCCGCCGTATCCTCTTCCATATCCACCACCGTATCCGCGTCCCCATCCGCCATATCCACCACCCCATCCTCCATATCCACCAAATCTACGGCCATATCTGTAAACAGAAAGTACATATGCTTTCTATTTCTACATCCTTTTTCCTTTTACCTTTTGTTTTTGTTTTTGTAAGCCGTCTATTTTTTTAAAGTTTTTTAGGTATATACCGCGATTTCATTTTAATGGAAACTTTTAAAAAAGTAGAAAATTATACCAAAAACAAAATCTGATCAAAAACTATATAAAACACTTGAGTCTTGTAAAAAGTAACACTCGCTACGATTTTTGCGGATTAGGGGTTTGAAGAGAATTACTTATATTCGCTAGTATATGAAGCAGTTTTCAGGTGCCATTTAAAACCAAAAAATCAAATTTTAGATCTGCACACAGAACAAAGTGGATTAATACACTTAGAGAATCAACATCTTTTCAAATCTTGGAGTTGTCTCAATGGCACCTGCCTCTATCAGCTGTAATTGTTGACTGGATTGCAATCACGCTATTTTATTGAATTAATAAATCTTTATTTATTATTAACATTATCATATTATTGAGAAAATGACTCTATAATTATTTTCTTTTTACACAGACTCAAATGTTCGTTTCTATTATAATACATTGCAATTATTTAAGGACGAAGAATAAATAAAATAGCTGATGCCAAAACTTACCCTCCCCATGCACTTTCTGCTCCCGCCAAATCGCCTTCACTTTCGCTGGGTTTTGCGTCGCTTTCTACGGGAACCGGTGGGGCATTTGCTGAGGGGACATCTTCAACGGGAATTGCGCTGCTTAACGTAACAGCGAAAATTGCCAAAAAAACTATTTCCTGAAATACGCGTTAACTAGGAACAGAGGTTGCTACAAATAAATTCATTGGGAAGCAAGATCTGATGCTATTTTATTTAAATTAACCACCCTAAATGGTATAAAAACACTGGAGGAAAAACATGAAGCTACCAAAAAAATGTCGAGAAATGTTAAGTAAAAAATTGAAATATACAAAAAATTAAAATATATCCAAAATGTCAGGAAAACTGAAAAACAAATAATATTTCTTGAACTATTCATTAATGGATTTAAATTTTCAATTCTACCTGCAGAACTGTTACCTGTAGTTAATAATATTATATTTGGATATTGTACAAAAATATACCTTAAGGGCACGAAATAACTTTATTAGCAATATATAAAATAAATGCTTGGGCGTTGAAATTTAATCTGAAAATGTTGTTTACCTTTATCATTTTCAGCAAAATGGTTGCAATCCAATAACCTGAACACTTTAAGACAGTTCTTTGAACTATTTGATGCCCCGACAGCTTCCTCTTTATATATAGGTGGTAATCCCATTCGGAAGGTTTGAGCTCTTCGGTGCCGTGTAACGAATTTGATTCATTCTTCCAATAATCAGCATAACTAAAAAAACAAAACAACGAAAGCAGTAAATTTAGAGGTCATCTTGTATACCCCTTTGCGCGCAAAAACCAGAAACAATAAAAATGTTCATTTTGTTATATTGTCGCGGAATTTGTTAAGGTCACGACCGAAAATATGTCGACTCGTTTCGCTTTACCTTAATGCCAATGACAAAAGTTACATGAAATTTAAGGAAGTGGGTGTAGAATACACAAAATTTGGTGTTTCACGAAAAATCTTCGGTTCTCAGGTATATTTAATTGGGACATTGTGGGAGAGATTTTCTGCTACTATACATCCATATTTTTGTGAATATACTAAAATATATTCTGAAATATGTCTTGGTTTCTTATAAAAATGTCTAAACAAAAATTTTTATATTATCTTTTACAATAAAATGCTAAATTTGGATATAGTGCTATACAAGTTTGATAGAAATTGGTGTTCAAAAATTAAAAAAAAACAACATGTTAATAAACAAGAACGATACGCAATAAAAATAAAGTTTTCATTTTTAGGAAGAAATTTGAAAAAATTTAGACAAATTTCAACTTATTTACATTATCAAACTATACTACATGGTTAATTTTGGATAGCAATAAATATTATTTTTTTTAAATATTTTTTTGTAAACGAATGTTTTACGTTTCTTCCCAAAATGCATCCATATCACCTAATAATCTCGAAATTCTACACGAAAGACGTTTTATACTTTTATTACATAAACTATTTTTAAAGGTTTAAATATTCAATGAAAAAAAATTGATGTATTTACCTATAAACAACAGCTTTAACCATGCCCATACTCATGCGAACTCTTTTTTTAAAAAGAATGTTGGTTTCTACGCCAGTTGTTTTAGCACAATTACAATTTAGTTCAAATTTTTCGTACAATATTTAAAATTCTTTTTGATTCATTTTGCTAACTTTTAATGTGATGCTTATATTAGAACTTTTTTTTAATTTTATCATTGAATAATTTAGAAATAAATGGAAATTACTAAAATTAATTTTAACAGCACAACCATTTTGGACCATAGTTAATTTTTTTTAGAATAACAAACTTAAATATTGAGGTTATGGAAAAACTTTTAAACAATTTTTTTGGAGGCTATAACTTTCAGCTGAGGAAAATAAAACACTAAAAGTACAGTATACGTGATTAAGGGTGTAAAGTAACGTAGTCGCTCGCACATAAAATCAAGATAAGGCTTCTAACTAACCAAAACTAATGCTGTAGAGCAACAACTGTTTTCGTTGGCGAGAAATTCGAATTCTATAAGATGCTTTTAAATACCAAAAACCTGCATTCCAAAAATTGTTAATCGTTATATCTTTTCTTGAGAATAATTTTGATTTGCCTGGCCCCATTTAAACTTTTTGTTGGTGAAGAGGTTATGTATAAAGGATCCTATGTAATAGTAAAGAAAATTACTAAATTTTTATTATTTAGAAAATACTGACACAATCATTCATTCAAAGTTAGATTTGCATATTTTGATAAATTTTATTGCACCATTAAGCGTAATGTTTCGATATCCAACATTAAATTAAAAATGAAGTCGTTATTTTCTCGAGGTTGGTAATTACAGGGTTTAAAAGAGTCACACAATTACTAAGCTGAATTCCGATTCACCTTGAAACGTACTCCTTCGCCGCAAGTAATAATGACTAGCGTATTTTTCTCGGGTACAACAACCTGGCAAAAAACCCCCAAGACCGCAGCGACATGTTTTATAGTCCTTCATTTAGCGTCCTTTGAAAAATGTGGTAGAAACACTTTTCTTCTAGGGGCAAATTGATTTTCCAATTATTGCTTTATGGCATATGCGGTATGTTTTAGCAACGATTAAAAAACGTGTTTCTAAGTTTCTAGTCATTTAATAAGCAGTATTTTGTCAGCTCAGAGGATATATGCTCTCTTTGGTTATGAAGGAGAATATTGGGCTTGGGACTGGGTTTAAAGGAAATTAATTTCTTATTTTTCCAATATTTCGGAAAATTTCCTTCGTCAGAATAAAAATAAGGATAATCTTTCGCAAACACAAACACTGCACAATGCAAACTATTTTATTTTTCTCTCACAATTCTGCAATTCCTCATATCCCAATATCCAAATATCACTTTAAATACAAATGTGACATTTCGCCCAAATTGCGAAATATATTTTATGTAGTTTCGTCTTGTCTGTTGCTGTGTTTCTATTCCTCGCACACAGCACTTGCAATTTAAGAGAAATATTAGAAAATTATGAACAAATATTGGCATGAATAAATTCACGAAACAAAACAAAAGAAAATAAAACTAAAAACTACTAAAGCTGTGAGAATAAAAAAATTAATATTTTATAAGTTATCAAGTAACAAATGAACTTTTTATATGGGACACCTTGTACATTGTTGAATAATAGGCGAGAATTGAAAATCCTTTCCAAAAGTATAGCACACTTGATATTTTATTCGATTTTTTTTTTTTTTTGAGAAAAAAGTTGTGAACTTTGTGGTAGGTCGCGGAAGGTGCTATCGCAATACAGAAAGTGATTTCGTCTGGATAGTTGCCAAATTGTGAACTGAGTTTTAGTTTAACCTTTCAAATAAAGTTGAATCAACATGGAACGCGTACTCGGTTGAATTTTTACAGGAACCACTTGCACCATGCAGTTTTTTGGTACTGTGGCACGTATGTGTTCTTTTAAAGTTCATATAATGTTAGTTCCTGTTGATTTCGTTACATATTTTTTTACCATTACAATTTTTGTGAAAATAGAATTTGAAACACTGACATTAGTTTTCGTCTATCTCCTTTGGAGAGAGAAGTTTCCCTTTAAAAGTGTACAATTTGCTCCACCTTGTACAAGAACGTCAATTATTTCTGTTAAATATTCCTTCCAAATGAATCATTCATTTGCGATAATTGCTGCATTGGTTTAAATTTTAAAGGATGTTGAACTACATAAAAAGCGAACTTTGCAAATTTATTCAATATCTGTAAAACGGGTACGAATAAATATTCCGCCCATAATGTCTTGTTTGTACAATCTCGAAACCAAATACTTGCAACGAAGTTCAGTCAGTGTGGAAGGTTCCACGAACAGTTGTTTTGGCAAATATTTGTTTAAACCGAGCTCCGCGCCCTAAATCCATCTAAAGCGAAAAAACTGCAATAGGGACATGGAACATGTCCAAGAATTTCGGGGAATTGGAAGTTTAATTTAAAATAAGCAAGTTGATACCCATCTCCGGTATGGCCGGAAGATCCATGTTCATTTTAATAAAATCCTATATTTTCATAGTTATAGTTATGCAATCTATGACGTCCACGGTAGAACAGCCTGTATGTAAAAATTAATTTTCGTTTATAATGTATAACACTAGCAACGTTTACTTGTTGAAACAGTTGGAAGTAGTTTTCTGAAGTCCTAAATGATTTAATAAAACATTAGGTTAGTTATAAACATACGCAGATTCAAATAAGGGATTTCTATTAATACTGATACGCGTTTCATTTCAAACGAAGAAAGTACTACGCACATCTTGCAGAACTTGCAATCGCATTTACTATATTTTGATACTTTTACTAGTTTGGGATTTTTATTTGCTCATTGACAGAAATAATTAACGAAGATGGTGTTGTTTACTTGGATTCATCTAAAAATAAAACAATATTTACAGCGTATAAACCATGTCTACATACGTCTTAAACTAGACTTAAGTTCTGTTTATTTAATTTTATTTTTTCTAATTTATTTAATTTAAATTAATTAAATTTAATTAATTCAATAACTTAGTTTGACAGAGTTAATGTACACATTGTTATTGTTTATTTTTTTGTATAGCCAAATTAGATTTTTTCAGTTCTCTTACTTCTTTTAATATTAATATTATCATAGATTTTCTTGAATACTTTTTCGTGTTGGCTCTAATAGCAAGAATAACACTCTCTTACTAAATTTTATAAAATCTGTGTGTAATGTTAATCAATAAGTAGATGCGTTATTGTTTGTGTAATTTACTAATTTTGTCTTTACCACATTTATAATTACCTATAACTATTAAAATCGTCTTAAACCAAATAAGTTGAATTAAAGTTATTACGATTTATTGCACACATTAGAGTATTATACCAAATTGTAACATAATCGCAAGACACTACAGCTTTCATTTTCCGAATCCTCTCCCGCCGCCTCCTCCAAATCCTGCACCTCCCAAACTTCCACCTCCTCCTCTTCCAAATCCACCACCTCCACCGAAACCACCTCCACCACCTCCGAATCCACCTCCTCCACCACGACCACTTCCAATTCCTCCTCGACCGAATCCTCCTCCTCTTCCGAGGCTGCCACCGCCTCCACCAAATCCGCCTCCACCACCGCCGCCCCCAAAACCATCTCTGCCTCCTAAACCGCCTCCTCCATGTCCTAGGCCACCGCCACCACCGAATCCACCACCTCCTGATCCTCCACCAAAACCTGCCCCAAATCCTCCACCACCTTGTGGACTTGGAGCGCTTTCAGCGTATAGAAACGTAGCCAAAAAAACGGAACAGGTCAAAACAAACGCCTAAAAATATATAGACACAATTTATATAAAATCCATTTAACAATAAGTATCACATTTATTTCTAAAGTAGAAGCGAGTTAAGATTTATAGCAAACAAAAACTATCATTATGAAAAGTGTAAACTAATCTAAACTTTCCTTGCTTAAATTAGCACCTGAAGAAAAGTAACACTAATTCCAAATTTAATAAATTTTAGCATTTATATTATTAAAATATGTTCGAAAATTTTCTGAATAAGTTGAGTGAGGAAGGTAGAATCACTACGCTCCAAACCATGAAATAACAGAGTAGCTTCGTTTGACTGTATTGTCGCAAACAGTGTGAAAATCACAAGAAATATAAAATATATAAAAAATAAAAATTAAAGGATTTAATTAATATTCCCTATTTCGACATCATTTAACTCTATGCTGCAGATATATTATCAAACTGTAAAAGAATAATTTTGCATACCTGTCTAGTTACAATCATGTTCAATATTATTAATGAGTATCACTACAACTTGCTGACGGTTACGAGGATATTAATTAGTCTGAAAATCTCAAAACTATATGGACGTGATCTAAACAGTTTTTGTTTTTATATAAAATATTATATTGTGCTAACTTGGTTTACAAATATCTCGAGGCTCTGTTAAAAGAGTTGCTATTAAGTTTGTTTAACGCAAACACAATTTTATGATTTACAAACCTTTTTGGTAGGTAATTCCGCATTAGTCAGATTTAAATTTGAATAGTGGGCTAGACTAGTCCTTTACCAATTTTCTAGATATTAGTCTAGGTATGCATTACGGTTTTCGTTGGTTTTAGTCGGCTTTTTTGGGCAATAAACCACAATGTTCATCATAACATGTTATTTAACGGTGTAAGAGTTATTTTCTTAAAGTTTTGCTACCCATTCTTGTCGCACTGCAAAATTTAGATTAGAAACATACATATTTCTAAGAATTTATCTATATTTCCTTTTCTGGTTTTACGGCAACAACCTTTAGAAAGCATAAAAATTAAAGAACCAAATATATCTGCAACCGGTACGACACCAGAGGGAAATTGATGGTTTCATACAGATTATTAGGCTTCAAGGACTTTAGATTCGGGCCGAGAAATTAAATAGTCCGGCAAAAAAATCATAAAATAGTTGTTTTCAGTAACACTAAGACAATTAATGTTAGTATTCAATAAGAACCAAAGCAAGTCAACATACCAGAGATTTCAGGAATTTTTACTAACATTTTTACAACTTTTTCAATTGTTTTCAGTTATTGATAATCTGTCTGGCATACAGAAAAAATATCCAACAAACAATTCTTGTTACTGATACAAAAATTTTTAGTGGTAAACTTTTTATAATTAAACTTTACTGCGCAACAACATACGAGAAGAATTAAAATCCTCCTTATATACGCACAAATCTATACACATAAAAGTATTGAAATCCTTGACCATCCAAACCAAGTGATTAGCTATTATTATCTTCATTAATTATCTGTGAAACACCTATGCGATAGCAGGCTTATTTGTCTGGCGATTATTAACTTTATTTTATTCTCTCTTCCACCGGACTAACAGTTTTTCCAACGCAATCGGAAGCCGTTGTGCGCAAAATCGTGAAACAATCGATTAGGCTCCTATAGGTCAACGACTATAAATTTTGTTCTCTTGTAATACAAATTCGAGTAAAAAGGTATACCTATGCATTTAATTAAATAAATTTGTAACTCTAAGTAAAAAAACTATTTTGTATGGTGCAATTTGCACTAGACCAGCATTAATTTTGACAAAAAGTGAGTTACCGGTAGATATTGGGTTATATTTTTAAAGATACGTCAACACGATGTAATGTAATGATAACAAGCGTTTAAAATACTAGCCACACTGAATAAACGTTTATTTAATTTTAGCAAGCTTAACTAGTGGCCGCATTTGTATTATTAAATAAGTGATTGTTTAGGTTTGCCGCACACTCAGTAACTTCATTAAAATTACTTTTGATGGAATCAATATTATTTCTTCAATATCGAATGTTGTTCAATGTATTGATTCCACGAAGTAATAATATTCTTAGCAATAATACACACTGGATCCCTTGTCAACTTTGTGACAACTAAGAGCTTAAAATTGATTTAATTGAATTTGCCAAAAAGAACAGTATTATAAACAATTATTTGAAAGTAGATGCACTGAGTATAGTTTATTCCGACAGGGTCCTCAAAAGCGAGCCGTACTTACCAGCTAGTGATACAAGGTGCAGTACATATTCCTACCAAAATTAGTTTTTTACCTAGAAGTCAATTTGAATAAAAGTCGTAATAAAATTTAAACAAAAGTAGTGAGAATGGCGTCAAATTATAATCTTAAATCTACTTTTGAGGGCACTGGTTCGCAATTGGTCGCTGTAATTTCAGGTAAGTGTCTAAGTAAAGTAAGTATATTTAGAAGTATATATCTGAAGAAGAACAAGGGGTAATGTAGCCCCACTTTATGGAATGTTGTAATATATATATATATATATATATATATATATATATATATATATATATATATATATATATATATATATATATATATATATATATATATATATATATATATTACATTTTCAAGAGAAAATTAATTATTTGTATTTATATTTACTGTTGTTTCTTGTATAATTGTGACAATTTTTTCCACTTTCACTACTACTCAATCAATTATTCAAGTTCTGCTATACGTTCTTAATGAACACCCTGTATAAAAGTAAATGGAGCAGGAAAAAAAGTTATCAGACTGTTGTATTTTTTTAAATTTAAAAATTATATTTTTTTTTTATTTTATTTAAGGATAATGTGGATTTTTGAGAAATAATAATTTACTTTATTTTTGAATTAATTAATAAGTCATAGTTAATATGTGTTAGTTAAAATGTATAAATTTATTTAAACAATTTTATATAAAATAACATATAAAAAGCACGATACAAATCTGTAGACAAATATTTGCAAAAAAAAAACGCCATGCCTTGAGACCTTCTAAATATTTGATTTAGTAAATTCTGTTATTCTAGCACAAGGATAAATTGAAAACATATATCAGTAGATATAATTATAATAAGTATATAAGTATAATAATAATTTTTCCACTCTTTCCTCTAAAATGCCCAAAAAATAATGATGATAGAAAAACAATAGGATGACACACGTTGATGAATTTTGTCAGTCCCTAGTTTATTGAACGTAACCAAAATGCGGTTTACAAAACTTGTTGTATAATATCCTATTAAACTGCAGCCCTGTAGGTTCTTGACCCGTTCAAGTTTTCGTCGCAAATTTTCATAACAAATTATTGCAGGAACATTGATTGCCATATCGGATGGGATGCACTATGGATGGACCTCGCCAATCATCCCGATATTATTGGACGAGGCTAAACGACCTTTCGAAACGACTCTCCATGAATGTGAATGGTTAGAAACCGTATTAATGGCGGGAGCATTTTGCGGATTGCCGTTGACGATTTACTTCGTTGACAAAATCGGAAGGAAGAACTCAATGTTGCTTGCGTCATTCGTCTCGCTGGTCGTATGGATTGTGATTGGGATCGCGAAAAATATGACATACTTGTATGTTGCCAGGTTCTTCGCTGGTATGGCGGGTGATATGGCTTTCGTAGCTGCCCCCATGTACATAGCGGAAATATCTCATCCGAAAATACGAGGGTTTTTGTCTAGTATTATTTACCTGATGATGTTGTTCGGTATTATATTAATATACACCGTAGCACCGTTTGTGCCTTATTACGCACCAAGCATACTAGGAGGTAGCTTGGTTTCCATCGAACTCGTAACTTTTATTTTTATGCCCGAATCGCCGTATTATTTGATATTTAAAAATCAATCCGAAAAGGCTCAATCGTCGCTAAAGAGGCTACGGAATAATGTGAGGCCCGAGGAAATTGAAAAAGAACTCGAGGAAATATCCCAGGGAGTACGACGGCAAAAGTCGGAGAAGGGGAGGCCCCAGGATCTTCTTCTAGTACCGAGCAACAGAAAAGGCCTAATTATCATGACGGTGTTAAATGGGTTCCAGCATTTGAGCGGCATCAGTGTCCTGCTGATGAACTTGCACTTAATTCTAAATGAAGCAGGATCCACGTACATAGACACTTCATATGCGGCTATTATTTTCTCATGTCTAATGTTCCTCGCAGCTGGAAGTGCATCTCTAGTAATGGACAAATACGGTAGGAAAGTTCTTCTCACAATTTCCGCAACCTTAGCTGGATTCTCGTTGCTGGTCATCGCAGTTTATTTCAACTTATTGACAAGTGGTCGAAACGTTGCAAACGTTAGTTGGGTCCCTGTCGTCGCTGTGATGTTTTATGCTGCCGTATTCAAGTTCGGTTTGGGAATAGTTCCTATCGTTGTCACTTCTGAAATATTTCCAACAAACGTAAAGGCTGTGGGCATGACCATAGCGGATTCGATGTACGTAATCTTTTCCATCTTGTCCTTGGAGATTTATACCTCCCTTCATGCGGCTTACGGTAATCACATTCCATTCTATGTGTTTTCTGGATGTAGCTTTTTCGTGGTACTTTTTACGATATTTTTTGTGCCCGAAACCAAAGGGAAAACGTTGGAAGAAATTCAGCATCTGCTTAGGGGCAAAAAGGAAAACGGAGAACAACAAACGACGGAAGTGGAGGCATAAAATTCAAACGACACACACGACACAACGCACACTATATATATCCTACTCGAGGGATCACGTGATTAAATAGAAATCAAAGTGTATTTTTTTAATAAATGTGGATTGGGAAACTGTGTTTTATTGTTAGATTTGTAGTATACAGAATGATCACTATTAAAGTTCTAACTATTGGGAAATTTTATGTCCATTCGTATTTTCGTATTATTAAATAAATCAAAAGAATCGTTGATCTATAGTGATCTTTTAAAAAATGCGAAAGGAAATTCCTGTCCTTAAAAAATTGTGCAAAGATTTTTGTAATATCCAGTGATTAGTACAGGCGGGAAAAATATATTGAAGTTGTTATTATATTTGTCACAGTTATTCACTTTTAAGTAGCTTATCTAACCGCCATTTCAGTCGCCATCCGTGACTAAAGTGGCAAGCGACCGTGAGTAACGAAGCTTAAGTTTTAAAGAGATACTTATGATATGCTTGATCCCTGTATAATTGAGTATTTTAGTGTTGAATAATATTTAGTTTCTGTCATTCAAAATAATGGTGTGAAGTACCTTAAACACTGAACATGTAAAATAAAATTTTTACTAATTCTATAAAAAAGGTTCGTTTTATTTATTCCCTAAGATCAGATTAGTGGATAAAATAAACAAATTTAAACATTAAAAACGAATTTTGTTTTGTTACGTATTATTGATTGATATATCGCTTATAATGCATATCGCTGGAAATCGCCGGGCGGCCAACGTAACAATTACATAGATCAATTGTTTTTGTTGCCGAAATTATTTACAATTTAAAGTTTAATATTCGACACCGACAGGAATGCACAAGAATGCAACAAATATGTTTTTGAAACTTTTTATTAACTAATGTTACAGCCAAGGAATTTCTAAAAATACGATTTTACAGTACGTGATTATTTGATATGTTTGATTTCAATATTATTTGCCCCATCCAAATCCAGGTCGTCCGAAACCACCTCCTCTGCCAAATCCACCGCCAAAACCACCTCCGCGACCAAATCCACCACCAAAACCACCGCCAAATCCTCCACCAAATCCGCGACCTCCAAATCCACCTCGGCCGAACCCTCCACCGAATCCTCTACCACCCCATTGAGGTTCTGCTTGGACCATGTCGCAAAGTGTCATGATGGAAACAAATACTATAACTAACAAAATCTGAAACATTAAAAATATATTTAAATTAATTAAAATTTATTAGAAATGCACTAAAAGAAACAACAGAACATCTTTGTACACACAGAGCTACTATATAAGGACTCAATGGACTAAAGCATTAAAACAAAACTAACCAAAAGTATTTATATCAAAACTTACATAAGACTCTTTGCTCCTGTTATTAACAACTCATTCCAAAATTGAAATTTGTTTTTAACTTTTACATTTAATTATAAATTTTCTTCAGAAAATTATTAAATTATATATATCAAGACCATTTTTATTTTGTAAAAAATCTATTACAAGACTAATTGAAAATTAGAAATTATTAAGAAAATAATTGAAAATAAAAAGACTCGATAATAATAAAAAACTCAAACTTACTTGAAAATATTTCGACATCTTGAAATTTTGAGAAACAAATTTGATCAGTAATTTTAACCAAAAGCTCATTCGAAACTACCGAACGATACTTAATACAGCCATTATATAGGTACAGGATCCGAGTAGTCAAAATAACCTGCGGCAAAGGAGGATATCAAAATACTACTGCGGAGATTCCATAAAAAACTGTCAAAATTGTTATAAGAATTCTCGTCATCAGCGTTGCTCTTCAATAATTATAGACAAAAAATAATAACCGGTAATCTAATGACCGCTCTTCATTTTTTTTAAGACCGCCTTATTTGAATTGGAATTTTATTTCGCGTATAATCGATCCCTGATTAAAAGTTTATTGCCACTTCTGCAAGATATCGAATTTATTTTTGAAACTAATGGAATGTTTCCTTTAATCGCCTTATTTTCATTTAAATTCTAGTGCTGGTCCCATAGATACTTCGTTAGAGTAAAAAATCAGTCCCGTTTGTAATAACGTCTGGTTGCAATGGTCGCTGCAAAATTTCGTTTACATAAAATTCAGTGACGTGGTCAGATTTTCTACTCTTATTTAGGTATAAATTATGCATTTGCTTGTTTTGATTTACATTAGTTGATATTTGAAAGTAAAGGCGAACAATTTTTAAATATTTCCAGAAACTTTTATCAATCTTCACAATAGACAGAATACAGAGTTTTGTAGGATTCAGAGCCAATAAAATGAATTGGATTTGTTGACACTATAATGGATTAGTAAATCTAAGTTTTTATGTTTTGCAACATGGGTTACATCTTAATCTTAAGAAGAATATACTGTACTAAACAAGTTTCATTAAAATTTGTAGTGATTTTTATTGAAAATTTCCCTTTCTAGGAATGCTTTTGTCAATTTCTTTAAATATCACTACGATTTATTAATATCTCAGATCATCATGTCAGTTGCAGACTCCTAAAATTCTATCATATTCTGCATTTCTTGTCACATTTATATTTGCATTTGCGAGGCGATTTGTATATTTGGGTAATGTGAACAAAAACACAATCTACATAGTTTTAATTTTATTTACATAGATCATTTTCCATAGAATGTTCCTGCCCCAATGACACCAATTCCGATCAATCCGAATCCTCCAGAACAGAAACCTCTAAACGGTCCTCCCCATCTACGCGGACAACATCCATATCCTCTCCATCCAGGTCTCCTCAGAAAGTAGGGAGGGGGTGGCGGTGGCGGATATCCATATTCATAACCAAAATGTGGTTTTGGAGTCGACATTCCTATACCCGCCAACGTAACTACGACTGCCACAATTAGAATACACTACAAAGATTGAAGTTAGTCTCCCTCACCAGAGTACATAACTCGAATTGTTCAGTTCCATAAATCTCCGACTTAATTATTAAAAAGTTGTAGTTTGCGGTGGAGCAGAATATTATGTTGATGTGAACATTGGAACCAAAAGGTAAATTCGATCAGAAACTTAGTTAAAAACCACAATTATACCACTAACTTTTTCCAGCTTATATTTTTTGATTGAAAATGAGAATTCCATAAAATATTTTGTATCTTTATTTTTTAAATATTGCAAAGTTAATCGAAATCAAAATTTGTCGTTACAGATTATGTCCAAGTTCTTACAAGCTTTAAGAAGTTATATTTTACTTTTGACTTAACTTCTGGATTGCTGAGTCGAACTTACTGACGTTTCAGTCAAGCTCTGAAGAAGGATGATTAGCGAAAAAAGTATTACAGTAGCCTATGGAAGTTTCTTTGAACAATTAAGTATTATTTTAATTTTATTGCTTGGACAACCTATTTTGGAGTAGTTCCAAATAACTATATAATAGCCGTTAATAAATTTGATATCGGAGTGTAATTTTAAGCGACGATTTTGTAATCCATAACGTTCAAATCACCACTCGGGAAAATGGTAGATAAGAAATATTTTATTGTACAACCAAAAATATAGTGCATTAATTGCTTTGACGTTTTAAGTATTTTACAGTACCTTAACCGCAGACCTTCGCAGGACCGTGGTAAAAACCATTAGAACAGATGTTTATTCGGGATTAAGTAGGTCTTGCCTGAGATGGACCGTAACGATTCTCGATAGTTCAAAGGGTAAGGATAAGTACCTGTACTCTATTTATCTTACAGTTAAGTTTGAATCCCGATTGAGGTGATTTGATCTGGGCGCTTATTAGAAATAACACTGCACCAAAATTTAGTAATAGTACCATAAACGTAATTTGGCAAGAGGTAGCTAAAATATCAGTATAAAGCTGATATAATTGTGAAAAACGAGTAATAAAAGAAAAAATATTTATCGGGAACGATTAGTGGCGGAGTTGATCATTGAACTAGGCGACAGTAGCGATAATGACGATTTTTTAAGTGGCTCATACTTTAGTATTATCATATTTAATATTTTGTATATTAATAATGACACTTTGTAGAAATGTAATGAAATAGAACGTAATAAATTGTTATTTTGTACTAATTTTTTTATCTACATGTTTCAAGAATTGCTCGGCGAAAAAGATTGAAAACATACTTATATCCCGCTTGTTAGTTTATTTAGATAATTTCCTAGGATGGTCCTGGATGGTTGCGGGTAAGGATCTGCTCGGCAAGGTGTTCTATAAAGAGCTGTGGTTTTGGAGTAATAAACAGTAGAAAAAGTTAATCACTGGTTGTAAAAACACAATATTTCAGGTCCAAGTATAACAGTACTCACTCGATTTGTACTCGTCATCATCCTGTTGTCTTAAATTCCACTATTTTCACATCGTTAAACAACTTTCGAATCGGGGTCTCTGATATATCCCCGGAATCAATGTATACTAAATTTTTCAATAAGGATAGCAGCAAATATATTTAACATATATCTTCAACAAAATACGTCGTCATTTGTTCTAATTTTATATGCAAATTTGAACAATTCGTTAAAAGTTTTTCAGACCTATTGTGGATACCTCAGCGGTATTTCCCAAAATCATATTTATTATTTTATGTTAATGATAGGTAAACATCTAACGTAAACAAGTTGGATTACATTTTTAAAAAAGTCCATGGTGTTGACAATTTAGTTATAGAAAATTCCGAATTGTTGGGAGATATTAAACCCTGACAATATTATTTAATAACTCTAAGTTTGAAACTACCAAATCAAAATGGGAGATAAATATATTGAATAATTGATTGAATAGTCGCGTCAGTGCCAATTTATTATAGATATTTGAAATTGAAGTCTGATGTTGAGACTACACATTAGTATCCTGATAAATCAAAAATATGTTTAGAAAAAATTGTGATGTGATTGGCCGTTGATTATTAGTTGAAAATAAAATGAAAATAAAATTAAAGCTTTTCCAAAGCGTCAATTAATAAAACGAACTTTGCCTGCCTTATAAGTTGATTATACTCTTAATGACACCGAAAAGGTACAATCAGTATGCCTGCCACCGGGTTAATAATAGATTGATTATACGTAAATTCCCATAAAAAAAAACGAAACTGGTTTGTGTACGAAAGTTCACAGACAAGTTCAAGGGAAGTTATATTATTTTTATTTATTACATCCTTGTCCTTTATCACAATTTTTTAAAGATGCAATATGTAGGTAGCATGAACCAAAAAAAATGAAATTTTTGTGGTACAAATCCCTTTATAGAATTTAGTGTAACGCAAAACATAGGATGCTTCACGACAAGTGCCCCATCAAAAGTGTGGAGAACGAAAAAGTATTTTTTAAGCTTAGCCAGATCTGCTCCAAACCAACTGCAATTTTGGAATTTCGAATATCTGAGTACAGAATGAAATCCAACAAACTATTTTAAGTTTTAACCATAAGTCAGAAAGAAATGTTTTTTCTCCAATCCAAAAAATATACAATTATATTAAAATTTTAATAAAGGTCAAAACTAATAATTTCTTTTCAAATACAAGGTACACAATCCACTTTATTATACCAGTCATAGTATTTCTTAAAAAAAGAAACCGTTTTTAAAATCAAGCGAGTTTAACCAGGACTTCTACGTTGTTAAATTTAAATAATCTCATATTTGAATTCGGGTTTATAAAAACACTTTGGATTCGTATTTTGGAAGGCCTTTAGGAGCCGGAAGAAGCAGCATTAAATTGTTTTTCATCTTCAAAACAACAACAAAAATCGAACGACTATCATAAAAACTTTTAAATACTTAAATATTCAAAATTCGGGAGAGCGTTTTTAAAAACATTTACTACACAGAAAGCGAAATAAAGTTTTATTCGAACTGGCCGTTACAAAGGTTGGAATAATTAAGAGCGTATTTTACAATATTACAATCGAATAAATAGGGCTTTTAATGCGGTGTCAGCAATGCGTTATCTTCGCTTAGCTTTGCTCTTCGTCTGCAGTTTGGGACATATAACTAAATTAAGGATTTTTTTATATTATTCCATTTTCACTGACGGCCAGAAATATTAAAACGTATTTATAGTTACTTTTCATTTCAACTAATACCCAAAAAAATACAAAAGTTTTTAGAAACAAATAGGTTAACAAAAGTTACTTAGAATCTTTATTAAAATAAATCAAACCAAATCATTTGCTGCATTTTATGAGATATTTCTAAAATATCTATTAATATGTTATATATTTCTGTTATACTATATTTGAAAACATTTCCTTATTACTTTCCAGAATTTTTATTATGACACTCGACCCCACAAGATGTCAGAAAAAAGTGCACATGAAAAATGATTTCTCATCGTCACTATAGCGTCAGTTCTTTTTGATATTTTCACCAGTAGACAATTAGTTCGGATAATAATACTTGAAAAAAATAAGAAATTTTTCGTATCTAAGTTTATACAGAACTATATCCTTGGATATTTTATTTCGTTAACTGCAGTAATTTAATTCAAGTTGAAAACTGAGCTTTATAAACCTGACCTCGCCACATTTCCTTGAATTCTATACCGCTCGTTATACGGGGGCTTCATAATGCAGTTTTTGGTAAACCAAAACAGGTGAAACTGAGGTTCGCTGCGTCTTCCAGAATATTCAATATTTTTGGTTTTGCTAATAATGCTGTTTGTTTTTGTTGTATAATAAAACAAAATTACGAACATTGAAGAAGTCACTGATTATTTACAATTAATTATATGTAATTGTATACAGTAATTATAAATACAGTATACTGATGTTAAGATGTACAAACGTTGAGAACATAATTAACTTTTTGTAATTTTTTTTATGCGGAAGTACATATTGTCATTCGAGTTCTCGTTTCGACTGCTGTAAGGAGGTTATTATATCTTACTACACCTTATTAGAGTGTTTTGGAAAATCAATAGGGTGAAGAACGTCCCAAATCTTCCAGCAGCAGAATTTTGTTCATTTTGTTACTGTTGCTCAATAATTTCAGTTGTCGCCCCTTGTATAAAATGGAAGCTCCTTCTCATAATATATAAATAATCGCATTTGAATTAATATCCATTTCTTTTAGCTAAGAAATAAAGTAATTCGTCTCGCACGATATAAGTGATTGATAAATAGTTACGATGGTAATGTTTAAATTATGTCAAGTAAGTAATACTGTAGTATTTGATTCTATTCATAAAAATGATTTAATTTCCATTTGTGTTAGTAATTAAGTGTAAGTGTAATATGTAACTTTAATTAAAAATTGTTACTATGAAAATAAATTTATAAATATAATAATATTTTCTGCTTTTAGTTTGCTATTCTATACGCAGGTGCATGTCCATATTTAAAAAATTTAACCACTACTACTACCATCATTTCTACCCTCTTCTACAAGCAATGGATCATATAAAATATTCCTTTACAATTTAGTACTTCATAAACTACTCTTACAGATATTCATCGTTGTTAGCGCAGCTCATCTAGCAGTCATAGAATCTGAGCCAATTCCACAGGGTTACGGAGCTGGATTTGGAGTCCAAGGTGGGTATGGGGGGCAAGGAGGTCAGTCGGGCGGGTTATTTGGACAGGGAGGAGGTGCCGGAGGACAAAGTAGTTTTGGAGGACCAGGAGGCAATTTTGGTGGGCAGAGTGGTTTTGGAACACCAGGAAATGGTTTCCGTGGGGTTCCCGGAAATTTTGGAACACCCGGAGGATACGGCGGACAAGGAGGATTTGGAAAATAGATGACATTTTGAAATGATTACTTCGGGAAAATAAATAACCAATTTTTGAATGTTTGTATTGACTTCGCACCCTCCCCCTAATAATTTTTTCACCGGCCAGCAATGGATTTTGTTTTTTAAATGTGATCGAAGTCCTTGAAATGTTTCAATATGTTATCAAGTTATTAACGCTTATTTATTCCCCAGCCGTATATAATACGTAAAAATCTCGAATAATCATTTTTACTGTGGAAGCTTATGTAGTTGTAGGCGTTCGAAAAATGCGGATACTTATTTATGTACGTAAGTTTCACATTGTATTGCCAACTTAACACGATGTTTCAGTTTTTTTTTAAATTTACTTACCTAATTCTAATGTTACTATTACATAAATTCATAGCAATTAGGTTAAGCTTTTCGAAACAAGTGCAAAGAGGCAAGTTTTCTCTTAGTTAAGACTAAGCAAGTCTTTAGCAATTGGAAAGGGCTTATGGATTGAAATTTTTGAATTAAGGGCATTCGGACATACAACGTTAAATTAAAACAATGCATGTAATAATTCAGATTCAGAAACAATGTATGCTAAACTATTTTCAAAAAGTTCATCAGAACTTCATAACATTGTATATACTTTATGCAAGTTATTTGTGACCAATAATAGTTTCGTTGGTTCATCCTATTAATTTAGTCATAATGTCACTTTGGGCTCACAATGGTTGTTTTTCAAAATCTTAAGGAATGTTCAAGCAAATCTTTCATTTTTTTCATTGGCATGGTGTGGGCTCCTTTGGAGGGTGATTTTAAGTAATCATTTTCAAAAATTCTTTTTTATTATTTTTTTGTGGCAAGCTGATTGCGCTAAACAGATACCATCTTATAATTTTTTCATTTATAGAGCATTTTGGCAATATTCCTTCAATTAATTGTCACTGAAGACACGGTTACTTGCTTCATGAAGCTGGACAATCAGGTACATTCCCATTTCGCTCAGTTGTCCTTACCACCATTGCATTTCAAGCAGTCGAAGAGAAGACGATTTAATGGAAAAAGATACTTAATAACCGGAATAAGTGCAGGTGCAGGTAGATAAGGTGGGTAACTTAGCAATGAAATTTGTTTATTATATACTTAAAGGACACTCAACTGAAACAATTTTATTAATCAAATTTGGTGGACTTTGGGATATAATATTATATTTAAATTGGTATGCTAGTATATAGCATGTATATTTAAGGGCTTTGTTGCAATGTTGAATACGTTCTAGATTATGCGACTCTGGTATTTCCACTCCTGTCTCCTCCCCTGTTACTGTCACCTCTTCCGCTTGGGCTGCCACCAGCTCGGTTGCTGCTACCACCACGATTATTACCTCCAGGGCCATCCCTCGATGGGATAGCTAAGAGTCCTTGGAGCGCGACCGCCACAAAAAATAATAGCAGCTGCCGAAAAAGGTAATCATTACTCAACGTTGTCTACAGAAGCATTTTCAAATTTCAACTACCCAAGTAACCAAAACCAATTTTTTTAATATTTGAAAATTCAGTTCACTTAACGCTTGAGGTAGCGAAAACAGAAAACAATTGACGGTAGCGTTTCAGCGCCAATCAATAATGAATAATGGAATGAATAATGGAATTCTTCGGACGTCTTTTTTGTGAATGGTATTGTTACTAAAAAAAATAAAGGATTTAGAATGAAAGATTTCCTACGCAGCATTCAAAATTATTTCCGGATGCAATACAAAGTTTAAAGGCTCACTTAACAAGTATTTTAAAAGCAACAATTTGTAATAAATTTATTGTTCATAAAATATAATCCTATATGAATAATCCAAAAGTATTGAGGACAATTCATTTTAAGTACATTCTAACCATTTAACTTGAAACTGCTTATTATGGCACGGATAAATTTAGTTATGAAAACACATCACTCGTTTTTGTTTACCAGGTCATAACAAATTTAATCTTTTTTTAATCTTTAAAAATTAATTTATATGTATAAAAATCAAAACGTCTGTTGGTATTACAGCTTCAAACATCAACGATGGTTCAACGCTTTGAAAAATGTTTTGTAATTATTAAGTAAAAACAAGAAATTTCCACAATAAATTTTGTCATCCTGGTTTAAAGAAACAAAAGTTTATAATAATACATAGCAATCTCACTACATACCCAAAACTTCATGGTGTCTCTTAAGTTGAACGTTGATATGTTGTTAACGCAGATAATTTAACACTGATATAAACATAACTTATCGCGTGTATTTATATAAAATGTCACCAAAGGGGAATCACATTATTGTTGTGGTATAATAAAATCATTTTATTTATTGCAATTCGCAAGTTCCAAACTACAGTCATAATAAAACCAAAACAAATATTTGATTGTATCTCGCGTAATTCAAACTGAAAATATAAATTAAAAGTTTTCATTTATGATAGAAGCGAAATCACTTTTTGGCCCACTAAAAGTAATATTCTAAGAGGCAACCCAGAAGTTTAATGAATTCATTCAATCCTAAAGAAGGTGAGTTGACGAATTGCTCGCACACTGCTCTTGGACGTGATAGGAAAGTTAATAGAAATGGGAACATTTCTAGATAACATACTTTTTCCCAATTACGACTTGCAAAATAATTTTTGTTCATTGGTCGTTACGGTCCTTTGACTTCGAATAAACATGTACCGCACCTTATAAACTAACTAATCAAATCTACTTCCATTGAATAGACATGAGTAAAACATCCTTTCCGAAAATTTTGAGTATATAAGTATATAAATTTTATCAAATGTAAATAATTTAAAGAAATCAATAATTTAAAAGACACATTCTCATATATGTAGATTTGATTTTTGTACCTTGTTTCCAATAAGTAAAATGAGGATGACATCAGCCAAGCTGAGAATAAACAACAATTAAGGGATGGATTTTGCTCTTTTGGAAATACAATCCAGAAAAAACGTTGTTCGGAGAAATAACATAAGACGGCAGCAATAGAGTCAATAAAATATCTAGTCTACATTAAATTGGTTAAGATACATTTAAGACAATTATAACAACTCAAGTAAAGCGGATTAAATTTTTTTCAATTTTTCCATTAATTACAGGTTCGACCAGTACTCAAAAGGGAGGACACTGCTAGTAATTTTTTATTGGTGGTTAAATTGCAGATGCTGCCTCAAAACTGATGCCAAACATCGGCTAAGTTATACAACTTATTTGTTATATCAGTCATCGAACGAGATAAGGTGTGTTTTAAACCATATTTCAAATTTGGTGGATTCGCAAGATCTACTAACAAGCTTAGCAATTAAATTGTTTCAATGCCTGTTATATCTAAATATAAATTATGTTTAAGATATCTGCTTCACAGCAGATGTACTATAGAAAATAAAATAAATTACCTTTGATTTAATTCAATCTCTTTGATGTAATCTTTCCCTTTCCCTGTAAGCAAATAAAAAATTTACTACCAAGATTGTTGAGTCGGAAATTATAGCACATACCTTAAAGTTTATGATTTTACATTATTACAATACTTATTTATATTTACATTATTAATTTCACGAACGAAATTTTCACTACAGGGACACTGGTACGGCAGCCCTATAATTCAGTTAAAAAATGAAGAAACATTGCTAAATTATGGCAGTGCTGCCAGAATTATTCCACAAAAAAATAATTTTCACCTTTTGCTCAAAGCCGAGTTTGAAATATTTTCATCTGATGGGCAAAAATTGATGAGAACATACATAATTACGATTTTTAACAGTTACGTCTTTATTCCTGATATCACTTCTTTGGTTAAATTGATGGTTAACTTCCATGCTTCCACTCAATCTGTTTCAATCTGCTTTGACTGGCTTTTCGGTAATAAATATGGTCTAATATCGAGTGCATTTCTCTGGATGAAAAAAGAAATGAATTTCACTGATAAATGAGATAGAAAACTTTAAAACATGGTGTAACAATTATTGCGGTTTAAATTAGATCAAGCTTTGGTTTTGTAGAATTGCCAGTAACAATATCAAAGAAATTTTGAGGTATCAAAAGTAAGGCGCACATGTGTGTACGTACGTTTACAAAATACTATACGAATATCATCATATATTGGATTAATAATTGGATCATAATTTGGATCAAGGTTTTGACATATATATATATATATATATATATATATATATATATATATATATATATATATATATATATATATATATATATATATATATATATATATATATATATATATATATATATATATATAAATATATATATATATATATATATATATATATATATATATATATATATATATATATATATATATATATATATATATATATATATATATATATATATATATATATATATATATATATATATATATATATATATATATATATATATATATATATATATATATATATATATATATATATATATATATATATATATATATATATATATATATATATATATATATATATATATATATATATATATATATATATATATATATATATATATATATATATATATATATATATATATATATATATATATATATATATATTTAATAGAGTCGAGTGGTCCACACAATCAAACCGTTTAGTAAGATCGCAGAATGTTGCACTCGTAAAGTTGCCTTCTTCTTGTCTTTTGACTATAGCTTTAACCAGTTTGGTGATAGTAGAGTCGGTTGATCTACCCTCCCTAAATCCGTATTGCTGACCAAAGTAAAGATCGAAATTCTCAAAATGTTTGTTAATTTGGTTAGTTTTTTAACACTGATTCAATGATTTTTTATATAAAGCGTACCATAGAAATAGATTTAAAGTTGTTTGCAGTAACTTTTCCACCTTTATATATGAGAAAAAATTTTGATATTTTTGAAATATTTCGGTACACTCCCTCCTTTATTATCAAATGAGTAAGAGGGTATATTAAAATATTTCTTAATTATATTTTCTTATTTGTGTAAAAGTTGTTGTAGCTTTTAATATTTATTGTAAGATGTGCATTGGGGTAATCATGGTTTAGCTATTTCGTCAGGACACGATTATTTATTATTAATTGAAGTTTTGGGGTGAACCATTTTTGTTTCTTAATTACGTTTGTATTAATTATTACTTCTTTTATGGGAAGGCAAATCGCAAACGGTGTCGGTCGATTAGAGATTCAAATTTTTGATTTAGAGACAATTTGACATCACAGGCAAAAGACCTATTTGTGGGAAAAATTTTAACGTGCCTTCCTGACTAAACTTACATAACTTTGTTTTTGTACCATCCCGAACATGATGTATTTTCATCCATGGATGGATAATCATGGCTCAAAAACGTCAGCATTATTTTTGAATCCTCTTATATATTATATTATCGAGACAATATTTTTTCTAGTTTTCTTCTTAATAATATACCTAAAATTAAAAGAACTAATCAAGTCGTTTAATGCTAAAAAGGTTGGTTCATTAGTGCCAAAGTGGACATTAAAATCCCCGTTTATCATGATATCATATTTGGATTTGTATATTCGAACTGATGCAAAAAGAATTGGAAATCCCCATTTGGTAATCTGTAGACTGTGTGTGAGTGAGTTGATATCGCAATTTAATCCAGCATATTTTTTTGTCAGAATAATTGAACGCCCTCTATCCCTGCATAAAAATGAGGTCGGTGCTAAATCATAAGGTTTGAAACTTAAAATTTCTTCTGACATAAAGTATTCGGTTAATGAGACCATGTCATATTTTTCAGTCTTGTCACTAAGTAAAGCCTCTAGGATGTCATATTTATTACTGGATGTTCAAATGCGTTTTTTTTTCAGTTTTTATTTAGTAAAATAAAATTATTTTAAAATTGTTACTACATCAATGAATGCTCTTCCGGTTTAAAAGGAAAGGCAAGGTTTGAATTTTAAATGGTACCCTCCACGATAGGAAGGCTAGTGACATTGCTCTAATTACAAATATAATTTAATATAATGAACTTATAATTTTTACTATATAATTTTTTCTTTGCATCATTAAAAAAACCCTTTAAAAATAAGCTCACAAGAAGTAAAAACACGAACAGTAAGCGGATTTTCATAAACATAACATCTTTAGAAAAAATATTTGAATTTTTTTCCCTAGATAATTAAGGCCGAGTTTTTCAGTAAAAGTACTTGTAGCGGTCATATCCGCCTAGATGCGTATACAGGCAACGTTAATGTTAAGTAATCCAAGCAAATTTTAAATCGCTATTTAACCGTTTAAAAGTTTTAGAGCGTTTGCGAATTTCTTATCCCAGAAGGTATTTACTTGCATAGTTACGTTTGTCTGTGTATTACTGAGCTAACTTTCCAAAGAATTGGATGTTTGAATCATCTAACTGTTTATGTTGACAATGTTACCTAGCAAATCTGGAGATTACGCAAAGCAAGCTTAGGTTAGGTATTCGGGATAAAAAAAAAACGATTCTTGAAAAGATCAGTTTAATAAATTAATATCTAAAACTACCTCGTTCGTAAAAGCGAATGACAAAAACCCGTCACTGAGTTTTAGTTATATACTAGGTATTGCTGATAGTCTCATCTATCTTCTTCCGAAAAAGGAACTAAAATTAATCCCTCCAGGGCCAGCATTTACATCAAAATTGACGTTACTCAACAAGCTTCCTGCGAATTCTATAATCTTTCTCAACACGACAATACTGGTCAACGTGAGTTTGTGGATAGACGAAATGTTGCGAACCAATGTGTCGAACACGGCACTGATAATGTGTCTGTTATCCTGAATTAAGGCATTTAATTTTCCTCCTAGGTCACCTTTCAATCTGAGAAATGCCTCGACAAGTTTAAGAATTTCTATATAGGGAACCTGAGGCACCTGGAAAAATATAAAAATATTTACACTGCGTCACTGCTCCACAATATTAGGTCAGTTGCCAGTAGTCCTTGTATGCAATTATTCTCGAACGAAGCAAAATCAGCGGTATTAGGTAAAAAGTTTGTTTTCCTAAGCGTAACTTTACGTTTTTGATATTTGTTATTGCTACTATTAAGGTCATTTTTAATGTTATCACCTGTAGACTAATGCCAGCGCCAATCTCATTCCTCGATCTAGTTTCTTCCGTCCATCCTGAGTCCTTCCTCAAATACGAAGCTACGGTATCTCCCACAGTACCAACGGAATTACTTTCTTGACCGATTTTATATGAACCATCTGGTTGTTCAACTTCATAATATTGTCCAAAGGCAGTACATATTAAGGTTAGCTAAAATTAAAGCAAACTATAATACGGATTTTTTTATTTCACACGATTTATTAAAAATCCTAATTTTGTACTCTACGTTAGGCATGCTGTTTGAGACGTTTGCTCGCTCCATTCTACTCTATTCTAAAATTTCCTTATAACTCTATTTCTATTTCGGTTTTCTAATAAAAAATGACTTTAAAAAATGAAAAAATATATAAGCGATACAATGTTCATATAGAAGCGGCCATACTGTATATTTGATATTTTGGCACCATCGCTTATCTGCTGCCGCAATGTTTTTGTTAAGCATATCTGCCAGTACTGTTTCAATTTTTAGTTTCAGTTAGTTTATTGTTTGGTGGTGCCGAACACCGTATTCCAAGAACTAATAATTTTCTGTAGGAATTTGCAGATAAAATCCTTTACACAAGAGAAAAACTTTTTTTGATGTGTTTATATTGTTGCTTAGTCTCTGATTCGGATATAACATTAGTTCGTTTGTATTTTCGATTTCAAAATATCTTCAAGATGTTCAAAACTCGCCATAACTAATCAAAACTATAAGCTGCGATTGCATATTATATCTTTGCAGCATCTTTGCAAGTTTATTAGAGTCACAACAAATCAATGTCATTTTGATGAATATATTCTGAAAGACACCTAACAAAAACCGGCATTGACTGTTATAAAGAAACGACTAAGATTTTTTTTAAATTTGTCTCTGTCAGTCGACATAGATTAAACAAAAATAACCAAAAATGACGTCATTCCAAAAAGTTTATGTGCCAACTATATAAGCCTGAACAATGAAAATGACAAAATGGCATAAATCCAAAATTTTGAGTAAACCCCATCTCAAAACCAAAACGGATGGGCGGGAATTAACTGATAATTAAACGTAGATTTCAAAGGAGGGTGGGTGTTCTTTAAAATTTTGACGGTGTTAGTGGTCTGACTAAAAATATTTTAAACCGAAAGATATCAGTGAGCTTCGGCGAACACCCTGTAAAGACTATTAAAAAAATGGATTTTCCCTCCATAGTTGAAACTTATTTTTAGCGCGCGTTTCGAGAAAGTAGTTCCTCTTATGGCAAAATGATTAGTATGTTTACAGATTGACGTCAATTGCAGAAACCAAAATTGAAAGTGCAATCGGTTCCAGAAAATACCGTTTACTAATTTTAGTGCGTCAGCGTTCTTCGCCGTTTGTTAACTCTACAATAAAAAAAATATTTTTATTTTTATTTTTTTGGATTTTGTGTTAACATTCGTTTGGTTTTCTTGCTATAATTGCACAAAGCAAAACATGTTAGATAAATCGTTTTGGATAATTTAATTGTCCTCAAAAAAATTGGTACTTGACAAATTGTAATATTTCATCAAATGTACTCACCAGAAGGGTCTAACCATTTTTGATGGAAAGGTTTTTAATTATTAAAGGGGTGTGTCATTATAACAGATATATACTAAAAACGTAAATGATGTGCGATATGTCGTCTTAAAGTCAGAAAGCTTAAAATAAAATTCAAACATTTTTAAGAAAAAAAACATATAAACAACAGCCTGCAAGGACCTAGTTTTTTATATACTTTGTGTTCGAAATCGGAAAAGTCAGAAACAGAGAGAAACACATTTAATAATTCTTTGGTATTCAATTTAACTTTCAGATAGGTTTTTTTCAGTAATTGACTATAAAAAAAATAGTTCAAAACTAATTTAAAAGACAAAATAACAAATAACGAATACGAAGAAAAGCAAAAGATAAAATTTATTCAGCATGTGGATACTAACTGGATTTTTTTTATATTTAACACCAAACACTTTTAATCTTAAACGCACCGTATCCCGGAAACGAAGGACTTGCGGGCAGATTTTAGATGAGATTTTTTCTTAAAAATAATGTCCTTTGAAATGTCGGACATTTATTAAGGTACACCCATTATATCTATTATTCTCTTTAATATAAAAAACTTCAAAGTTTTTCCAAAAAAGGCTTTATTATTATTTAGTGAAATCTTTTACAACTGATCAGAAATAACCAAAATGATTATGTATGTGTTAATTAAATAATTATTAAATTTTCTCATAATAATGACGAATTTGACTTACCAATGCAACGCAACATAAATACGAAAACATTGTTCACTAAACTAGCGTCTTTTCGAGTTGGAGTAGTAGCTATACAACTTATAGATGGAACTTTACCTACCCCTTTATAAGGTTCGTTAATGACACCTTACATTAACGCGAAAGTTTTTGGGCATCCATGAACTTTCTAAAAGTTAACAGTCCGACAACCAAATAAGACTAAGGAAACAATCACTCATCCCTTTTAATTTGTAAAGTTACAACGCACTTATTATTTCAAAAATAGTCTTGCTTTTCCAAAAACTTGCGAACATTTTTCTTTTTAAAATCTGAAAAATAAATAAATCTAGATTTATTGTTATTTTTTAAAGAAACCGATCAAAAAGCTCTCTAAGGTTTGAGGGAAACCTTAGTAAAGGTCATTTCACAAGGGTAAGTTAGCATTTTTTAAATAAATGCAAAGGTTCTAATATAGGCTGACACAAAATTATGAGCTTGTATTCAATAGTTCCTTAAAAACTAAACTTCCTTAAGTTTATGTGTGTTTCTGAAGAACACAAAAATCATAAAACTATAAGAATTCAAAAAAGATTAACAAAATAACATTTTATCAAAGACAACACTCCACCAAAGGCAATCGTTACTTGACATTTACTGCTTAGTTTCAGAGCATGCGCGAATATAAAAGTTTCAAAAAATTTAGTACAATTCAAAGTCAGTTCTAGACTCTGCTGTAACGAAGCTCTAGAACAATTATTAAATTTGACACAAAAATATATGCGAGTACCAACTCTTGTCAAATGAACTCTACAAGGAAACTTAATTTTTTGAAATGATTAAATCAATTAAAATAAAAAAATCTATTTAAAAAATTAGAAACGAAATACTTGCCTTGAATATCAATCACATTTGAATTTTCAACGGGTTTCTGAGGTGATTTACCTTTAGTGTAATATTCATCAATATTGGTAATCACGCTGATTAAAAAGGAACAAACCCCCAAAACTAAATATACGAAAACTTCTGTAAGGATACAAAACATTGTTTTAAAGACAAACCAGACAACTGGGTTACAAAAGGCATGAAAGCAGAGCGTCAACGCGAAATACGATACCTGAAAAGCAAAAAAGATCATAAATATATAATGGTTGTAATAGGTTTAAACAATAGGTTTAAATCTTACACTGTTGTAATTGCAATTAACTAAATCATATTATCGACTCACTTGCATTAGCCAGTTTGATAAAGATGAAGAAAAATTAAACATTTTCATAAGAAACGTCCTCAGCAACGATAAGTACAATGTTGCCGAACTTCTAGGGCTAACCGCCATAGCCGGATGATCTCCCATTTGAGACATTTTAATAATAATAGTCAATTGCCGATCTAGGGCATATAAAACCAAAATACTTGGGATTTAGACAATACGATAATGTCATGATGATCCTGTCAACAATATTTGATGTTGTCATCCTTTTTAGTGGTTGTACCGACTGTTGCATATTATCGGCAGTAAAAATTAATTATATTATATACAGCGTAATTCACGGGAATTTTAGAAAACACTTTTTCAAAAATTAAATTAAATGTATAACAGTGAACAGTTTTGGTTTGTCTTTCACATAATTTGCAAAGCAATAATTCTCCAACCTTTCTCGCTTTCATTAATGATTCGAGTAAATGACGTCTATACCCGTACAGAAATATAATTACTTTTCTTATGTACTTTTCGCATTCCTTACTGCTGGTTCATACGTTTTTAATGAGAATAAAATGCTGTCAGAAATTTGTCAGGAATCAAATAAAAATGTGCTAATTGTTTGAGCCAACTTTCATCAATTTGCTACCACCGTGCGGCATCTTGATCTAGAAATTTATTTATTTTACATTTGGCTATAAATAAACGGCATAAAGTTTTGGTGAGTATTCCCCGTGAAAGAAGTGAGACGCTCATTTGTTAGAAGGTATCCCTTGCGGTTTGCGGGAAAGACTTACATAAAATGCAGAAAGTAAGTAGGAAGATAAACATAACATGTCGTGAAAGGCTACTTTCGAACTTATCATTATTAAGTAAACATTTAATACAATATTTTATTGCTATTAATTCATTAGATATTTACGAATTTTGTTATAGGAAATGTTTTTGATCATTACAATTTGCCTGGCGAATGTCACGAAAGCGTATCCACATCCATCTACAAGCAATCCCACTGCAAGAAAATCATTGCCTAATTATGTGGAAGAACCAGACATAAAAAATTATCGTGCAGCATTTCCAACTTCCCGTGGCACCGAGGCAATAAATATCGAAGATATGGACGTTGCAGAGGCGATAATATTCAGGCCTCTTTTTGTCTATAGGAAAACACTTGCGAAAAGGAGAAGATATAATCCTTACCAGGGTTGAATATACGGTTAGTTTATTTCTACCAACCAAAGAATAAACTTATTCGATGTGATATTATATAATAATTTTCAGATTGTAATAATAATTTATTGATCAAAAACGTTTTTCAATAAGCTATTGGTTGTTTATTTACTGTTGCCCTAGATTTTTTTTTGGTATAATTCAATACCTTGTTTAAGGTGTTAATATTGTAAATAAACTAATAGTTTTCTGATCTTCTCTTAAATTCGTATCACGCAACCGCTTTAGCTTTTTGTTAGGTCTTTTCTAATTAAAACATTTGCTTGTGTAACAATTTTACTGAACAAATCTTCAAAATATAATAAAATATTATATAGATGTAAATACAATAACAAAAAGCAAAGTTTAGCAGCTAGCTGTTGTCGCACTTCGTAATTTTGTTGTCTTTCTTAATGATTAAAAATAAAGTACAAAATGACAAATTTGGACAAAGATTTAAGGCCACAAATTCCATGTGTTATCAATAAATACAAAATAGAGCACCGAGGGTAGAGCTAAAATTAATACTTATTATATTAGAAAATCCTAAACTAATTTATTACAATTAAGAATTATATGCCTCGCACACTCCTGCTGAAAATTTATTGCATTTTTAATCGCATGCAAATGACTTCATTTAATAGGAATTTTTTTTATTAGAAACGTGGTACGCCTGAGAAGTGAAGCTCTTTCGAAATATTGGCCTTGTATTTGGGTATGCACAGTATAAGTTTGTTATGCATATAGAGATTGTGAATCTGGTCGAATTTGAAAAAAGCAATGCCCAAGGGTAACGGTTTCACAATTTCTAAATTTGGAATGTAGTATTATACAGGGTGTCTCACTAATCTTGCGCGCCTTGCTTTAAATATAAAAAAATAGAATATATTTAATTGAGCGGCCATACCCCCATAGAAAGGCAATAATGTAAAGCCATTTCTCTGATGATGATGAGTAATATAGTTATTTAAAAATAATTTAAAAAATAACAATATTTCTTTTTCGAGTGATCCTGTCTATCTGAATCCGTTTTTTTAGTTTATATGATCTATAATCAACCTTGCAACTTTGCTTAAAATTTTAACTCCACACTTTTTCCAGAAGTAGTCCTAAAGTTGTTTTTTTTGTAATATGTCTGACCTTTAAATACTGCTATTACCAATTTATCCACTTTAGCCGTGTCTTCAATGCTGAACTATGCTACGCATGTTACTCACAGGACAAATGATTATTTAGATTCTAGCTATTTGTAATTTTTGGAATAAGCGAGTGACTTTAGTCTATTTTGAACGGCAATGGAATAAAACTTGCAATTTTCAACATTGTTTATGTCCATTTATTGTTTTTTACGTGACCATCACGGCATCGATACGATTCTGGTAAATAGCAAGTGATAATTTTTTGAGTAAAGAGTCCTCCGCGAACGTACTTTAGTAACCTTGTGATATTTTGATCTAGAAACATTGTTTATTTAAATGTGCCGTATAAATATACTGCAATGCCGCATTCGAAATTCATATTAATAAGAGAAGCGAACCGCAACTATCGTAAGAGATTTAACCACTTTTTTTCCAGAACTTCAGGTTTAGTGCAACAAAATGCACAAAGTAAGTGTTTTATTCTTTGATTCATAGTTATTTTTTTTTAATGTGAAGTTTCTGTTCTTTGTTTTACGCGTTCATTGTTGCTTTGTTATACAATACATTCGTAGCGCAGCATATTTTGAAAACCAACATATATATATATATATATATATATATATATATATATATATATATATATATATATATATATATATATATATATATATATATATATATATATATATATATATATATATATATATATTTCTAGTTTGTGAGGTCTTGGATCCTTTTTATTTTATATATTCTTAAGAAATGGTTCTTGGGTTTTTTTTGGTCCTTTTTTTAGTGAAATTAAAATAAGTTTCCATTACTTGTGAAACATTTTATTTTTTGTGACGTTTCGGCCTTCAAGACCTTCTTCAGACATTTAATTTTAACCTACAAAAATGTATTTTTAAATAAAATTATTTATAGCATTGTTTTCCTGGTCATAATTAAAACATAGATAAAAATTTGCTGACTCCTATACAAATTTTTATCTATATTTTAATTATGACCAGGAAAACAATGTTATAAATAATTTTATTTAAAAATACATTTTTGTAGGTTAAAATTAAATGTCTGAAGAAGGTCTTGAAGGCTGAAACGTCACAAAAAATAAAATGATTAATATTAAACCCTTAAAAATCGGTTCATCTTGGAAGACGTTTGACACCCTTTCAGAATTTTGTAAACACATATACGTATCTAATTATTTCCTACAAAAGTAACAGATTAATACCAACTATACAACGTTCGTAGCTCGCTATTGTTATTCTAAATTTTGTGCTTGTTTGACATAACATTTCGAAGACATGACATTGGTCACATGAGTAAAGTTAAAAAGAAAAACATTTTTACATCTTTAATAAACATGTAGTACACATTATGATAAATTTCAGATACTATAAATATACTATATTACGAAAAATTTATTTTATGAAAAACTTGTTCTTGATCTTAATAAATTAAAAAATTCTCTTATTTTTTCAGAAAATATTGATCGTTTTTTATCTCGTCGTAACTGCCATCAATGGATATCCTACACCAAGTAAAACAACAGCTTTCGAATTTTCTGATGCTGCTGTAAATAGCATCCACGACAAATCTTCAAAGCCAATAGATTTGGATGCTAGCTACCAAAGAATTGTAATTCCGCCTAATGCCCATGAAGAATTAAGAGAAGAGATGGAACCAGCCGCAGCCACGATTTTTAAACCTCTGTTCGTTTTTAGGAGGACCTCTCCGAAATAAGGAATAGGTGTACATTAAAAAATTGTGCACTTATATTAATTAACCCATTGATGTAGTGCAATATGTATCTTGCCTTTTTGTTTTAATTAATTTATTTTTCATATGTGTATATATTTATAAATAATTTATATTTACTCTGTTAAATTATTTATTGAGAAACTAACCAAAACTAAATTTGAATTATACGGCGAAACGTATTATATTCAATATATTCGACCCTAAATTCGTTGTCTCATAAATACCGATACGCACGATTCCAACAACCTCCAAATGAAATTGTAAATATATGTAATTCAAAAGAAATTAAGTTATTCCAGAAATCCATGCAAGTTAATAAAAAACAAACATTTTACTTTGGGATCCATATTCAGTTTCAAATTGGCATCTCCCAATTTGACAGAAACCTCGCCGAGGACGTATTTATTTATTAATAGAAAAAAATGGGCGGACGTCTAAAAAGACGTGAGTTCATAGAAACAAGAAAAAGAAGAAATTCATTAATTTTTGAAGATGGCATTCGACCTGAGTACGGTGGGCTACTTGTACGGGCTGGTCCGTTTATTATGTAATGACACCTTATCTCAAAAAAATTATTGAATTCAATTCATTCAAATTCAAAAAATAAAATTAAAAAATACATATTTTTTATGTCATAGCATGTTTTCCTCAAAATTAGTTAAGAAGGATTATAGGAAATAAATATTATGTAAGAAGTGTGTTTTTATAATAGTAATGCTCCGGCAATATTTTATTGTTCTATCTATATTCGTTTTTTAGATAAAAAATAAAAATATTATTTTTTTCAGCATATCTCCCGGGCGGTTGGCTTTTGACCAAACATTTGTTATATACAGGGATTTTGTATTTTCGTGAACTAGTAACAACTTTATTTTTTTTAATCACAACACACACAAAAAAGTAATTTATTTCAAATGTAAACAGCCCATTTTCATAACTTTATGATATTTATGACTTAAAAAAAAAGGTGACCTTAATTTTTTCTGAACGTTGAAAATAATAAACGGTCTACTTAATTTACTTTATTTGCTGTTAACATTACCTCCATTATTTAGTTTTTTTTTTATTAAAACGGTTTATAGGCGTCAGATCATTTTTATCAGAAACAATAATAAGAAATGAAGAGAAGTTAGGTATCAAACATTGACTTCCAAATTAATACGAAACCCAAATTGTTACGTTTCTGTAGTGCTCGATTTTTTTTGCCATGTTTCGTGGTCGTTAATTTTTACAATTAAAAACCGTTTTATTACTAATTTCTCGAAATCTACAACTTTTTCAAACGAACAACCTTATTCAAATGCGAAATACGAAAAAATTATAGAAATGGGGAATTGTACATTTACATTTTTAATGCTACTTTTTGATCACCTTGTATTTATCTATTTTCAAAATATCAACAAATAAATGCAGTAGATCCCCTTCTATAGGAAAATCAACCCCAATATGTAACAAAGGCTATCTAACAATCGCACAAATTGAAGATATATTTAGACGTCACTGTTGACATAAAATTCATAATATGTCAGAAACGGTGAGGTATTATACATGTTTAGAATTTTCCAAAGAATTCAAAAATTATTTAATATACCGGGTGCTCCATTTAAAATAAGAAAGTAGTTACTTGACTACGTAAATACAAATATAACATTTTAAAAGTATACATGAATCCAAACAAATTTTGCTCTGCTTTCTTTGATAATCTTAAGAAATTCTGAGGCATCATTCCTTAATAAACCGGTTACACTGTGTCTAAACTTAGTGAGTTCGTGAATTTATTAATTAATTTCTTCTAAGGGCAAATCTGCCTTAACTAAAACAATAGTTTGCTCTAACGAAATTTATTCTAGTCTTATTTATATCCATATCACAAAATAAATGCACCGTATAACATTTCTCCTATATCATTCTTATCACCAGAAATAAGCAACTTAAAAACACTAATAATAAATTACTACTGTCATTACACTATGGATATTTACAATAAACAAAATGAGCGATAGGAACTAAACTTGTATTAGTATGGAGTGCTTAAACTGCTACCGTTGGAAAGTCATCGTTGTCGTTTAAATAACCAACGAAGGCTGGAGGCCTTGATATTCTCCTCAGTAATCGCCTGTACGTTACTACTGGCCTTACAACTATATTGCCTGGGGCTTGTCTCTTAACAATCTGATGCTCGCCTCCGGGAATATTAGATGCAGTCAGAGGTATCAAGATTATACCTTCTGGGTCAGTGCTGTCGCTAAAGTTGGACACGGCTGACGTAGAATCTCTTTGCAAATCTGTAGATTTGTACGCAATCTTTGGTAAAATATTAGCTTTGCTTTCTGCAAAAACATTTTTCAAAATTTCTTGATTGGCAAGTGATCCTACATTTTCGTCAAGTTTGAAGGTGTTGGATTTTTTTACGTCGTTTACGTTGATTGGTACTTCTACTGGAACGTATTTAACATCGTAAGGGACGTAAATGACTTCATAGTCAGTCTCGTTTTTTAAATCGGAATGCCGTATTGGGAGAGAACTGACCAAACCGAGACTCGCAAGTGACAAAAATGTTAACTGAAATGGAGTAAATATATTTAGGTCTGGTAACTAAAACAGATTTCTATAAAATCTGATAATTGACAAACATAAAAAAATACTTACCCAGTACATGTCGAAAGGCACAGTAAACATGAACAAACTTCGGCCACTCAAACTTCCTTATCCCACTTTGCGTGCAATAATTTTTTTCGTGAAATCAACCTGTTATTCGGCTATATATATATGGCTTGAAAGAAGGTGTTAATATTTCTACGTGTTTACAGTTCTCTGAAAATATCCTCTGATTTACTTAGCTGATTATGATTGGGTTATTTTTGTGTTTACCGGTCTTTATTTTGGCACGTCATTTCATTTTTTGACGTCTCTTTCGGAATATCCACTTTGAATGCGTTTCAGTATTCCAGAGAAAAATCGACGGTAGATAAATATGTACAAATTATTCCGTTTGAATGCGTCAGGTTTTGGTGTTTATTTGATTGGCTATTAACGTCTCAATGCTGGAATTTTCGGTAAAGTTTCGAGTAAAAATTTTACGATATATGCAAACATGTTAAAAAATATTGATTGTGTGTTGTTAATAATTGTGCGGGGTAGCACAAAAAAGTGAGAAGACTAGATAATTTTCAACCATCTATATGTATACATATATACATGTGAAATTTTAATAGGGGTAGTTTCTGGAATCGTTTTGTGAATTCTTGAAATTTTTTTGGGTATTAGGTCTCTTGAAAACAAATAACGTAATTTTTTTAAATATCTATTGACGTTCCGATCGTAATTTCGATCTTTTTCAAAATATCTTAATTTTTTATAAGTCACATTTTTTAAAATTGATGACATTGATGACAAGAAACTTCCACAGGTTATTTCTGTATTCCTCCTCCGTCGGTTTTTGCTGAGTCAAACTTGCCGACGTTTCGCCAATCATCCTGTTCGCTTCTTCAGAGCTTCACTGAAACTGACTCGTATTATTCGATACACAAGATATTCTAGCTAGTTTCGACGTAGAATCCCTCTTCAGCAAACTTTCTATTCATGAAACTCTCGACATCATTTCAGATATATTAAGGTCCGACAATCTGGAACCAAAGCTTCTCACCTTAATTGAAAAATAATTGTCAGGAACATATTTTTCTTATAACGGTAAAATTGTTGAACAAACATCAGGAACACAAGTCATCGCGAATATATTTATGGAAGCCTTTGAGAAGAAAGCTCTCGACACCTTTCATCTAAAACCAAAATTATGGAAACGCTACGTCGATGATAGTTTTGTTATTTGACCTCATGGTCAAGAAACCCTAGTAGATTTTCTTAGACATTTAAATTCTATACACCCCAACATACGTTTTACCATTGAGTTGGAAACTAATAATAACCTTCTATTCTTAGACATTCTTATCAATAGAAAATCAGACCTAACATTGGGTCATTGTGTTTATAGAAAACCTACGCACACAGACTGATATCCTAATGCATGGTCACATTACCATCCGGCACAAAAATCATCGGTTATCAACTCTCTTGTTTACAGACCCTTAAAACTATCTCAGCCCGAGTCACTGAACCCACAATTAAAACACCTTACCTCTGCTCTTCTCTCTAATAATCTCTACAATAAAGATATTAAGCGTTCCATAAAAAAATACACTTCACCACAACCTTTCAATAGCAATGAGGCCGCAAGCAATCGTTCACTTGCCACTGTGGTCCTTCCTTACATTCAAAACATCACTGACCACATATCAAAAGTTTTAAAGAAGTATAGCGTCAAAACCAGATTTACCACTTCTCCAAAAATCTCTCGACTTCATATGCGGCAAAGAATACATTGGAGAGACCCAACGAAAAATATCAACTAGGCTCAAAGAACACGAAAGAGCCTTACGACTAAGACAAATAAACTCATGTGCTGTTGCCGAACACACTCATAAATCCGGACATAAAATTTTATTCGATAAAACTAAAATTCTTGCATGTAATCAGTTCTTCTACCAACGAAAAATCCGAGAGTCTATTGAAATCTATAAACAATCTAACAATCTTAACCGCGACTCAGGTCTCTACCTGTCACCAATATGGGAATCAGTCATCCGAGACCGTGTTTATGCCCCTCATTTAGCACCGCCCCCCTCAAACAATATATAAGCAGGTACAGAGTAAAATACGAGCCAATTTCAGTCAAGCTCTGAAGGAGCCAACAGGATGATTGGCGAAACGTCAGCAAGTTCGACTCAGCAAAAACCGACGCAGAAGTTTTGTTAAAAGTAATATATGCTGGATGATTTAATTTTATTAGTTTAAAATTGAATGATATATTTTGTTAAGGCCTTTAAAATGGTTTTGTAATTAATTGATTTTTTATTTTTTTTGATTTCCATTCTTTCATAAAGTTCCCTTTTTTTAGTGTTTGGTTATGTTAGTAAGATTTTAACCTTTTGTAAATTAAATGTGTGGTGTTGGTGTCATAATGAGAATAAGAGCTGTTTTTTTTTTGTAATAATTATGCTCAATGATCCAATTTTTTAAATGTTGGCTTGTTTGTCCTTTATACGCACTATCGCAATTAAAGCATGGAATTTCATATACTACATTACTTCTTCTTTCAACCGGAATTTTTGTTTTGAGTTTAGTGATGAGATATGTTTTTTTTGTAAATTATAACCTTTGAGTTCTATTTGAATTTTGTGTTCCTTGAAAAAGGTTTGGAGTTTTTCACATCACATTTTAAAGGTGTAATCTATTAACGTAACATCAAATGTCATCAATTTTATAAATGTGACAAAATTAAAATATTTTCAAGAGGCGCAATACCCAAGAAAATTTCAAGACATTATACATTGCTATATACATTTACTTTGGTTAAGGTTAACAATGACATGCCTAAAATCGCTTTAATAAAGCAAAATGAAATGAATGTTGAAGTTGCTTGTTTATAATAATAAAACCACAAAAATCAAACTTTGCATAGCCTGAACTTCATTTGAATTTGCGTCACAACAAATCAGATGTAGTTACCGACGCCATATCGCATCTGGTAATTGAAACGTGACAGCAGAATTTGTTTGATCTACCGATTTGCAGATAATTATGTATAGAATATATAAAAGCGAATATGTGTGCCTATATAACGATAGAACTATTATTATAGATATTAAAAGTTGGAACAAATAAGAACAGTCATTATTACCGTTACAGGTATTGGATTATTGAAAACATATTTTGAATGGATTTTCAGGAAAAAACCCGTTGTGTATATGAAGATCGCGGTTTAAAAAAATGGCGCAAAGTGCAGGTTAGTGTGTTGCGTGCGTTCAATTTATCTTGATAAGATTTTAATTGGCTGTAACTTTCTTGTTTTTAGAGGTATGAAAGTAAACAAAAAAACAAAATGTATTGTTAGTAGCCAAGTTTTTTCCAAGTGACGTATGAAACAAAACACTATCAATTTTCTGACATATAAGCGTACATCATGTTTTTATAAATTTTTAAATTTTAACCTTGCGTTTCATAGAATATCGTATTCCGATTACAATGATGTAACACACTTTATATTTTAGTCCACTCTTTTTTGGCAAATCGGTAGAGAAATTTTTATATAATTTCAAAGACTGTCCCGACTGACTGCAACAACAATAATTATTTACATATTAAAGTAGAACAAAAACACTAACAATTACAAGACACACTAAAGTAAAAAATTGTATTCTAAATTGTATCTGAGCTCCATTTTCCTGAACACATTTCTCATATACTCTAATTGTATTATGTCTTGCATTTAGTAACGATTCCGGATTGTCTCTAAACTGATTGATTGCCTTTGCCGAAGTTCCACGATATCACGATATTATTAGAAGGAGTTCTGTGCGATTTTGTGTGTCCCCAAAAGAAAAAATCCATTAAAGTTAAGTCGGGGCTGTTGGCTGGACCACCCATAGTTCCGCCGTTCCCTATCGAACGACCGGTCATATTCCATTTTAGGAAATTTTTTAACTTGCACAACATTATAAGGAGGGGCACCGTCTTCCTGCCATATAATCAGCGCTGATATATTTAGGGGCATATATTGTTCTATTCGGTGCTCTTAGAGTTGCAAATAATGATCTCCAGTTAACTTTTGATCTATAAATATGATATAAGTATGACACCATACCATACGATTGGTACCGATGGGTTTTTATTTCGTGTATTTGTTTAGGATTATTTAAAGCCCAATATCGCGAATTGTGTCCATGCTGTTTACTGTAGTGAACGAACATAAGTCCATAAAATGTTTTTCAAAAAATTATTATTCCCTTTATGTCTATTTAAAAAATCCAATGAAAACTTCATCCTCCTTTGACATTGTTCTGCACTTAGTTTTTTAGTTTTATGAAATTTAAATGCTTTATATTTATATTCTTTCAAAACTGGATTGATCCTCAAAAAATACATGTCTCTTCATATATTTTAGTAATAGAGGAAATTGGATATGGAATCCTAATGTTTGCCTTATTTTCTTCATTTAAAACATTATAATTCCGGCATAGCTTTTTAGCATTTAATACGTTACTATTTTCTGCAAATTTCTTTTTCTACTCCCGTCTGTAAAATACCTAATTTCGCACCGATCGTCATGTTCGCGGGAAGCGTCACTTTACCACGTCAGTTTCGTTTCCCACGAATCCGAGCCACTTCGGGCATTTCCGGGATTTTACCGAACGGGTTCGGGAGCAATCGGATGTTTTCGGAGATATTTCCCACGCTTTGAATTTTGTCAATTCTGACGGTCATGTCAGTGAATGTAACCGTGTTGTTTTTGCGAAAATGTACCCAAAAACTAACAGTCGTAGAAAAAAGTATAATATGCAACACGTTCGGTAAACTATTTAACTCACTCGTTTATTAAACACTCGCTCCCCTTGTAATAAATAAACTCGAGAGTCAAATGCCGTTGCATAATATACTATTGACAGCCTTGAAAATATCTGTTTTGAAGGAACTCGGCGCTCTGGATAAAGTCTAATATACTGACGACAAGCTGCAGTTGCACTTTTATTATTCAGAAAGTATACTTGAAGCATATCACTCCTTTCACGGATGCAAAATTCGCGAAAAACCATTTTAACAATAATGACTTGGACAATGATTCAACCATCAACCATGTTTACTAATATGTCAAAAAAACACATATTTTTATTTGTCAGTCAGGGCACTCTTGGAAATTATATAAAAATTTCAAATTTTTGCCGATTTGTCACAAAAGAGTGGACTAAAATATAAAGTCTGTTATATCATTGTCATCGGAATAAGATATTCTATTAAACACATATATAATATATAGGGTGTTCCATTAAAAAAAATAAGATGTAGACTCACTTGGAAAAAAAGTTGGCTACTAACCCTACATTTTGTTTTTTGTTTTCCTTGATATCTCTAAAAACAAAAAAGTTAGAGTCAATTAAAATGTTATCAAGATAAATTGAACGCACGGTACATGCTAGGAAGATCATTTCCTTCCTGTAGGAAAATATCATGGTTTGAGATATCAGACTCAAATAAACAAAACAACTAGTTGACACAGTAAACAACCTTTGTCTAGCAGAAAGCAAAAGACACAAATGTAGTGCAACATATTTTTATTAAAATTAACAATTCAAAACATAAATTAAAATAAATATCTTATGACATACTATCACAAAGTCAATCAGTTCCATACATAAAAACTTTTGTGTGATGGATTATGCGACTGTGGGAAAATAATCTCTGTCGTTCAAATACCCAACCAATGCATTTCTTCTTGGAGGAACATCAATTCTTCTTCTGCTGCTAAAGTTTCTTCTATATTGCACTAGAGGTCTATACATCAGGCGTCTTCTATAAGGCGCCGAATACGTTTGCCTTCTGACCACAACATGATCCAGTGGATTTCTGGAATTAGGGTTGATTTCTCTCTTAGATCGATGGAATTTAGAAGCATCTGTTTCCTTCTCTAAAATTGAAAAGGAGGCATTTTTTTTAACTCCCATTTGATTTAAAATAGTTTCATGTACAGGAAACGTTGTTAACATTCTATGCGATAGCTGATCGCTCAAAGACTCTGGTACTTCTATTGGAACGTATTTTACATCATACGGTATGTAGACGATTTCGGTGTCTTTATTTTGTGCTGCGAGTCTCTGATTTGGCCATGAACGTACCGTTTCTGTCAAGAGCATTAACAATACCATTTTCTGCAAGATGCAAAAAAATACCAAATTAATTAATAAATAAATAAAATAAAACAAAATTTACACTGTAAGTACTACTTACATAAATATTATTGTAATCCATAATGATGTAATAACCAATGCACCATTTAATGCTGTAACCACTTCTTGAAATTACTGCTTATACTGACACCCTTTCCGGATTGTTTATGTTATATATATAAAAATTGACCCGTTGACTCAAAAAGGTGTTAACGCAATGGAATTGTTTGTCTTTCTTGGAATGTATCCGAGTATAGTTTAACTTTGTAATTATTGACATGCCTACTTACAACTGACTCATTTGTTAATAACAAAGCCTTTTTTGTTTATTCCTCAAGAATTACGACGAAACTTAATACCCTAACTATTTCGGGATTATATTAAACATACCTTGCAAGAATAGAGGAAAAATTAGATAATCACGTCGTCTATGAATATGATCAAGTACACTCTTTGGAATCGATAATACGATTTGCTTTAATTTAGTATGGTTTTTTCTTGCTTAGGTCTTGACAACTTGAGAATTATCTCTTTTTATTTAAAGAAAAGCGAATCCAACTGGTAATGCGGTCTATTATGGAAAAGCTAACAAAAAAAATAAAATTTAATCCCAAATACGTAATTAGTAATGCTACCACCAAAGTTTTTTAAAAATTATTGCTCTCTACAACATGAGCTATAAAGTACGACTTTTGTTTTATTGAAGCTTGATATTTTTCATTATTGTAAGCGAAAAAGGAGGTGCCCTAAAGTGTTAGAAATTCAAAAAAAAGTAAGTCACTAACAAAAAATTTCCACCTCCGGTTTATTTAATTATCGTATTATTATTCGCCCCACAAAATTGCTGTTGCATTATTTACGTACATCCGTCCAGTTTTACGCTAATAAAGTTAAGGATCTTCAACCAAAGTGGAAATCAGAAAACAACATTTTATTAGTCATCAAATATAATTAAATTATTAGATACATTTTATTAGTTTCAAGTTTTGAACCATGAAGTTTATAATAATACATATTAGTCAGCTAGAAACCAAAAGGAAACTTACCAAAATGAAAGTGAATTTGTATAGGTAATATAAAAAAATATTCGATAAACCTTAAATTCAGACATTTAATTATATTGGACGTAGTTATTAAATGCATAATTAAATGCGTAATTATTGTAAAAAAGAATTTCGACTCTGCAATAAGAACGGTAAGTTTATTTAATAACTTAAAATAGCAAAATGCTAAATTAAGTTCAGTATCTATGCAAATAGACCATTTTCCTTGAATGATTTAAAACGAAATTTTATTAACTGCTGCTGGCTGGCAAAATTTATAGTAAATTCATAATGTGCGCCTCCAAATTTGAATGGAATCTTTTCAAATATGAACCTGTGTGACTAAAGCGAAAAACAAACTCACTGTTATTTGCTACTGCGAAGGCTGAAACATTGCTTATAAGGAACGGTTCAGAGAACTATAGTTACGTCCATTCGATCATTCAACAAAGGATGATATGGATGGTAATGGTAGCAATAAACAATTTTTAATAGCCAGCCTTTTTATTTATCAGATAATTATAATTCATTAAAGCTAATTTAGTCATCTAAGAGGACACAATAATGTTATAAATTAAATTAATAGCTTTGTATATTTAGACATCAATAAGATAACTTTTTGGTCGACGAATTAGTCCTTTAATTTGTAGTCTGCGGACGTTGTTTAAGCAACTGTGGGAAAGCTATCGTAACTCTCCATGTATCCGGTATCGGAGCCTGGTCTTAGGACGCCTGCATCGTCATAGTATGGATCATAATATCTGCAAAAAAAACTATCTTTACGAAATATTGTATTTACTTAATATTGCTCACATAGATCGTGTCCGCGAACATGGTAAAAGTAAATCTATTGATAACATTGAAAACACTTACTAGAAAAATCGGAATATCCCAGATTTTTTTCTAAAGCCAAATATATAGAAGATATTGAAACATATAAAAGGATCGAAAGAAATGGATCGATCTTCATCATTAGATAGTTATGCCACTGTAAAGACATACAGTAGATTAAGAGCTTTATTTACATATTAAAGATTTATACAATCATCATCATCGGTAACCCAAGCAATCAAATAAACAAGCACTATACAGGATGACGATTTCGTGGTGCACATATTTAATACTTCAAGTCGGTTGGTTTATCGAAGAACGATGACGTTTAAAGAGTTTTTTTACGTATTTTTGAGTTGAAAATTTAATTTTGACATGTAGAAAAACACATACCTGTGGTTACTGTATAGTTTTCCGTACGAGTATAATGGATCACCTTCCTCACCGTCAATTTCTCGAAGTACTCTTTTGACTTTGGCGGCTCGAACTGGGTGAAAGTATCGATAATATTCTGGTATCGCTCCATAAACAATAACGGTATCGTCAGAGATCGTATCGAGAGGCAGTGAAATAACAACCGATACTCCAAGAAGCAAAACGATCGTGAACAACATATTCTATACCCCTGAAACAAATCGATAAGAATAAGCAAGTTTGAAGGAATTTTTGTTTTTTTAACAAATACTTGAGCAAACTAAACATATTGCATAAATGCATATACATATAAATTAAATTCAATTCAAAACTATCACGGTACCTACTTTCTTAAAATAAATGGTTTTAAATACACACAGTTCGTAATAATTATAATCTGCATCTCGTATTTCTTCAATCTTTTATATATTATATAAAATTTGCTTTATCAATTAGAGCCTATTTTTCGAGAGATAAATGTGTTAAATAGGAGTTTAAAAATAACGAAAATAAATCCCGTAATTAGCCAATAGCGGGACGCTTTGGAAATTTCTAAACTGTGACTAATATCGTACCGGTAATTTTCCAAAGGATCAGTTGGCATCATAATAAAAAAATAAAATGAACGTATACAAAATTGCTGAATGAAATCAGATTATGATGTCGGTGTATGCATTCTCATTTTATTCACTATTTCTTTAAGTTGCCCGAATGAAGAATGTAAAACGTTTTGTTTTTTTTTTTTCAAAAAATTGTTCTGAAAGTTTAAAAACAATGTACATTGAAAATTTCAAAGTTGATATTGACGAGCCGCAAATGAAATAATAACAATAGTATTTCCCATATTTGCATCATTCTAAAACGCATCTTATATAATATAAATTTAATGCTTGCTCTTATAGCTTGAACCTCATAATCACGAAATTGCCAGAATACTCAAAAATATTGTACCTAGGAGAAAGCTTTGCAGTTTAAAATTATCGTTGGAGTAGATGCATTTTTTCTTTGTCATGAACTTCAAACGTATACTACATTTAAAGCGTATTACTTGCTAATTATACAAAATGTATTCATAGATAAAATATATATAATGCTTAGATTTTCAACCAATACTAGAACCAGTCAGTTTGGTAATGATAGTGCCCTTAAGTAGAGTTTGAATAGCACGCCACAAGGGGATACTGGCTTGAAGTATGTATACTTATTAGAATATTACCTCTCCCTAATTACAACTTGGTAGCATAAAAGGTATATGAAAATGGGTATGAACTAACGATGAGTGTTTTCTAGCAAGTTTGATCTTTTTTAATATACAAGTTAAATTTTTTTCATTTTTGCTAGAATACATTCAGTTTTAACTGAACCAATAATAAAAATCAAACTTCGCATATCTCTTATATTTAGTCGATTTGTATTATTCTACATTATCACACTGTATCAACCACTTCACAATAAAGTTTCGGTTCTCTTCTTAAGCTACTGTCGGGAATTTATCGTCCTTTTCCATATAACCTGACAACGCCCCATCCCTGTCCGATCCTGCATTCCTCCAATCGCTATTGTCATCGTAGTCATTGTCGTTATTATCGTCATCGATATCTCTGAAAGTTCAAAGTCGTACAAAATAACAAATATAAATGTAGAGTTTCATGTGTTGTGTCTGCATAAGCAAATTAATTAGTCCGGATGGATCAAGCGATATAATTTTTTACAGTTTTTAGAGAAAAGCCCATATATAAACAATATAACTAACCAAATCGAAAAATATATTTTTTCATAATACCTTCGTAATACAATTTTTATGTTTTTTGAAGTTGCAGGCGCGTTGTTTGATTTTCCTGCAAATGTTGCATCTTTTGAGTCTGTATCTTCGTACTCAACGTCTCTCGCAGATCTATGAAAAGCGGCTCTTTCAAACGATATCACCTCCTCAGAAGGTACTCTAATTCTTGCAACCGAATCGACCGGCAAAGAATGCACGTATAGGATAATAAGCTCAAGTGCAAACGTTACAGTTAAAAAAATCTGAAAATTTTGTTATTATAAGTATAAGGTAAAATTTCCATTTAAAAACGACAGTTTTGGAAAATAGTTTTGGCAAAAGAGCAATTCGTAAAATTATAGAGATTTTACTGAAATAAATAAATCTATAATGAGTAAAAACTTACGAATAAGGTGGTCATTATCGAGTTATCAAAAATCACTGTTCGTCTCCCGTTTCTCTAAAAACGAATGCTGGAATCGGAAATTTTAGTTCGTAGATATAATATCACACCTGTTTGCTTTTCAAATTATGAAAGTATTATAGAAATTTATGTCTGAAATTCCGAGCGTGGCACTGGAAATTCTAGTGTTATTTTAGGGCGTATTTATCTACATATTTTCTCATATGTCGCAGGATATAATTTTTCACACTTAAAGTTAAATTAAGAGGAAAATCTCCAATTTTTAAATCTCAATCGAACACGAGACAAAAACTACGAACAAAAAATGATCACTTATATGTATTGTTTGAAGTAAATTACTTTTTCTATTCCCTTCTGTAAAATACCTAATTATTAGGGTGGGTCAAAATAAATGATTTTTTTTTGGATCTGACACAGAAACTAGTGGCTAGTTACCTCTAGAAAGTACTTTCGATTTTTGTCTCACATATATATAATCATATTTTATCACCAATAGATTATTAAGCCAATTTTATTAATAACTTTTACTGCAAAAATGGTTTCTTGTACTTTTGAAATTAATCGAACCATCTCAAAGATATTCGAGGTCAAACATTGTAGAATTTAAAGAAAATAACTTTTTGTTCTGAATTATGTTATTGACTGGAAAATAATTACAGTGAAATATTTTCAATTTTTCTAGGAAATTTAATACTCTACAAAAAAGGTCTCTTGTGGTTTATCGATTACTCGAACCGTTTGTAAGATATTTGCATTGGATACTTATAAACATTTTTTAGATTTAGTTATACAAATCGGCTTTTATTGCAGTCAGGAAATAGTCCTCGTTGTTCTTTGACATCTTGCATCAAATATTGAAACTGTTCTTCGTTCGTTCATTCTGCGTCATTAACAATTTTCATTTGTTTGAAATACTCTTCATTTTTCTTATGAAGACCACAATGCGTCACTTTACTACGTGAGTTTCGTTTCCCACGGATCTGAGTCACTTCGGCTATTTCCGGGATATTACCGCACGGATTTGGGAGCAATCGGATGTTTCCAGAGATTTTACAGCATTTTTGTGTTGTTTTGCAAAAATCTACGCAAAGCTAACTGTCGTACAAAAAGTCTACTATGCTACAGGTTTGCTAAGTCACTCATTAAACATTCGCTCCACTGCGTTCCTGCGTTCCTCCACGTGTTCCATACTATACTATGAATAGTGATTTAGATTTTAATGGTATCCTAGAATCATCTACTTCTTAATCGTGTTTGATTTCACCTAACATTATTTTTTGTCTTCATATTTCGTGAAATAGGATTCTTTTTTTAATATTGTTATCCCAGATACTATTGGCCCCGTTCCCTGTTATCGAGCCAGTGGTGATGATCTTCTCCGTGTTCTCAAAATTTCGTAGCATTTCGAATTGTAGCTGCTTGCACTATTTTCTGGTGTTTGAGTTCTCCAAACGTCAATGTACTTTTACAAATTCAATGCGGTGACTCTGGTGGAAACATCATCAGAGTAGATCAGAGCTATAACACGTGGCAGTTTGGTCTCTCTTTTCTTTTTCTTGCTACAGCAGTTAATTATATTATTATTATTATTTATATAACAACAATTGTTATTGATCTCCCACTACTACTAATTATTTTATCATTTCTTGCCATTATCTGACAACTAATAACTGGGGCAATAACTAAAGCAATATAAGGAGTAATATTGATTATTTTACAATTTTGAAAAAACCAAGTTTTTTTAACACACTCCTATTTATTGACAGAGAATGGAACAATTTTGAACGACTATTTTTCATACTCAAACTGCTAATAAATCCCCATGTTAAATATATCGTGTATCCAGCTCCGTTGCAATATCAGTGCTTATATTCGATGTATAAATATTTGCGAATTGCCTTGACCCCATGAACTGACCTCCACCTCTTAATATTTCCGCTTCTTCAATACACACCCCCAAATTTGACGCATCCAGGGCCACTCGTATTACAATGTTGCCGCTTGAAGCATTTTTTCAGTCGAAACATCACCAAAATAAACTACATGCTTGCCGTATCTCCGATGCACTATTTAAATTCTCTCATTCAAATAATCGTTGATGTGCAATATCTATTTATTGCCATCAATGTTCAACGTTCAACCAAGAAAACACAGAAAAAAGTGTGGTTATCGAATAATATGTCGGCTTTTATATAAACTTTTAATAATTTTATTTAAGTGAGGGAATATGCCGAATTGTTAGCTATGGAAATTTACATTCTCTGTAAATTTTAAACATTTTTTTATTGTTTAATATTTTAGTATTGATTAGCTACAACCTTACACAAAATTCAATGAATAAGATAAGATTAGTTTTTCATAATAATTTGTTTTTCTGACTTTTGAATGATAATAATCAAATAGATAGGATCACTGTAATGTACCAGATTAAAAATTAAAGCAAAGCATGACTAAATAATCAGCAATATCCTGCTGCCCTATAAGTTAGACCAATATACAAGATCATTTTATTCGTATTTAATATCAACACATTATGACGAACAAAATATCAAATAGTTTAGTTGCTTAAATCTTTGTTTACGATGTACGATTAGTTTTCGCTGATAAATGTTAATATATTGCCATAATAATAATTACAAGTTACAAAAAATTTCAATTTGGGAGATAAGTTTAGTGTAATGTAAGTTTAACATAAAGTATTTCCAATGGGCCATAAACAAATTAAAATACCAGACCTAATGACAGCAGAAATAATAAAAGCTGTTAAAGAATCTGGATAAAAAATGTTTCATCTAATCTGTAATAAAATATGGCACACGGGAGAATGGCCCGACGACTGGACACACTCCACCATTGTCACTCTCAACAAGAAATGGTGATAAGTGAAGCAACTATCGTACAATTTTCCTCATCTCACATGCCAGTAATGTAACGTTGCAAATTATAAATGAAAGACAAAAAGCTTTAATAGAAAATTTGCGCCAAACCATAGAGAAAGCAAGGAAATGCAACATCCTTCTTTATATTTATTTCGTAAATTAAAAAAAGTTTTCGATTAAGTCAGTACCCTGACTCCTGTGGCAAATCATAAATGAAGTGGGGCACCGCAACTCCTCAGTTGTATCAGCACTACAGCACTACAGGATCAGTTAGAATACTGGATTCATCTTCAAAGGAATTTTCCCTTGAACAAGGAGATAGGGGTGTATATTGTCCCCTCAACTATTTAATATATACGCTGAACACATCATGAGAAAGTTGCTATAAACATCTGAAGGAGGCATTTCAATGAATGTCCAAAAAATAAATAATCTACGCTGACCAGACAACTCTACTCGCTAACAGTCAAGAAGAGTTAATCAATTTAATAAATAGGCTAGAAAACGTCTGGAACTAAATACCCAAAAAACCGAAATCATGATAGATGATAGGCAACATAACAAACATCAAAATGTAACTCATATTGTCACACGTATACCTGGAACTATTGACACTATTGACAAATACAGGCATACCGGAAAAAGAAGTGAAGCGTATGTGCAACATGGCAAAGGTTGTTGGGAGAATGTCCAAGATCTGGAAAGATCGCCAGATATCCAGAGTTATCAAAAACCGGCTAGCCAAATGTCTGGTACTCCCAATATGGACGTATGAATGTGAATCGTGGACTCTCAGACAGGCGGAATGTAAGAAGATCGATGCTACCGTACTCAATACTCCATGGACTGAACGCCGTACAAACGTCTCTATTATAAATGATCTTAATATTACCAACAGGTTTTCCAGTAAAATCCCACTTAAACAACTAACATATTTTGTAATTAGGAAAAGTCTGGACAATACGGAGAGACTCATAATTCAAGGCAAGGTGTAGGGACGTAGACCACGTGGCTGCTCTCCGACTCGATGGATAGACCAGATCACGATTAGCTGTATCAAACCAATGGACGATGTCATCGAAATGACAAAATAACCGCTGAGAGAGAGAGAGAGAGATTTCCAAAGGGACACCGTGTATATTTTTAATTTTAAGAATTAATTTTAATTAATGATTATAATTTTGCAGTATGGAACATGTCCTTAAAATATGTTTTTGCCTTGCATCGCAACTTGGCAACCCCCGCGGAAAAAGCGCCGTCGCAACCACCACGCTGCAGAGACGTTTAATGACGTCACGCCGTCGTCGCGTGCTACATTTCCACTACTTTAACGACGCCTGCTGCAGTAATACAATCGACGCCAGCCAGTCAACGACACATTTTTAAAAAAAGAAACACGAACAATACGAGTTTAAGTCGAACGCGGGAGGAGCCTGATTTCGAAATTTTCAACTTGCAAAATAGTCGCCACAAATTATTAGTTTACGCGTAATGTAATTTAATTATTAAATATCGTTAATTATTCAGTCAACGTCCGGCAAACCGTCCGTCAGTAATACTTTGAAGAAAGTATACGCGAGGTTATTAATTAACGATCGGGCATGAAACGATAAATTATCGCGCGATTCCGAAAGTGAAAATTTTTCGAAAACAAATGGAACGCGTCGTTCGGCAAACTCATACCCGCACTCATTAAAATGTAGTAGCGCGAAAGACAAAAAAGTAGGAGTTAACGCACCCGTCCGTTTTGGATTTTATCCCAATTGACTTTACGAAATCAAACGAAATGAATAACGTTAGCAGCGAAAAAGTGCTAACAATGGTTCTCGAGAGGAACATTCGGACCCTTGCCAACGGTAAGTATCAATATTTTAAATTGGTGTCCGCGTTTTTTTTCTATTTTCATCATCCTGGCAGCGGGAACGTTTCGTGAGACAATGGGCGCGTTTGATTTCAAAATTTTTAATTGTATCGAGTATTTTATAAGACTTCCTATGTACAAAATGGTTAAAGTACCTTTAATAATGATAATATCGTAATAATTTGACGTTACATGATGAATAGGGTTGCCAACCCTCCCGATTTAGGCAGGACGCTCCGGCTTTTCTACTAAACCTCCCGGCTGCAGCGCCCTTGAACACACCTTCCGCTTTTCAACAAATAAAAAATACGTTAATTTGAATTTTTATTGTTAACATTTATTTTGTCTATGATCAATCCTACAACAGTGATGCAAACGATATTACATTGCAAGTTGCAAGACTGAATATAAAAACATTATAAGGCGAATTATTAATATAATTTTTGAAAAAAGATGATGCAGACATTATAAAATTGGTAAAATCTAGTCAACAATATTAACAATCTACTTATTTCTTAATTAAATATAAATAAAAATCCTTAAATTACGCACCGGGTGTCTCAGTCACCAGGTACGGGATTAGGGAAACGGGTAGCTAGAACAATTCGAAAAAAATAATTATGTAAATCGACCAAGAGAAAATCGTGATTCCTTTTTGCTTAAATCTCTAAAAGAACTTAGTTTTTTTTGGCAAAATTTTCTACTTTCCAATTTCCACGTGTTGTAATTAATATCTAAGTATCCAGAATTTACTAAATAAAACGCTAATTTATTATTTAGCATGCTTTAAAATGAATATAAAATATTGGTACTTATGTCTTAAATTTTTACAATTTTCTTTGGTTCGCACAAAATTACCCACCACCTGACATAACTATGTTTTGATATCCTTGTTCAAAGAATTTATTATAATCACTTATTTTTTATAAATAATTAAGTATAGTCAACTAACCAAAACTAATAAATTGTTGAAGATTAACCAATTTAATTAATTATTGAATTATTCAAGTAGTAAACTGTGTATTGAAACGATGAGTTTCACGAACGACTTTTTCTCTAATACCGTACCCCTTTGTCAGTACCGCCACACCCGGTATATATAAATATGGCTATACAACTTTTTCTATAGGTATTTTTTTAATAGATATGTTTGGACCAAGGTTTTGCTTTTTTTTGAAAATTTTCGTATAGTTACAGGTTTTAAGAATAAAATTTTGTTTCGTTTTTGCTTTTGTTTTCCTGGAATAACATGGTCGAAATATATTAAACTGCTTCAAAAAGTTTATTTTTCTTCCGGTGTAAATTTGTAAATTTGTTCTATCATCGTATTATAAAAGTTTTCGTGCTTTTTATGATAAATACACGATAAGCACTAACCTTATATCCCTCTCATATTTAAAAATCTGTGACCCTAGTGATGATGAAAAGCACCAAAACGGTGAAAATAATCTAGTTTTTTTCGATTTTCTTTGATTTGCTTGTAACTGCATTAAGTAAAATTCAATTCAATAATTCTCTAATTAAATCTTAGGTCTCCAATAGTTATAGTAGGTAAATACGTGCTTTTCTTTCTATTTTTTCACTACTTCACAAACCAAAAAGTTTGTTTAAAAAGCAGCGAGGAACATAGAATAAATTAATACCCCCATTCAATTAATTGTCATTTGCCTCGTTTTCTGGCGATTCTAAAGTCACCTATTGTATATTGTCCATTTAAGTGCTAGATTGTGTTTTCCTTATATAACTACAAATAGGAGGAAAAACTTTCATATATTGAAGGAAGAATATTTATCTACAACTAATTTTTTTAAACATTCTAAAATTAGTATCTACCAAATTACCATCTTTTAATACGCCAGCTAATACAACTAGGAACTCTGTCTAGAATAGTTTTCATAACTATCTCGAGCATTTCAAGTGGTATTCTAGCTAACGTTTTGCGCTACTTGCGCTCAGTTGAAATGAGATGACACTAAGATGAAACGGTCCATTACAAATTTAACAGCAGCATATTGCAGAAGGTAGTAATTATTTAAAGGTAAATTAAGATGAATATCAGCAGATATTATGCCAAAATTGTGGTAAATGGCATTTGAATCACGATTTTATTTCTCACGAGCGGAGCGCAGCGGAGACAGTGTTTAATAAACGAGTGAGTGATATTTTTGCATAACAATACGAATGAATACATTCACTGACGTGACAAACGTCAACTTTTAAGTCGTGCGGAAATATCTCCGAAATCATCCGATTGCTCCGAAACCCGTGCGGCAATATCTTGGATATATCCGAAGCGGCTCGGATCCGTCGGAAACGAAAATGACGTGGTAAAATGATACTTCCCGCACGCTTGATGTATAATTAGGTATTTTACAGAAGGGAGAAGAAAATGGTATAATATGCACTTGTTGCATAATATACTATTAGACTTTTAGTTTACAGTAGTGTTTTTCTCAAGATAAGTAATTTATAATTGGTTAGTTATAACAATAAAAACAATGTCTTTATTATGGGGCGGTATCCAAATTGCTTTAATTCGAAAATGAAGCGATATTCCAATCGGACATGTTGTATATATTTAAATTTTATAAGATTATAAAAATCTCTTAATAACATCTGACAATAATGAAATGGAGAGAAACAAAAACATGATGTAACAAATAAGGAGCTGCAATGACCATTAGTTAATTTACAAGAAATTCTGGAAGGCTGGTTGGCACATTTTGACACATTATTTTATGATAATTTTTTATATTTTGAAATTTAACCTTCTCCAATAAATATACTTATATAACTGAGTTACTTGAAAAATATGAACCAGAACAGCAAACTTAAATTGAGTTTTTGATAGTTTCTATGAAAAATTACCGTAAACACAATATTATCAAGAAGACGAAAAAAATTAAGATTAATGCTGACCCGTATATATGTTCTGTTTTCTTTTCCCAGACCGATTTATAATAAACTTGGGTAAAATATTAACTTTTCCCGATGTTTATCTCGCCGGCTTTTAGTTGTAAATATAAACCGTTTCAGTTTATGATGGCGAAACTTTTGTTTGATGTCAAAACAGTCAAACAAAATGTATGCTAAATTTAATGCAGGTTTTACAAAAGTAAAGTAAGGCGTTTTGATGCTGACTGATGACTCAAAATATGTATCGACACAACGTGACAAATATGTTTGCTCCGTACATCGTATCCTGTTTATATTGTACCTACCCTTGATCTAAATTATATATCTTCCCCCATACTATTAACATTATATTGGTAGATGAAGTAGGAATTTTTCACAGCTAATTTCACATAAAAAATGCACGAGCATTTCTGAAACGGACCTATGTTCGTTGTAGCATTTACCCTTGCGCTACGATGTAATGAACCCCATTTTATTTCTCTCTGATTAAACCATTACTGCTTATCTCTAAAATCACTTATTAACTAATGGTTCTAATACAGCTGAAACTAACACTCAAGCACTCTGTTGATGAAAAAAAAATTAATAATATCAATATCTTAATATTTCCTTTTTCCTGTATAAGTGTAGAAATTTTCAAGATATATGCAGATGTCAACTACAATAGATATTAAAATATCATGATAAGAACAGAATGAAAGGATAACCATATAAAATTGTAACATTTTCTTACAGAAATGATTTATTGATGATCACAAACAAAACAAATGAATTTATTTTGACAATAGTTTTAAATGCATATTAGCGACGCGTCAAAAATAGAGCAACATTTCTAAAATTTGTTCAAAAAGACGCTTTCAGTAAAAGTAAATGGAAAAATAATTCGTGTTGGGTTTATTTTGTGCTAAGTGTGCGGGACTAGTTATGCCAAGAGGAATTCCAATTTCAAAATATCTAAAGCAAAGAGTAGTAAATGCATTTATCGAGGGTACCAATCAAGCTAATATTTCAAGACAGTTTATGTTCCCTCGGTACAGCGTATCTAGAATAATTTCATCGTATAATGACAGAGGACACTTAGAAAAATTGCCGAAATCGGGATGACCCAAAAAACAACGGTTTTGACTGACAGGCGCATTAAAAGAATTGCTCAACAAGATCCTTGAAAGTCCGCACCTCGAATAATTGCCGAAATCCAGAAATTACGGTTGGCATACGAACTGTGCAAAGAAGATTAGTAGCTTCAAAGTTGTTCAGTAGACAGCCAGCAAAAAAATCGCTAGTTTCAGCAAGAAACAGAGCAGCAAGGTTGGCCTTTGTACGCCGGCATTTAAACTGAACCATCAATGACTGGAAAAAAGCGATGAAACGCGATATAAAATATTGAATTCTGATGGAATGCGACGTGTGAGGTGACCAATTAATACAAGGTTTAACCCTAAGTACGTAACACCTACAATTAAACATGGCAGTGTTTTTTATGGGGATGTTTCTCATGAAATGGAGTAGATCCTATACACTTCATTAATGAGATAATGAATCGATTTGTTTATAGGGAGATTATGCAGAGTGCGAAATGCCGTTACGTTTTATTTTCCAACAGGACAATGATCCAAAACACTCTTCACAACTCGTTCAACAGTGGTTTGCAGAAAACAATGTTAGATTTCTGCAGTGGCCGGCACAGTCGCCAGACCTTAACCCAATTGAAAATCTCTGGGAAGAAGAAGAACGTCGCATTCGTACACAAATGTTTCCAAATAAACAATCGTTGATAGATAAAATTAATGAAGTTTAGACAAATCTTCCAGAACATGTCACTCAAAAGTTGATAGAGTCAATGGCGCGCCGTTGCCAGCCTGTAATTATCAATAATGGATATTCTATAAATTATTAAGACATAATTTTAATTATTATTATTGTACTAAAATGTGTGTTTAATGTTTTTTTTTAAATAGAATATAATACAATACTGTTAAATACAACTTTTTGAAATAAAATAAAATAAAACACTGTTAAATACAATTTGTTGCTTTACTTTTGTCGCCTTCATTTTCGTCAAATTTTATATTAATTATTATTTAGCTTTCACCAACTAACTTAAGGTACACCCATAATGTTGTGAAAAATTACTTGCTATGCAAGGAAAGTATTTTATCATAACTAGCAAAAAATATGAACCAATTTTTTTTTATTTCAAAAATACTAAAAAAATATGTTTGTTGCTCTACTCTTGTCCGATAGTGTACATCTTTAGCAACCTAAGCTACTTTTGTAACATTAAGTTTTGATTACCTTTGACTAAAAAATAGAAGATAGAAGCGCAACCCAGAAGATGGTGGATATCAGCTTTAAACAGGAATGTGAGTGTGACTGTGAGTAGTATATCATGCAAACGAGCACCACTTTTTTATTGCTTTTAGTTTAGTTTTTGCAGTTACGAAATGTAGCCCTGAGAGAGTCCGTTTTCTTTTTAAATTCATCGATGCTGCGTTCCAAGTTACATTTTTTTAATAAACACCTCATCTGGATATATTATGAAATTAATATATTCTCAATATTACTTGTATTATAAATAATTGTGAATATGCACCATCATGATTTAGGGTGAAATTCATAGTAAGTTTTTACGGCATCCTCGGAGCCTGAGAAACAACTTTAATCTAGATTAGGTTCTAAACCTGATCCAACTGCTTTTTTGTTATGTACTGTTGAATTTTCACTTCTATTCTTGGGTTAAACACAATCTCAGTAATATCTAAGGTTAATCTTCCAGTTTTAACCTAAAAGTTAAAAAAAAACGTAAACGGTGGTAAGTTGTTTATTTTTCGCGTAGTTCAAGAGAAATATCTTTAGATTATTTTTAATTTTTCTTACAGGATTATTCTTAAAAAATGATTAAGATATTCTAAAAATTATTGACTTAGGTTTTCCAATACGTTTATAAGAAAAAACTTTTTTTTGAGCTGAAACTGTTCAAATATGCCGAAATGATCGTTTTTAACTAAAACGCATGGCAAGCAAAAATTCATTCATTTCGGTATGATTAGTACAAATCTTCTTATTTCTACAATTCTTCTTGAATTTTTGCTGGAATTGGTGAAATTTCCAATGCTATCGTATCTGTTTCAGATGTCAGAAATAATTATCGGAAATATCTAATGAGATACTTAAATTACTTACTTAAATTAGTTAAATTAAAATCAACAAAAATATTAATTCCGTCCCTGAATTCTCTCCGCAGTGGGAGAGAGACCGTGTCAAGCGAATCCTACAAACACAAGGGCGCATGGATGAAATACCCAAGTACTATGTTATGCTCAGCTGTTTACATTTACTGAACTGAGAAGGCTTTTACTTGATGAAAATCCATTTATCAAAATAAATAAGAACTAAAAGTTCAGATTTTCACGAAATTATATATTTTGATATGACAATTGTTTCGACAACACCGTGTTTTATCAAATGACATTCTTATTTATTTTGTTTACATTTACGTTTATTTTGAATATTGTTTTACTTCCTTATGCGGGCCGCATTAAAACTGAGCTAGCAATAAGAAAAATAAACAGATTCAAACAATTGCAACATAACAGAAACAAATTATTTTAATTTAGCATTACGCTTCCCAATTTCTCTTGCCTCTCCATTGCTGCAAACAACGTAATATTGGAACGATACAATAGGTCATTTATCTCGCTTGCTCTGGCACATATTAGCAATTCTTTTGTTCGTTTTTTTGCCGCTAATTTCTTTAAACTTCAATGCTGGCATTGTTATTAGCAAGGCGACACGGCAGGTGCAATGTGTTTTTCAAGCTGCTATATAAAAATATCTTTTGGGGAAGTGATCATATGATATTAAAATTAGGCAATACTAAAACATGTTATTGAGTGTTAACAAAGTACCAACTTTCAACAAGCGTTTCTGTTTTTCATTATTTTTTCAACGGCCTCTTGAAAATCCCTCATATTTTATATGTATATGCACCAAATTTTTACCTTGTTCCAATTTAAGCGCTTAATAAATAGCAGGCAAGCGTACCTGTTGTTGGTACATGCCGAAACATTTACGTTTATATACAAATGTCTGGTTATTTTTATTGTAAAATAATCTGCTTTCAAAGAATTGAACAGTAAGGAAGGTGCCAATATAAACAGCGAGACCGGCAAGGTATAAATATTATGACAATACAACAATACACTTTTATTTAGTTATTTTTATTCCGAAATTAAAACTCGGATTACCGTGTATGGTCTTTTTTTCTAAATAAAGCATACTAGAATAATAAATAAACAAGGAACTAGGAATTTATATTCTTATTAGGCAATATATTCTACTCGCTCAAATATCACTATCAAACACACCCACTGTCGCGAGCCATTTCCGGTACTTTAGTCACAGGTTTGGGAGATATCGGATGTTTTCGGTATATTTTATCCGAGTTAGTCAGTGAATGTATTCGCATTGTTTTACAAAAATGTACCAAAAATTAATGGTCGTAGAAAAAGTAAAGTATGCAACACATTGATTAACTTGTTCAGTCACTCCTTCATTCAGCACTAGCTCCGTTCATGCCAAATGAAACTAGTGACTAAAATGGCATTTATACCATTTTAAGTCATTACCCAAACACAAATCAGTATTTAGAAATGTTTAAAAGTCCTAAAACCCCCTCTCCGTCTATCAGTTTAGTTATTTTGAGATACCGACATTTGTTACTACTGATAGTATAGATAAAATCCTAGTAAAATAATAGAATAATAATAAAATTACAAATTGATTTTGGAAAATATTGTGTAATGCATCCTATAGATTTGTTATTCTATATTAAAATAAATAAACTAATTAATTTCTTGTTTTAGCCAATAAGTTTAAATCCAAAACGAAAAATGCAAATTTAAGAACTACGTTTTCATACAACTGCAAAAAAAATTAAGTAGAAATGAACATATTTATTTATTTACTTCAAGACGTCTATCTACCTAACAGGCATGAAGCCCATCTAACAGGCAAGATGTAATAAGGGGTGTTTTTTTTCGATGTATAGAACTTTAAGTTGCAATAAAACAACGATGGATTATTCGATTGACATGAATTTTATTTATCCGAAAGATAATGTTGTGGCATTACATTTTAAATATGATTTCTAGCATATGACCGCCACGGCTGGCTCGGATGTACTCCAATCTGGACATTTGTGGCCGTATATCGGCAATAACACGGCGAATGTTGTCTTCCAAATGGTCAAGCGTTTGTGGCTTATCCGCATAGACCATAGACCACACAGAAAGTAGTCTAGCGGTGTTAAATCACAAGATCTTGGAGGCCAATTCACAGGTCCAAAACGTGAAATTAGGCGGTCACCAAACGTGTCTTTCAATAAATCGACTGTGGCACGAGCTGTGTGACATGTTGCGCCGTCTTGGTGAAACCACTGGACATCATGGTTACTCAATTCAGGAATGAAAGAGTTAGTAATCATAGCTCTATACCGATCCCCATTGACTGTAACGTTCTGGCCATCATCCTTTTTGAAGAAGTACGGACCAATGATTCCACCAGCCCACAAAGCGCACCAAACAGTTTTTCTGGATGTAACGGTGTTTCGACATACACTTGAGGATTAGCTTCGCTCCAAATGCAGCAGATTTGTTTGTTGACGTTGCCATTCAACCAGCAGTGCGCTTCATCGCTAAACAAAATTCGCTTATGAAAATGGGGAACAACGGCAATCTCGTTTGGGGCCCATTCAACGAATCTACGCCTTACTTGATGATCGTTTGGCTTCAATTCTTGCACGAGTTGGATTTCCTAAGCACGTAAACCAAGATCCTTCCGCAAAATCTTCCATAAAGTGGAGGGACACAGATCCAATTCCTGTACTCGATGGCGGATGCACTCATTCGGGTCTTCCTCAATGCTACGCTCTACAGCAGCAATAGCTTCTTCTGTACGCACCGTACGGCGTCTCTGGGGATGCGAGTTATCAATAAGAGTAAACGTGGTGCGAAAACGTTCCATGGTTAATCGAATTAACTGCTCTGATGGACGATTTTGTCGACGATAAAATGGACCTAGTGCGCGATACGTATTCCGTATAGAATCATTATTTTCGAAATAAAATTGCACTATTTGCAAGCGTTGTTCAGGCATGAGTCTATTCATGATGAATTGCCAAACCAAACTGAGAATAAATCACTTGGCAGCTGTTAATTTGGTCGCCATCTTGAACAGTAGTGCCAACTTAAAGTTTTATACATCGAAAGTAATAATCCTATACAATGTATTAAATAGTTACAGACGTATTTCAAGTAATGATGATATGACGAAACTTAACCTTAAGTCTGGACTAACATAAACATTAACTCTAATAAAAAAAAACAAGAGAATGGGAAAAGACCGAAATTAATAATTATAGTAAATGAGGAAATCAATATTGCGAAAAAAAGTCTAAAAATCCGTGTCGAGCATTGTACTTGGAGGACATTGAGAAAATAGGTGATAATTTTAAAATATTTGTTCTTGCTGTGGGCAGAAAGAATGTTTAGAGTTAATACGGGGAACCAGAAAATGTAGTCTATGTCAGAGCAATCAAACAAGTTATTTAAAATGTTAAAGTCATTAAATAATGGTAATGATGACGATCACTAAGAGGCACATAACCAAATCTATTTACCATACCTATTAACATACATACATCTTATACCATACATACTTCAAAACCTTACGCAGGAGACCAAACTATTGATCCATACTCCAACTTAGACCTGACATATGAGTTATATAATATTTTTATCACTTCTGTATTTTTAAAATCTCTAGTGCAACGTACCATAAATCCCCTGCTTATTGAGGCTTCTGCCAGTACCTTATTAACATGAGGAACACATCATAATTTCAAGTCGAATATTACTCCCAAGTCCCAAAAAAGGTTAGAACGAGAGAAAGTTTTATCAAAATTATTATAGTCATATTTCACAGCTGCTCTTTGGTGGTAAACAGAGACTACATTACACTTGGCTTTATTAAATTGCAAGTTATTATTTAGGGACCAATTCTTGATTAGCTCCAAATTGCGCTGGAGAGCAAGACAATCCTCTAAACACCGGATTTTTTCAGAAAATTTTGCATCGTCCGCATATATCAAAAGACTAACATCAAGGTCCTTACCAATGTCATTAACGAAAATGTTGAATAATAATGGCCCCATTATTAAGCCTTGAAGAACGCCTGAGGAAGCAATGTATTCATCGGAAGTATGACCATAGAGATAGACGTACTGAGTACGGTTAGACAAGTATGAAGAAAACAAATTAACAGAGAATCGGACAATTCAACGGCACGGGGAGGGGGGTGATCTAGGCTATCGAACGCTTTTGAAAAATCAAGATATATGACGTAAATGTGAGAACCTTCATAAACAGGCTCAGAAATAGACCGAGACATAATCGTTAAATTGGTAATGGTGGATCTTCCTTTAAAACAACTGTGTTGTTGGGAGAGTATTTGGTTCTTAACAACATGAAATATTTTATCCTGTAGGAGAGATTTCAAAACTTTACAGCAATTTCAAATATGGAAATAGCCCTATTGTTTGTGATTTGCGATCTACAATCTTTTTTGTGTACTTATGCTATGTTATGTTTAAATTTTGAAAATTATGTTTCGGTATGAAGCTTCAAAACGAACTGGTACTAACTACTAAGTGATAATTTTTTTTAGTTATCCTTACGATTAGGCGGAACTTCAAATTATACAGATGACAAACCAAAAATATTGATTTAATAAATAATTCTGTCTCACTCGGATTGGAAGGTGTTTTATCGGATCAATGAATATAAAACGCAGATGCCGATTAACAATAAAATTTTGTCGATTACTGGACACATTTCAACGTAAATAATTACCAGTCAGTTGGAAGTATCACTGCCAAAAAATCGATTTCGGTAGAAATAGATCCAGGCCGAATAAACAAATAGCTAATTAAAACAATATTCCTATCTGCTTTGTCTCGTTAGCCACCAGAGGCGTTCCATTGAATCGCTACAACGATACGATACCGGAGTTTTAGTCTTAACAGGTAAATAAAAAAATAAAAAATTCAATAAATTTATTAAATTATTATAATTTATTTGTATATACAGCCAAAAAAGCAAATTCTCTCGAGTAACATAAACTTACAGTGACTCACAACTTAAATGATGCAGTCGCTATAACAAAAACTGGCCTAAATGTCTGTTTATTTATTTGAAAAAAAAAACAACTTATTGAAATTAAGTTAGCAACGAGCCTTCTAAAAAAGCGTGAATTTTTGTCTTAAATATGCCTTACTTAGTTAACAATAAAGAATTAATTAAATTATATACAATATTAACGTCACACCTTAAATGGTGCAAACAAAATATAACCAAATCAATAGAGAAAAACAACTACATAATTTGAAATACTCCTGCTAATATTTAGTCGGGCCTCTTTCATTATTGACAACGCCTTGTAGTCTTCTAGTATACTCTAGTATACTTCTAGTATACTCCGGGGAAATTGTGTTCCATACTTCAGTCACTTTTACTTTTAATTCATTCTTGTTAGATTTTGGGGCACTCTTTACTTTGTTTTTTAATGTCAACCACAAATATTCAATTAGATTTAACTGTGCTGACTGGGCAGGTGTCTTAATAACATTTGGGCAGTTACGACGCAACCAACTGCGGATTATTCTTACCCATATTTAATTTTTGGGAACTAGCAACCAGATCCTATTTTAATATATCCAAATACAGATATTGGTTCATATTTTCTTCAATGAAATTAATATAACTCCACCTCCGCTTTACCATAGCTTTTCAAATTTTCAATTCTAATTCTTCCTTAGGATTTCCCCATACTGATATTTTTCCATCGGATCCAAATGAGTTTATTTTGGTCCCATCGGCAAATATTGTTGAATCCCAGAAGTTCAAATCTTTATCGATATGCTCTCTAGCGAATGCCAATCTCACGCGTCTATTTCTTCGACTAATGAAAAGATTATTTCTGGCAGATCGACCATGTAAATTATTTTTTCGCAAGATTCGTCGAATTGTTTCGAGGTTACACCTTTTTCCAAATTGTCTTTCCACCTCGACATACATCTTTGGAGCACTTTTTTTTGGATAATTCGATACCTCTCTTGCAATCCATCTTTCCTCACGTACATTGGAGATCTTATTTGGAGCAAACCTCGACTTATTCTCGACCCTATTTTAGTTACAGTAACATTCAATTATATGCTGAACAGTTGATGGACATTTATTTACCATTTTGGCTATGTCTCTTTGGCTGTATCCATTCGAAAACGTGTTTTAAAATGTCAAACTAAACAAAAAACAATTGCAGTAATAAATAAAAGCCTTGGTAAATTTCAAACTGATAAGTTTTGATCCCGGTTATAATTTTTGCATCATTTAAGCTGTGACGTTAATATTGCATATAATTTAATTAATTCTTTATTGTTAACTAAGTAAGGCATATTTAAGACAAAAAGTAATTCACACTTTTTTAGGGCTCTTTACTAACTTAATTTCACTAAGTTGTTTTTTGCCAAATAAATCAAGAGACATTCAGACTATATACGCAAAGAATTATGGTACCTTTTTAGAAAACCGCACAAAAACATTTACTGAATGACATATGACAATCACAATTGACAAATGTCAAAATACCCACTCTACCGAATAATCCGATCGCTCAAAAAACGTGGCTAAAATACCGGAAATGGTTCGCTACCGTCAGCGACGAAGCTGACGTCTTATATTAAAGTGACACTTTCCGCATGCTTGGGGGTAGGGAGTAGAGAAGAGTATATTATGCAACAAGTGTGGTAAACGGCGTTTATTTCTCAAGAGTATAAACAATATTTACCATTAAAAAAGGTATCCAGAATATTTTCAAAACAGCCTATTAACTCAAAAATTTGATATGCAATCTTTCGTCCTTAAATATGAACTGGTCATTTTGTTTAAACATTCAACCAAAATTGTATGCAACAAGTGTGGTAAATGGCATTTGAATCACGAGTTTATTCGGCACGAGCGGAGCGCAGCGGACAACGAATCACTTTAAAAGTTTACCAAACGTGTTGCATGCTATACCTTTTCTACGAGCATTAGTTTTCACTGACTGAGGTCTAATATGAACGTCAGAATTGATAAACGTCAAAATTCAAGTCGCTTTTTTAATTTATGAAAGTAGACTACACCCTTTAATCCGAAAACTTTTGAAAAAGTGACTAAGTTATCCTAGTGTGCTAACAAGAATTTCCTTTTCTGTCAGTTATATCCCAGGTACATTTGGGAAGCATAATTTAACATAAAAGAAATGAACGCCTATGTGTAATCACGGAGTTGCCAAAAATAGGCGCCCCCTGCGATGCGATACCAGAAATAGAGTACTAAATCTACTTTTAACCGCTGCTCTTTTTCTTCCAGCACTATAAATACTGTTATTGTTTGTTAGTCTTCATACGATTCGACTTCGTGTTAGATTTCGAAGATTTGCAGCAAATATAGGTAGATAAACTAAATGCCAAACTACCCTATGTAAATTTGACGGTGAAGTGATATCGACGACTTAAAACAATTACACCATTATACCCAAAAAAGTTAGGTCAAACTGCCTAAACTAATATACTTGAATTCAAAGAGAAACAAACCGGTCTGGAACAACTCTGAATTGGCGTGAGGAAATCTAGAGATGACAATACTGACTTTATGCACTAGAAATAATCCATTAACTTTAAGAAATAGTTAATATAATCAAAAGTACCTCGGCGAGATGCAAAGTAATTAAAATATTTTATACCACAATAATACAATAACCTCCCTAAGGGTAACTCTAACACATAAATACACAAATAATCACTTTCCCCCAAATGGCGAGGAATAAATACCATTGGCCAAAGGCATTTTTCCTTTCAAAGTTATAACACATTGCAAAGGGAGCATATAAAGGGAGGTTACGTTGATTTAAAGAAATTCTGAAGAGATTATCCCATACTAACCATTTAAGTACGTCGCTCCACTTTTGTGGTATGGCATACCCTATTTTCCATTTTTTTCAAAAGGTATTATTGAACATTAGACGATCTTCTAAATATAGATTGTTAAACAATTTGTTTTATTTATTTTGGCAAGTAGTCGAAAAATTTTATCGCACCTTTTCGAATTATTGCCGTTTATATTGTTCTTTTTACGATCGAAACAACGTCTAGAACGACGTAAAATTTTTAATAAAATAAATACACGGAAAACTCAGTCCGCAAAATATGAAATCTGGAAGATTGGAAACAATGCCGACAACAAAACGGTTACATGAAGCATTAAAATCCACGTGTTGTTTTCAATTTAAATCAAGCAGTCATATTTGTTATCTTTTTGGATATAAAATATTAATGGGATATGCTTGGAAGGATATCGGCGGGCATTGTAAACTGTTACTCTTTTTGAAACAAGGCATGAATGAATCATGTAAAACTTTTTAATATTTTATATACATTTTTTTTTAATTTACGCCATGATATCAGAATAGTATATTATGCAACACCTGCGATAAACGGCATTTAACTCATGAGTTTATTTGAAACGAGCGGAGCGGAGCGGAGCGAGTGTTTAATAAACGAGTCACTTATAAAGTTTACCGGACGTGTTGCGTACTATACTTTTCTACAACCGTTAGTTTTTGCGTACATTTTCGCAAAACACGAATACATTCACTGACATGACTGTCAGAATTGACAAACGTCAACATTCGAAGCGTGGGAAATATCTCCGAAAATATCCGATTGCTCCCAAACCCGTGCGGTAAAATTCCGGAAATGTCCGAAGTGGCTCGGATTCGTGGGAAACGAAACTGACGTGGTAAAGCGACGCTTCCCACATGCTAGATCGGTGCGTAATTAGGTATTTTACTGAAGGGAGGAGAAAAAAGATTTTTTAGAAGGGAATTTTGCAATTTTCCAATTTTTACAAAATGTTGTTTACAAAAATGTACACAAAAACTAACGGTAGTAGAAAAGGTACAGTATGCACCACGTTTGGGAAACTTTTTAAGTCACATTAATTAAGCACTGGCTCCGCTGCGATCCGCTCGTGCCAAATAAACTCGTGATTTAAATGCCGTTTACCACACTTGTTGCGTAATAAGCATTTGTAACGTCTGCGTAATTACAAAGCATTTTATGTAGGGTGTATATGTCCGAAAAAAGCTTTGCACTTAAAAAAAAAATCATATAAATAGTAATATGGTACCCTTCTGTTAGGGGATTTTTAAATTTTATTAATTGTTTAACACTCTGCACAGCAAAACTTTCTTCACGCCAATTCAGAGTTGTTCCAGACCGGTTTGTTTCTCTTTGAATTCAAGTATATTAGTTTTAGCAGTTTGACCTAACTTTTTTGGGTATAATGGTGTAATTGTTTTAAGTCGTCGATATGACTTCACCGTCAAATTTACATAGGGTAGTTTGGCATTTAGTTTATCTACCTATATTTGCTGCAAATTTTTGAAATCTAACACGAAGTCGAATCGTATGAAGACTAACAAACAATAACAGTATTTATAATGCTGGAAGAAAAAGAGCAGCGGTTAAAAGTAGATTTAGTACTCTATTTCTGGTATCGCATCGCAGGGAGCGCCTATTTTCGGCAACTCCGTGATTACACATAGGCGTTCATTTCTTTTATGTTAAATTATGCTTCCCAAATGTACCCGGGATATAACTGACAGAAATAGAAATTCTTGTTAGCACATTAGGATAAGTTAGTAACTTTTTCAAAAGTTTTCGGATTAAAGGGTGTAGTCTATTTTCATAAATTAAAAAAGCGACTTGAATTTTGACGTTTATCAATTCTGACGTTCATATTAGACCTCAGTCAGTGAAAACTAATGCTCGTAGAAAAAGTATAGCATGCAACACGTTTGGTAAACTTTTAAAGTGATTCGTTGTCCGCTGCGATCCGCTCGTGCCAAATAAACTCGTGATTTAAATGCCGTTTACCACACTTGTTGCATAATAAGCATTTGTAACGTCTGCGTAATTACAAAGCATTTTATGTAGGGTGTATATGTCCGAAAAAAGCTTTGCAATTAAAAAAAAATCATATAAATAATAATATGGTACGCTTCTGTTAGGGGATTTTCAAATTTTATTACTTGTTTAACACTCTGCACAGCAAAACTAAAATTGTTATATAGCAAAACCACAACATTTTATTTAACCGGATATTTTTCTTTTATTTGCTTCATTCGCGGATGCGCCATATTATAACAAAGTACAAGGGCTCTAAATTGCGCCGATTCGATTCTCTCGATCTGGCCGCTCGCCAACTCCACTCCCAAGCCGTGTAATTGTGACTTAATTTTGATAAGCCTAAAATGAAGTAACAGATTTTACGAAATCGCTATCACCACTGGTTCTCAGGAATAATAAATTGAAATTTGCTGCTAGTAACTTTATTCTTATTCTCCATTTTGATATTTAATGCTTTCCTGGGTAGAAAAGAATGAAATACAAAAAAAATTAATTTGGTCGTGGTCGCGTTAAAAATTTGGAGCTGACTATAAACCAGAGCATCTCCCTCTATTCCAGATTCTCAGAGGCGGTATTAAGATTATTTCCAATGAGCTCTATATATTTTGTATGGAAATGTAAGAATATATTATTAGTTACCTTATTTAATAATCTGGTTTGGATAAAATGAATATATTTGCTTTTTTATCATATCTTGCTCACGATTGGCCAGACGGTGAGATAACAAAGATTGTTGTTTAATGAATCCTCTATTAAAAATTCATACCCTTTTACAAATTTTTGAAACGCCCTGTAAAACGTTTTATTCAACACCGCCATTGATAATCAGCCTATACGTAGTCGACATCTACCTGACTTGTCCCTTACTTATACTTGCTGGGTTTATCCACTAAAAATAGGTATGACAGTCCAAATTACTTTTGGGGGGAGGGGGGTCCGTCAAACGCCGATAAGATATACTTTGAGACACACCATAATCTGTTAAGCAATGCAACACAATTTAATTTTTAAAACCCTAGCTGCAGGTACCTAAATCAAAGCGCTACCCAAATAAAAAAACACAAAACAGCATCATGAGAAAAAGTGACGATTACAACGTTGCACAAGAGCACCCGACCACGAACTACGTGTGTCGATCAAAATATCACGACAACATTAACCACCAAAATGAATTCTGACTTTCTATAGGGTAGAAAGCCGTCTATATCTAGATCTCCCAGTCATGTTTAGAAAAGAATAAAATTATTTTGAAATTATGCTCTTCAAATTCATTTTCCTAATCTTAACAACCATCATTCCATCTATTGATTGCTAATTTCTACCCAAATTATCTTCCATGCAGTTAGCATACATTATTATTTAATTACAGTTCAACAAAAGTATGAAATTCTAACAAACAGGAACTTCAATAAAACTTCAATTTTAATTTTCCCAGTTAACAGTATTCAGGTTATCAAATGTGCGTGAACTTGATCCGGTGCTTAATTGATGAAGAGCAATCAGTCAAATGTGTTAATTATTCCAACTAGGCGAAAATGAGTAAGTCAGTTCGTTCTCCACAAAACTCCCATATTATCGGATGTTTGACGTTTTTTTTCCAGGAAGAGGAAATCCGAAACTATACAATAGTTACTTATTAGCTTCGAAACACTTTCATTGTTAAATAGCGCGCGAGCTAATCGTTTCACTGACCTTTCCTACATAGAAGTAAAATAAATTTTATAAATAACTTGAAACTAAATGTCTATTTTTGTCCCCGTTTACAATCTGCTTGAATGAGTTATCGCTACGGTAAATTTTAAAACAAATATTACACAAGAAAAAGATTGGGAAAGCAAAACTTTTCATCAATTTAATGTTGTTTTTTTCATTTCATTGTTGTCTTTCAATTGATTAAAATCGTTAGGGTTCGTAAAAAAGCGACGGTGAAATTAAACAAGTCACTTCCCGTAAAACTTACGGAACTGAAAATTTATTTCTGACTTTCTGACTCCGTTCAACAACGGTGCTTGCTTTTACAGCAGCTCCCTCTCGCGATGGGGGTTGAATATTCCATCACTTTCTGGACTTTCTTGCAACTCAGAAACGTCCGGACTCAGCTCATGCGGATCTCTCGCAAAAAATAATATATATTATTCAAGAAGTTTCATAAACGCAAAAAAGTATCTCAACGTATTGGGTACATTCTTGCAATACGGCTTGAAAACATTCACTGCGTCACGTTAGACGTAATCGTCAAAGTCCGTTTCTTAGAGCTACCGTAAACATCGCTCCCAAAACAAACCTGATGTCTTAATTTGAGACGTTCTGCACGCTTGGTCGTGCTTATCTGGGTATTTTAGAATAGGAAGTACAAAAACGACTATTAAATTAACTCTGACGTAATCTAGTCTACGAAAGATAAAGAAAACTATTAAACTATCTGTTCCATTTGTCTAGCTATATAATTAAATGGTTAGATTCATGTCCAAGTGATTCACAAACCTTGTAAAAAGGACAAAGTGTTCTGTTATTTTTAGCAACCAATAGATAAATCATATTATAATGTCCTTATGATTGTCTCTGGCGGTACTTAGGTCGCCGAATAGCTTTACCTTGCCATCTGAAATTTTACATAAAATATTTAAACCGAAATATTGAGAACCCACTTTCATTTAAATACTTTCTCAACTTGTGTTTGTGTTTTCAGTTCTGAAATATATATGCATACTTTATAATATTGCCAAATACTTAGATAATGCTGATTTTGAATATAATACGGAACCAGACGCCAATTAACATAAGTGAGGAAAGTACGAATTAGAAGATGCACTTCTAAATCGTGCACCCCACGAACAGATGCTGTTCAAGCAAAAACCTCTTCAGTATAAGCAAATCAGTTTACAAACTTTGTGTTCATATGGTCCATTATCGGGATTATAAGATTTAACAAAAACCAGTCAATGGATTTCTTTATTCTAGGCACCAAACTCCTCGTTGCTTTTTAAGAACCCATTTAAAAATGAAATGACTGTTTAGCAATTTGACTTAACCTAATAAACATTTTATTTTTGTGAACTTATAAATTAACAAATAAAGGAAATGCCCTGTGTTAATTTTACATGTGACAACAGTATTAACGTAATTTTGTGTTGGCTTGTCGTTGTTGGGTTAATATAATATATTGTTGCAGGAGTTCATTCGCCAGTGATTGGAAATAAGAGCACACCGATCCAAAATCCAAATCAAGGCATCGCCACCCTATTGGTTATGATAGCAGTATTGACAATTATTATTCTGTTTTGTTGCTTCTCGGCACCTGGAATACGATCGTTATGTAAACGGTACATATTCAGGACGTGTCCGTATGACGATCCGAATCTGGATAACGGTGAGCAAAATGAAAAATATAAATCTAGCACAATAAAAGATGCTACTTTTCTGTGGGATATCCTTCAAAGAGGCGGGGAAATTAGGAAGCGCCAAACTGGCCTAATTGGTAGGCACCCAACTTAACAACGTAATGGCAAAGTGCCTTTGCTAACTAGTCCAAAGTAGTAAATATTCGGTGGTAACTCCTGGATGAGTTAAGCTCTCTCTCTCGCGCGCGCGCTCTTTCGCTCCGTCAAACAGGGCTACTTTGACACATTGGACACATTGTTAAGATATTTTTCCTTTGCTAAATAAGTCAAAAATATTGAAGTACAGGGAAGACGCAAAACACACTTCATATGCGAATGAACTGTGATAAATAAAAAGCCAATTTTATCACAGCTCAAGTCTCTAACTATATGTCGGTTCTGTTGTTCTGGTCATATAGGTACTAGAAATATAGGGGCGCTGCCTACACCAATAATACAGGAACTTACGAAGCAACAATGAAAAAAAAATCAGATGAGGCAATTTTCCGGCAGTATTTTCTCAAAATATATCTATATCTCTTTAAATGTTCTAGAAAAACAAGTAAAGTGCGTGGAAATCGTTGTTTACAAAGAAAATGGCGCGAGTAAAAAATGGCCGTAGTAGGATTACTATATTATCTGATAGCTATATGGTATGATATGTTGAAGTTATGCGTCGTCGGCTCCATCTTGAGATAAAATTTGCGAAATAAGAAGTCAATATTTAAAAGTCCAATACAAAATCAGACTACAATTAAAAAACGAATAAATAGCCAATTTGAAGAACAGCTCGCCAGAAATTGAGTTAGTTGAGCTGCCTTGCTGATCCTTTATGAGGACCTTTACTTACCTACTAAACTTTAAAAATTGTTATGGGTGTTTTAACATTTCTTTATTTTCTAATTACTAGGATACGTTTTTGGTGATTACTTAGATTGCATAGGTTATTAGTGTTAATAATACCTGAAAAAATATAAAACCAAATTAAGAGATAAGACATCTCGAGTTCTTCCCTTTACCTTCCTCCATTATACCACTACTCCCTTCCTTATACTATTTTTTTAATTCGAATTATTTACCAACTAGATCTGAATCGATTGGCATAGTATAAATGGTTTCAACAGTTCTGCTCCATTCAATGGAACAAACTTTAAATATCCAGGCTGTCCCGAAATTAGATGTCTAAAATAGAGATGAAAGTTCTTTTCTACGTACTTGAGAGAGGCTTCTGGATTTCGCCTGGGTCGGGTATTGACGCTGTCTTGCCAGCTTATTTGGTGAAACGTCAGCAAAACAGAGTTAATACCCGACGCAAGAGAAATCATGTTCAACAGACTGCGGAAGTTTCTTTGGAAAATTAAACATTATTGTTTACCATATTATTTTGTCTGATCAATCTCAATTCGATTAGCTATGAGCGGAAATAGTTCATAAATTGTCGCTGTAGATTAGAATTGTCATTGAGGGTACTAAAACCTATAAATAAAATAAAATTGAAGAAAGTAGTAAATAAATCGACAAAGTATTCTCTCCTCCAAATTCCATACTAAAAATAAAACAATCACAAACTATTCCGACAGTTGGCAACAGTTCATCCGAGCTTAATTTAATATTAATTGCGATGTTACGTGTATTACATTGAAAACAAAAGTGAACTGCGCCACCTCACCGAGTTTTTTTGTTATACAAATCATTTTTTTATCAAATTATTGTCAAGTGACGGCATAATTATTTATAAACCTAGTTGAGTTGCAGCCTTTAAATTTCATTTTGTTTATTTCTGAAAAATGAAGTTACTGGAGAACGTAGGTGGCAAACCTCAAATTTAAAACGCGGAAATAGTTAAATATTTTATTCTAATAATTTTTAAAAGAGAAAAATTGAAACAAAATTGTTTCCTTATAGGGAAAAAAACTGTAATTTAAAAAGAACACAAAAATTATGAATTAAAAAAACCAATAAGTTTAATATATTTAATTATGTTTATTATTTAATTAATTTGTAAATATAAAATAAATATATTTTCAATATAAAAAATTACTAGATATGGATATTGAACTAGATTGATTGATCCAAAACTGGAGCAAAAAGTCACACCACGTTATTATTACCCAAACTCTGTCAGTTACAGTATTAAACACCTATATATAAGCATATATTTAATTAAAAATATTAAACTCAAGCTCGAAGGACAATACAATTAAAAATTTTGGTTAGTTTGATGTTTTAAGGTATGTGAAATAAAAAAAAAGTAAATAAACTTCGAAAATAACATTTTTAGTTTATAGTGTTGTGCGCGTACCAAGTTTTTAAACTTTTTGCCAAGTATTATAATGCATTTTATATCTAGAAAATTAAAAGAAAGCTCATGTTCAAGAAACAACAAACAAAATAAAATAGAAAAACTAATTTCAGATTCATTGAAACACTGTTCGAATATCATTTTCAGTATATACAAGGCGATACGGATATCCAACCGACGATCTTTCTGACGTAGTAATAACAGACCCGCCGAAAAAAGAGCATGATCAGGTAAAAAGGTAAAATTGATGTCGTTTGCAGAGTGTTTATTGTGGAAATGTGAAGAACAAATAAATTATGGTCTCATAAGCGTGCACATAACGCATGAATGCTTAAAAACGACTGATCTTCGCTTGTCGTTATAGTCTATTTGCTAACCCATGCTCTCAGTACGTATATCTCGATGCAATACGTCGTCTCGCGTGAAATACAAAGTTCGTTTCAATAATTTTCGTTAATTTCTAAGTTGCAATAAAATTTGCAAATAAATTAGCTACCTGTTAAACATATATGAGAATTAGTACCATAGAGCTCCCAGATATAAAGGCCCTGCCTATGATGGTAATACAGGACCTTTTGAAGTCATCATAAAGTGTAAAGAGTAAAGTGCCCTTATTTAAAAAAAACAGCAATGTACTATTAGAAAAAAATAAAAAGTTAAGCCCGAATATCAAACAGACAATATCAAGCAATTTCTGTACTTTGTTTTTTTTTAAGTTTATAACTTCGAAAAATTTATCAAAAACAAATCACAAAAAATAAAGTAAATTTTTAATATTTTATTCAATGTTATAAGTTTCTTTGTGTCGTCTGAGTCTGAGTTATTATATTATTATATTAGTGAATTAGACATCATTATAAACATAAAGAAACGTTCTTTACATTTTCCTTATCGAGAGTAAAATGATTTTTTATTTCGGATGTTTTATTACCAGCAAAAATAGAAACACAAAAGTGGATATAAAACATAAATTTCAAAAGTCAGTATCTATGAGATTATTAAGGGTATCTGGCCAATGTTATTGTATCCACAACGATTATTTCTGAAACGAACTTTCCTTTTACCATTCGTCTGTTTAATCATCTCTGAGTTATATGAAATATTCAAAGCAAACAGTAAAGGAACTGTCGGGAACACGCATTCAGGAAAAGTGATGCGAGCCCGCCAACCTGGACAAACTAATGCATTTTTATTTTACAGGTAGCACACAAGTCCCAGAGTCCACAACGCCAACAGTAATACTCCTTCCTTATGGTCGAATGCTAGTAGTCGATAGAAGTGTCTTCAATCAACTCCAAGTCGATCACACGGGAATCGATTTTATGGAATTAAGTGCCGATTTAATCCGAGCAGAAAGCGGGCAGTACCGAATCACGAACAGTACGCCCAGCGTTTTCATTGACTCTGACAATACGAGCAAAGGCATGTCTCCAACATCTTTGGGTTTTTCTCCTCCGGCGTACGAAGATATTTTCGGAAAAAAAGCACTCGACTTACCCCCATCCTATAGTGAAGTAAGCATTATACTTAAAAATCAACAAATCGAGGAGTGTATTGAAATGAGTGAATTGAATACGTGTCGGGAAGAAGGAAGGACTAAATCTTCGGTCAGTGACGATATCAATCGAGTCAGTGAGAATAGCTTTAATAACATGCAAAGATCGTTTAGCATGTAGGAGTAAAAGCTATTAAAGGTAATCTTATGAATCCTGATTGCTGTTAAATTTTCTCGAGTTTTAAAATGCGTCAAGTTTGAAATCGAAAGCAACGAAAAGACAAAAATTAGATTTTAAAATCACCTAGGTGAAATTAATTCGTGAAAAGTGATAGGGTAAATTTACTCGTATTGCTTATCGCTACCTGTACTGTTGTTAAATTATTATACAATTTTAACTAATGTCTGCTTGTTTTATTTATGTAACAACTAACAATCTCGTCTGCCTAATAAAACACATTACAGTGCTTCATTAGTCAAGAAGAAAATTGCTTAAAATCGTGTTCAAATTTCAGTACTACAAATTGGTTAGTCGCTATTTAAAATTTAGTAATAATAAAACCCAATAATATGGTATATATACTTTATTAAGTAAAGTATATTATATTATTTTAAAATAACAAACAAAGATGTAAAACTTGTTCTAATGCCTCGAATATTTAATGCAAAACCAGATTTATTTTAGTTCCGGGAACGGATATTCCGGGTGTTCCTTGACCCTGTAACAAAGTAATTAGCGTATAGAAATACTTCACACACGCGCGTTTTTTATAATTGAAGTTCAGTACTAGAAAAAACGAAATATATTTTTGTTCGCATCGAAATAAAAACAAACTACGCAATTGTTTTTGATTAGTGTGTGCAATACATGACGAAGCAAGGGGCAATAAATAATTTAGATTGAATGATTTATTTTCTTTCAAAAAAGTCACTACTTTTATGCTCAACGCCGCAAATTAAAAAATGTTAGTTTTACGGGCGAAGAAATAAACAACATACAGGGCCTCTACTACTATCTATTAAAGGCAATCGATTTTTTTTTAAACGATTTTTTTACTTAAAATTTGAAAACCGAACGTTAGAACCGTCATTTAGAAAATTAAATTTAAATTTAAATTTCGACTTGAACTTTAAAATCTTGTAAAAAACAACGCTCTGAATAGTTTTTAATCAAATAAAATCAAATCGATCATGTTACTTTAGTCATAAAATTTAGCATCACTCTATTCTTACCCGCTGAAAACATCGAAATCCAACAATCTCACTCCTGCATCGAGGGCATTCAATTTGGATAAGTCACTGTCATCCAGACTGAAATCGAATATGTCGATGTTTTGCCTAAGCCTTTGAGGATTCGTACTCTTAGGAATTGCTACAACGCCTCTCTGGATAATATGTTTCAACAAGATTTGAGCCGGCTCCTTGTTGTACTTTTTGGCAATTTCATTTACAACTGGATTTTTCAATATATTGGGCAACTCTACCCTGGACAAAAATAATACGAAACGGTGTCCATAATATAAAGCTCTAGGTACTTACTTTTTACCAAATCGATCGAGAAAAGAGGCCAAACCTGGATTTCCCAACGGCGAATATGCCGTTACGACAATCTTGTTCTTTTTACAAAAATCGACCAGTTCTTTTTGCTGATGGTAAGCGTGCAGCTCCACTTGGAGATTACAGGGTGGGATTCGAGCGTTATTCAGTACTCTGGTGATTTGAGAGATATTGAAATTGGATAAGCCAATTGCTTTTGTTAACCCAGCGTCTAATTGTTCTTCCATCGCCTACAGTAAATGAGTGTAATTCACATAAAGTTGGAACGTTATTTTATTCACAGCATATGATTGAACTCTAAATTAAGAAACCTTTATGGCCACTTTGATTTTTCTAGTATGAAGGGTGCAGATTTTTTTTTTAAAAAGGGACCGACGACCACCACCCAAGGGACACTGTGTATGTAAACAAAAAAATAAGAAGTTCAGGTTAGTATTAGTACACACTTCGTGAAGAGCCCTTCAAACTCTACTGCTGATGGAAACTTTAAGCTTTACCTTCCAAATGCCAATATGGTCGGTTTTTAAGTCCAGGTTAATTTTACCATCACTCGTCATAGGATGTAAATCACCTTCGATATCTTTGAAAGCAAATGGAACATGAATTAGATAGAGGTCAACATAATCAAGCTGCAAGTGTGCTAGGGATCTCTTGATAAACTTGGAAACTCCTTCCGGTCTCATTCCGCCCGGAGGAAGTTTGGTCACTATGAAAAGATCCTCTCCTAAAACAAAACAAAAAATTAAAAAAAGGAAAACGTTAACTACCTTATAGCGTACTGTTTAGCAGCTTTACTCACTTTTTACTTTGCCTGAAGAAATCCATTTCTTTAAGACTTTTCCAATGACTTTTTCGTTTTCATAAACATATGCTGTGTCGATATGTCGATAACCGGCTTCTAATGCTGCTTCTACTGCCGCTTCAAGTTCCGCATCAGTCGCCTGAAAAGTATCGATAACATATTTGGTTTTATTTTGTTAATTTAATATCATATATTTAAAACTTTCCATAAAATCTATATAATACCTAAATTTTATGTACACAACTTATCTCCTAAGTCACAAAGTCGAAAAAATAGAGTGTAGAGAATAGAGAATAGGATTTGTTAAAAGAGTACAACAATCGGCGATTGTTCTAGTCGTAATGTTTGCGAGCTAATAAAACATTTCCTTTGTACAAGAATAAAATTACATTTACAGTAAATAAGCGTTTGTTGAGACAAATTTGATTATATTTTTACTTTAATTGTATTAACTAACATATTTAATTCAATCACCCACCACTTCGTAAATTATATTCTTATTGCGCCAAAAAAGTTTTGCTGAAATTATCTACAAACCGACATTATCAAAATATATATTATATAACTTATTCCCTGAATTAAACAATCCTTAACATCACATCCGTTTGGTATTAACTGGAATACAAAAATTATTGCTTGGAATAAAGAGAATGTTAAACTAATGGTATGTTACTATATTTGCTCAAATTAAAATTTATTTGCTGCAAGTAAATCTATAATTCCTGGAAACACAATCTTTTTGATGCCAGTAACCGTTTTTTTTTTTGGGGATTCTGGCGAGAACAGGAGCTGACAAGCTGCCCGGCGCTCATCGCCATTTATATTGCCACCATGGTATAGGCTGATACAGGGGGAGGGGAACATCTTGTTCCGATGTTTTAAGGAATGTAGAAATTAAATTACTTAATATGTAATTGATCCCTCAAACTGCAAAGTGCAAACGTACTATTTTTAAGTCTAGGGAACCTATTGTTCTTCAAGGTAGGTACATTACTTCTCTTGAGGAAAATAAATTTAAAGTATAGGTTATTTTAGACGCCTGCTCAGACAGAAGAAGGAATAAGTGCAAAAACAGGGAAAGTAAGAAAATGTGGCATAACATTACAACCCTTTACTATTGTAGAAGCTGCTCAAGTTATTAAGATTACACCTACATTACTCTTGCTCTTGCAAATTAATATCTCTGGATATTGTAGATTTTAGACGATTATGCACCACAACTTTTTATAGGAATACAAAAGTTGCCCATATGATGCGAAAATTGTGAAATTGCTTCCTCGTAATTCACTGGTGACCGATCCAAACCAGTCGGTACCAACAAGTAGCTACGCGAAGAAACCGATCTGAAGAAAGCAAATTTGATTTTGCCAAAACGTCTACTTTCGCTACATTTTGTAAATTAATTTTACATTGCTTAAAATAAATGTTTCACTTTTGTCATTTCAATGAAAAATTGTCGGAAAAAAATAATAATTATAATTAGTATACAACTTTTCTTGAAATAAATAAAGTAGAATTATAATAATACAAACATATTTCTTCTAATATTATAAGGCTTACTTGGCAAATAGATATTTTTTTTGCAACTAATATATTTTAGTTGAGATACGAATTAAAAAAATTATTCCCCGAATTGTTCGATACGAACTAAATTATTTAATTACAACAAATGTGCTTTATTATATATAAATCTATAAATAATTGTCTATATTTTTAACTTCCTTATTCTTTGATTTTCTCAGATATCCTTTTAATGAAAGGAATCCTTGAAAAACATTCGCAGAAAATTTCACCAGTGAAGAATTTGTCTAAATTATTACATATATCATTACATTGAACGAATAGGTATGATTAATGTCACAGGAACTGCAGCCATGCAGCCATGCAGTGACAAGGAATTAAGTAATCTCTTTCTTGCCCTTCGACTTGAACTAAAACTTGATTATCACCTTGTAAACAATCAACATACTCGTGAAAAACTCAAGGTCATTTAATAATAATCAAATTTTCAATAACAATATAATCCTAGACAACATGATTAAGAACTTTGAGAATACTTAAAATAAGCATATTTAAGGAATTATTTAATAGAAACTTATAAAGTTTACCTTATTTTTCACTTAAATATTTTGACATTCTTGCTTTAAATGAAAACTGGGTCAACAATATTTTATTGAAATCGACAAAATATTTCATAATTAAAAAATAATGATGGGAGTGTCTACTTATTACCAGTATTGTTATTGGTGAGATTTTACACAGAGACGAAACCTTACCTGCCAAGTTCCATAGCCTAAAATTGGCATTTTTGTTGCATTATTTAAAGATACGGAGGAAGCTGATTGATTCATTATATTATATTATTTTAGAATAAAAACAGCGAAAACGCACTTTTAAAACTTTTAAACGCCACCAGCTCGTTCTATGTAAAAATGCGGTGTGTTGCCGGCAAGTTTGCTCTGGTGATGGGATTCCGGTTATATTAACCGTTAATCCTACCACGCTGCCAGCTTTACATTTCCTTAACGCTAAAAAACCGGCTCGTTTTTATTTCCCTTTTTTTTTTTCATTTTTTGAGGGCTATTTCTCGAATTATGTTATGCAATTTCCTGCAATTTTATTACAAAATTAGAAATATCAATGTTGCGTTATTTTTATAATGCAATTTACCCGAGTTAACGAAAGAGATTACGGATACAATAAAATATTTTGGAAATTCTATATCCACTAACGAAATAAAGAACGGCAAGAAAATCCAGCAGAGAAAAAGGAAAGAAATTACTAATTTAATTATCAGATAAAGTATGCAGCTTTGTCGTAGACCGTACAGTGTGCTCTATTTTGAAAGAAATTGGGTATCTGCGGTTTTCACGAAGCTGCTCTGCTTTCCTATGAAACAAAAAATAAAATCCTACTAGAAATATTTACATAGAATGAACAGTCCGTTTTTTTTTGTTACTAATCTTTTAATTAATTTGCCTTTTTATAAGCTTCTTGTAATGTAATACCCAGTTTTCATAATCCGTATTCAAAAGCTTTGCAGTACGGTATACAAAACAGCGGGAAGTAATTTAACAAAATTTGGGAACTATCCCTTTCAAACTCAAGAGAAAATGCACAATTATTACTAGAAAAATATATAAGACATTTAAAAAACCACAGGCTCATCAACATTTCTTCTAATTATTATTAATTAATTGTTATTATTGACCCACCTAGCTTACACAATAGAATGGCCTCACCGTATAACAGACTTTAACACAAACATCAGAGATGGGTCAGTGTGACAACACTGTTGACACTGACCTCCACGTTTAGATAATTTCATTCGATGCAAATATTTTTAGGAAAAAATGAGAATAAAAATTAATTTCAGCAACCACTGATGATATTCTATTCTATTCTTATCAATTACACCATTATTCTGAGATGCAACATGGTCTGACATACTTACGTTGAAGGTGCCGTAACCAATCGTTGGGATTCTAACACCTTTCGTTAATTCTAAACAAGCAACCGAGGTAGTTTTTGCCATACTTATTTTTTATACAACTTTTAAAATGGTTCTATAGGTATATGGCCTTTTCCCCATTAAATGAATACTAAAAATGACGCTGTCTGGCTTCAAACTACATTTATATCTATAGTTTATTGTAAGGAACAATACTTTTCGGCCCATTTTCGATGAATATTAGCTTTGGTTCACAAGAGCGAATTTTAGCAATTTCTATTTGCTGATGATGTACTAAAGACGCATTCAATACAAAAGTTCATTCAATATTTTGAAACCTTAAAAATCTAGCATCACATTTCTTAAATTGTAAGATCGCATTTTTTCTAGCATTTACTCTTATGATTATTTATTTTATATTTTCCGATATTTACGTAAATCATTCAATACTCTTTAAATATACTGATGTAACTTTTGTTAAATAGTAAAAAAAGAAGAAAAAAATGGTTTAAAATTTGTAATGTCACCAAAAACTCGTGCGATTTTACTATGCCATCTAATTCGGCTCAAATTGTACAAATATTTGTATCTGGTGAAGTCGTGCAAGCCTATAGACCTTCGATTTTGTAAAGTTCCTGGCACCGAAATAATTATTTCCGCTATTTCAATTTAATTTTTCTTAATTTGAACCGAAAAAGTGTTAAATTGATTTCCAATCATTGTTTTTTAATTGTTATAGTTCCGTGTAAGTGAAACGAGCGAAATAGAAGTTGCAACAGAATTTTTTATTTCGACACTACTTAGCGACTGGTATAAATATAAGAACTTGACCCTTCAACATTATCTTTCTCTTGAAAACGCATGGTGCCCAGATCAACTAAATTTAAAGATTTAGTAGTGATATTTGTTATATTGGACATTAGTGGTCATAACATTTTCGTCACTCTTAGCTTCAAAATATTATTCTTTGCATTTGTTAGATCCGTTCTAGAATATGCGTCCCATATTATAGAAATCACTTTCACGCCATAGAAAATAAACAGCTGAATTTCTAAAATAAAGAGCGATATTGAATATCCATATCCAATGAGATGTTTTGAAGATTTATCTGACATTTACGATATTATATACATATAACAACAATTATTATATACATTTTCATGTGCCCGGTCTTCGTCAGGGTCATTCAAAAAACGTTCCGCTAATAGAGTACTAGACTAATAAGAATAAATGGAACGTCAAAGAAATGATTTTAGTTTGTTTAATAATCATGATCATTGATTGTTTTTTTTTATTATTTCTGAAACGGATTAATATTAACTGGAATTGAGACCACAAATACCTTAGAAGCCATACAAGTTTCTGATGAATAAGCGAAAGAAATTATTATTTCCTCAGATAGTTCGTTCTCACTTATGAAACTTACTTACAAAAATTAATTAATAAATAAAAGTACCCTTTTTATAGAAAACTGATTAAAAAATATTATTTTTGCCCAAAAAAAAGTTTCGGGGCAACATAAGTGGTATACATTCTTTAGCGACGCTCCTGTACAAAATGTGAAACTTTTGTCAGCATTTATTTACTTACTTTTTTGATCCAATAATAGTATATTATGCAAAAACTTTTGCACGCATGAGTCACGAGTTTATTTGATGGGATAGATCCGAGCAACTTCCAGCGTGTTGCATACTATACTTTTTCTACGACCATTCTTGCAAAGGAACTCGAAATACTGACATGACCGACAGAAATGACAAACGTCAAAATTGAAGTCGTAGGTATTATTTGGAAAAACATCCGATTGCTCTCAAACGCGTGTGGTAATATTCCGGAAATGTCCGAAGTTGCTCGCAGCCGTAGAATACAAAATTGACGACGTGCGGTAAATGGCATTTGACTCACGAGTTTATTTAGCACGAGCGGAGCGCAGCGGAGCGAGTTTTTAATAAACAAGTGAATTAAAAAGTTTACCGAACGTGTTGCATACTATACTTTTTCTACGACCGTTAGTTTTTGAGAACATTTTTGTAAAACAGCACGAATACATTCAATTATATGACTGTCAGAATTGACAATAGTCAAAATTTAATCCGTGCGGTAAAATCTTCGAAATTGTCCGATGGCTCCCAAACCCCTGCGGTAATATCCCGGAAGTGTCCGAAGTCCGTTAGTTTTAGGATACATTTTCGCAAAACAACACGATTACATTTACTGACACGACTGTCAGAATTGACAAACGACAAAATACAAGGCGTGGGAAATATCTGCGAAAACATCCGATTTCTCCCAAACCCGTGTGGTAAAATCCCGTAAATATCGGAAGTAGCTCGGATACGTGGTAAATAAAACTGACGTGGTAAAGTGACCCTTGCCGCACGCTAGATCGGTGTGTAATTAGGTATTTTACAGACGGGAGTAGAAAAAGAAACTTTCCGAAAAATACATCGTTATATAATTGAGTATTTTAGATATGGGAATAGAAAATTTGCATATTATGCAACAAGTGCGGTAAACTTCATTTGAGTAATCAGTTTATTTGGCATGAGCGATGCAAGTTTTTGCTTAAAAAGTGATTTAAAAAGTTTACCAAACGTCTTACATACCATACTTTTTTTACGACCATTAGTTTTCTGGTACAGAAAATAGTATATTATGCAACAAGTGTGGTAAACGGCATTTGAGTCACGAGTTTCTTTGACACGAGCGGAACGAGTGCTTAATAAACCCGAGTACTTTACAGAAGGGAGTAGAAAAAGGTTTTTGTGATCTAAATTTTATTATGGTGTCTTAAACCGTTTCAGAAATAATTAAAAAGAAAACGATTTTAGGACTCCTGTTTTTTAACCAAACCAACGTTTTTTTTAATCTTCTCATTAACCTAGAAATTAGCGACCTTTTTTTAAAATACTCTGTATAACCTAGGTCATTAAACATTAAAACAACAAAGAAAAACCAGACTACAGAAAATTTTAATAGGTTTTTTTATATAATTTAATTTGAAATTAATCGAATAATTATTTTATTATCATTTCTATGGATTCATTATACTATATTTTTTTAATACGTATGATTTTCACACTCAGTAATTCTCTAAATAAAATAAAATGAAATGAAACAACAATTCAATTAAATCAAAAGCAAAATTGCAACAGTATCGGTTTCAACAGTATAAACATATTACTTTGTTTTGACATTTTCAAACCATAAGCACCATATGCGCGAACGAGAACCCATCAAAAATTAAGCATGTTTATACGTTATCTCTACAGGAGTTCGTTCGGCACCCCAAAAACAGTATCAATTTCATAATAAAGAGTATTTAAATTCACCGAACGCAGCAGTAGCGTATTAAATGCACATACGACGATGGGAATCAGACCACCGGTCTTGTCCCTGTTAAACCGAATTAGGGATGGTATTTTGAGCAAACTAATTAGAAAATGGTTTATATGTTGCGAGGGAAGCGAAATTTTCTATTCGGTTAGGTTATTCGATACATAAGTTCATCCAGGCAAGTATTTTTTTGGTAATGATTATCATACAAATAATATAGGTAAACTTTCTTGCCAATTTTGCTGTATTAGTTACAAAAAATACACAATTTTGCATTCTTGTCCTGCATTGACAATATTGCTTAGCACGAGCCTTTCTTGTCCATTGCGTGTTTGTCGGTACCCACTGAAAATTTTATTTAAGGGGGTGTCGCATTACAAACCAAATAACTTAAGCAGATCGGTTTTAAGTTATATGGTACGCAAGCAGTGAAGTAGGTAAATGTGTAGTGTCAAAAAAATAGTGCAATAAACGTGTAAAATCTTATTTTAAGACGGATCTAACAATCTTTCTTTATTTTCTTAAACTTAACTCGATTTTTTTGAAAATTTGGCGTTACATTCAAATTAGGTTCAATGATGGTTCGGAAGGTTTCTCTACAAATCTAACTTTATTTTTGGTATAAATACCAGGTCTGGTCCCTAGAGTAATTTTGTTATTTTGCTTATATTTTGCGAATATAATATATAAAAAATAACCTGTCCTGAATTTTCAATAAATAAATAAAGTATAAAATTAAATAAAGCAAATTAACTAGTTATAATGAAGTACAATGTTGCGCCTCTGGTAAACTTCCCCACCCTTCCCATCCCAAATAGGCTTTAACGGATTACGTAATATTATTGTCCCATCTCTGTGAAAGCCGCATTCGAGGTTTCCTTTTAACAGCCTTTTCACTGCCGATTTATAAAAACTAATCGCCATTAGACGTATTATCGGTACGTCATCATTATTTAGGTTCTATAGCAAAACATAAAAGTAGACAATTTCTGAGGAGTGCGCGTTGTTTGAATACGTTAGAAATACGTTTAATACTTACCTATTACTTGTTAGCGCTAGCTTTGAAGAAACTTTTGGAAATGTTCGTTGCGACTTTGTTCCACGTGCGTACTTAGATGCGACATATATGAAACGTCGCTAGCAAACAACCGAAATTTGTGTATTCAATTAAAAAAAAATGGTTTTTGAGCGAACCAAACATAAAGTCAATACGCAGATAACTCTCAATGGCGAAATTCTTCAAAATGTTAAAAGCTACATATATCTAGGCAGAGAAATGAATAGCCGTCTAGACCAATCAAAAGCGGTCAAAGGAAGAATTAAGATTGCAAGGGTCGGACTCCTGAACATGCGTAACTTGTCTGGCGCCATGAACAGTATGAACAATTGCAGCAAATTATTAAAGACAAATTTGCGGGTAAGAAAAGTATAAGAAAGATGAGGAGGAGAAGGAATCCAACCTCAGATATAAAATTTGTTGAGCTGTAAAAAGGGTTTGTTGGAAAATATTAATTAAATATATAAAATATTATATTATTATATAAAATATGAAAAAACAAGGTACTAAACTACATTAAGTATCGACAACCTTTCGAAAACAATATTTTGAGGGAAGAGCAGAACGACTGAGTTAGCACCACGTGCGTTGTGAATAAGTTTAATAAGTTTTGCTGTAATTATCGCTGTGAACTTAATTTTACTTTTCGACTTGACACTGTGGGAACACTATTGCAATAGACATGGCGATATAGTGAATAGTTGAAGAATTTCCTCAACAGACATTTTGTAACTATCGTTAGCTGGTAACAAATGTTATTTATATCGAGGAATATGTACAAAAAATTTCGATAAAAGAACACATATAGAGAAATAATAGAAAAACGTAAGTAAGCGGTATTTCTGCAACATCTTTAGCTGCTAAATTTCATTTTCGTTTTGAATCACCCTATATACTGTCGCCTTTAAATCGTTATGATACTGCCTCTTCTATCCACAACGCTCACTCCCATTTTATCAATATAGCAAATAAAACGATCATTCAATGCGAATTAAAACGTTAAACTGGTTCTACATAAAGATAATCTGGCCACAAACATAACTGAAGTGGCTTTTTAGCGTGTACACTTTATTGAGTTACAAACACACAATAAACTTACCAAAATTAAGCAATGCTTGCAAACATCCCCTAATAGCTCTCCAGTCCTATCGGATCCGATCTTGACAATTCTTATCGTCGCGAGTATCTCCAACCTTTTGTATTTTTGTCATTACATTTCGTAGGTAAATAGGTCCGTGTAGTTTTGTAGAAGCTGGCGCGTATCTTGTGGCAAAATTAGATATTCAACCACTAGAGAAATTCTTTTCCTCGATGAGATAATAATATGGGATTAAAACTTTGGTGTCTTTAAATCGACATTAAATTATCGAGAAAGTATCGAATGTCTTTGGAAGCGAGTATGTTTTCTTCTTAGGTAAGCAGGTGATCCACGGTCGATCCGAATTTTCACTAATCTCATCACAAAAGGGTTAACTAAAAGGGTAACGTAATACTTTTCGCTCGAGTTAGTTGAATAAATCGTGGAATTTAGTGTTTACAGATTTATTGTGTTTGCTTATTTACTCGAGTCAGTTCTGAAAACGAGAAAATGACTTTATAATCTTTATAAAATCCTATACAGTGTGTCAAAACAGCATATCCACCTACTTTCATACCGAACATTCTGAGAAATTGAATACTTTTGGAAAAAATGACATACATGTTTTTTCTTGCTGGATGAATTGGATCCAATTAAGAATAGAAAAATGAAAGAAATCATATTTAAAAAGCTTTAATGTGTAGATTTTAGTTGTAGTCGCTAATTGTAATATCTATACAAACAAATTTTTCGTTTGCTATCTGAATATTCAAAATTATCGTTGCACATTCGTCTAATTATGATGACATGCCGTTTTTTATTATGCCTCCGCAATTCCATATGAATTGAAAAGTATTCGATTTCACAAGGTTTTAATATTTTTAATGTTTTTATTTAGAAAACAAAAAAATATATAAGAGATATATAAGAAATCAAAAATATTTCTTTAAGAATACAAATATTAAACTAAAGTGATAAAAAATATATTTAATATAACCAAAAAAATTAACAGAAACACAAAAAACTAGGAATGGAAGTTTCTCGAAGTCGTGAATGCGTGAATATATAATAATTCTTTATTTCGCAGGCTATTCAACATCTTGATAAACTTTCCCAGTCACTCGTTCCGCTCGTGCCAAATCAAACTCGTCACTAAAGTAGCTTTACCAAACTTGTTAGTTTAGTCGTTAATTTAGTTTTTAGTTTTTATTATATAATATTTTAACCTCGATTTACAAAACAAACATTTCGTATCTATTATCGAACTGTAAAATATTCGCAAATCATTAACAAACACCCTGTATAACGCTTAATGCTGAAAATAATTTTTTACCGACGCCATGCAACTAAATAGAATTTTATGATACATCATCATACACAAGAATAATGCGCACAACACGAAAATTCAAAAATAAGATTTACACCTGGGTAACACTATCCACAGGCGTTTCGTTAGCGGTAAATAAACATAATAGGCCACTAGTTTAACGCCTAATTGCTCACAGGTTCTATCATCATTTTGAATCTAAAGCTCGCAGTGGCGTAACACTAAATTCTCACCGTCCAGTAAAGATATATATCTACAATATATTTAGGCATTCCCTGCAATCAGCATATTATTTATCAATTTCTTTGCACTGAACATTACAAAGAAAAAAGTATATGAGAAGTACAAATTCGAAATAACTTACGAAGTACGTAGTGAGTACGAAGTCTGTAGTTATTTAACGAAGAAACTGTTAATTAAATGTGAAAACGCAATGACAATTTCAAAACCCAAAAAATACATATTTTATTTTTAGTTTTGGTCAGAATCATTCCCATACATTTTTCGCTCCGTTAGTTGTAACTGTATTTGATGGTAAAACCGATAGTAGTTTTGATATGTTCGAAGTTGTCATACGAGGCATAAGATTTGTTACATTGCTTTGTTAATTATTTAATTTTCGAGCTTAAAAACCAAAGTATTAAACTATTTTCAAACATCCGATGTCAAGGGTGAGACCTATATATTCTATTCAATTTTAATTACTAAATTGCGATGCCAAAGGCTAACTATAAATTTCAATTAAGTAATCATCCCATTTGTCGGATCAATAGGTATATCTCTTTTATCCGAAGCCGCTTCCTCGAACGACGTCTTTTATCAATAATAATGAAATGACAACACTCATACTCCGAAAACAGATCGCTGCACATTTCTGGTCTATAGTTTTGACCTCGACGTCTCTACAAACTCTCTGTTGTCAATCCTAATTCAACGAATCTTTACAAATGATTAAACAAAGTTCTTCCAATTACAAAGTATGCTATGCGAAGAGGGTTCACAATAGGTTATAGCATTCAAACAGTTTCTACTTTCCTTTAAAATTTATTATTAAATCATTATTGAGCTGCCCCTATTCGTTCATATTTCCATCATTCATTTAAATAGAGAAACTCAATCAAAGCACCCTGCTCTACGTCTCTGGATTTAGATTACAATTTACCACCGGTAGTGGGGCACATAAATAAGGGTAACAAACTGGTTACTCTTTCAGTGATCTCTTTTCAAAAACTCATCGATCTTCAGCGGAAACAAATTTGTGAAAAAAATTTTTTTAATGGAATTAAACGAAGAGAGTGTCACGAAGCATTCAGACTTTAGTATTGAGCATATCTTGAATCGCGCGGGTAATAATATAACGAGGAATGAAGGGGACTTGCGTCACAACCCGGTGGAAAGTTTTCATTGGCTTCAGTGTTCCAGATACTGTCCACCAAAAGTTCCAAGTAGGTATAGTTTTTGAAATTTTAGCAACTTAGATTGGAGGGTATAGGTTAAGTGTTAAGTGTAAGTGTGAAGTATAGGATAAACAACCCAGTAACATCAGCAGGATCAAAACTAAATTTTTATTTTCAATTATTGCATCTTTAAAACTATTAAAAAGTGTTTTATCAAAATATAGAAACTTTTATATTACTTTTTAGGGAAAAGATACAAATTTTACAAAATCCTATATTTAAGATATTAAGATTAAGATCTGAAAAATATTTCATCTTAATTTTATATTAATGGTTAATTTTTTTAATTTTCGAAATATTATATAGTTTAAAAATTATATTTATTATATATTTTGCGTAAAACATATTTTTCCAAAACGGCATTGTATTTTTATTTTTAGATATAAAAATCTATATATGGTTCCTTGGCTAGATAACATAATATAGTAGCAATAACGCTGACCAATAAATTGGTAACAAAGTTAATATATCGTAACAATATAACTTTCTAAAACAGAAAGCTGTGCTATATCAACCGCGACAAAGAAAATATTACAATGCTTTTGCTCCTGCCTATAACTTTTTTGTCCATTTTTGCAAATATCTTCTCAGAATCTTTATTATCCAGCTCGTACTTCTTAAAATTAGTTAATGATAAAATACGATGATTCGTATTTCAGGGATAAACAAGAAAGAGACTTTTCAAAAGAGGCAACTGGGTAGGCATCCAAGAATCCCATTCACTAGTACCCAACTGTCAATATTAGAACAAAAATTTCAAGAGAGCCCGTATTTAAGCAGCGACGAAGTTATGACACTTTCGCAGAAACTGAAACTGGCGGACATACGAGTGAAAATTTGGTTCCAAAACAGAAGAGCGAGAGAAAGGAGAGAACGAAACTCGACTTCCAATGATAACAGAGCAAACCCAGAAAATCCACAAAATGGGGAAACGAACGAGCGTAGGGAACAAACTTTTTATAAACATTTATTAACGAATATTAATGAAAATTCGGTTTCTATCTTTACAATGTCGAATGAAAGAGACCCAAAAAAAATTTCCGAAGAGACTGCAGTCGGCAGTCACACACATTCTAGTCACGAATATGTTGTAAATTATGAAATCGGTCAAAAGGTAGTCTCCTCCATGTTTCCTTTTGCAAAATATTCTACAGCCAATGAAGAGGATTCTAGGTGATTTAGTCCGACAATGCCGTTTTATTGCGAACAATTTTAATATATGTATTAGAATAATCAATCAAGTGCGTGTAACTCATTTTCCAACTTTCCAACCTCACCAACTCCACTTCCACTCTACCAAAAAAATGCGAATAGCCAGACCGTTTGGTATGGCGTAGGAAATATGTGTTGAGTAATTTTCCCATGAACATGTACGAGGTGACCCGTTTAAGAGGGGCCTATACCTTATCTCGAAACCTAAGGCGGTTACAAAAAAATTAAAAACAAAAGTTGTTTCTATTAATATGACTTCTTTTTTTTATTTCCCTAATCGTCACATTTTTATCTACAGGGTAGTAAAACAAAGTTATATTTTTTTAAATAGAACACACTACATTTTATTGCATTTTTTGGATAGTCCTTTCCACCGTTTCGAACTTATTAGCGATCATCTTCAGAATTTTTTTAAACCACCATTGCCATTAACTTGGTTGCTTATTAACTTTTTTCCATCTATTGTTTTTATTAAAATAATACTGTTCTTTAGGCATTGATCAAATTAGTATGGCTATCTGACTTTCCGTTTTGGCTATTATTTTCCAATAATTAAAAAATATTCATATTCTTAATAATATAGACCACATGTCTTCAAAAAATATATAGAGACCTGCCTGTTGAAAGACAAACACAAAATTGATGATATTGTTAATTTTGACCTTTTTGATATAATCATCGCAATAGCTTTGAAAACAATAGTAGTTCTCTGTTGTGATAATATTACTGATTTTCTGACAATTATCAGTGTATTATAATATTTTAAGCGTATTTTTACTATTTTCTATTTATTTTATTAAGGTGCATTTTTGTCGAGTCTATTTTGTATAATGTATACGAAGGATGAAAAAGTTGGCCTATTAGAATGTAACCTCGCCAATAACAAAAGTCCCGCTCCTGCTCTCAGATAATATAGAGCCAAATTTCCCGATAAACGATTGCCAGGGGGAAAAAATTGCTAAAATGTACCAGCAGTTTCGAACAAATGGCAGAGTTTTAGTGAAAAAGGTAGGAGCCAAACGGTTTTGGATGAAAATATGCAGCTAGATATTCTTCTGCATTTTGAAAATACTCCAGAGACCTCCACCCGCCTCGTCGCTTCAGATATAGGCCTAGGACAAACCACACATCAAACATGTTTATAAATTAACAGTTATATGCCGTTTTAATTCACACCAGTAAAAAAACTACAAGAAGCAGATTTCAACTTATTTTGCAATATTAATGATGGATAGGCATTTTTCAGATAACATATTTCAAAATATAATTTGAACCGATGAATCAATATTTACAATGTCAGCGGTGCTATTTAATTAAAAAAAAAGCATTATTGGAGTTCAGAAATCAAAAAATGTGTTTTTCTTCAGATTTAGAATTTTAGGACCCATATTTTACCAACAAAATTTAACATCCGTACGATATTTAAATTTATTAAGGAACGAAACACGGCCACTTACACATACACATAATAATATTCCCCAAAGAGAGCATCCAAATTTAATTTGGCAGCAAGATAAGGAGCGCCATCATCGAAGTGCTGCAATCATTCGTTTTTTAAACGAAAATTACAGAGAGTGGATTGGACCAAACGGAACCATTTCCTGGCCTGCGAGGAGTTTAGATTTGATTGTGGTTCACATGGAAAGATATGGTCAATTTAGGGTGTGCAGCAACCAGTACGCGCGGCAATACACTATCTGAATGCAACGAATTACGTCTCAAATGCCATATACTATTTAGGAATAGCATAACTACTTGTATTCTTCAAAACTCAGGACATATTGAAAAACTAATTTAATTAATTTTACTTGTAAGTAATATATATTAGTGGCTATTTTTTGTAAGTCAGAGATCCGTACTATTTTATATAATTGAAATTGCTATTAAAGTGGCAGGGCGTTTCTTTTAAGAAAATTGCGTATTCGTAGAAAATATTTTAAATTTGATCATTGCTTAAAGAAATGCATTATTTTCGTAAAAATAATAGATGGAAAAAGTTTACAAAATTAATAAGCAACACAAAAATGATGGTTTAAATATAACCTGATTTCTGAAGATGATCGCCAAAAAGTCCGAAACGGTGCATCACAGACCCATCCTCAAATATATCGTTGAATTTGTCTTTGAAAGGACTACCCAAAAATGCAATAAAATGTAGGGTATTGTATAAAAAAAATGTAACTTTGTTTTACCACAATGTGTATAAAAAAGTCGCGATTACGAAAAACAAAAAAATTAAGGTCATTTGAATAGAAACAATTAAGTTAGAAAATATGGTCCATGGACTTTAGTGTATATTTCGCTTATAAACTTCTGAGGTAATAGAGAAATTAAAATTAGGTTATATTTTAATCAAATTGAAATTATTATAAAATCATTAAGGTTCAGGTATTATTGAAACACATTTATTTTGATCGTAGCAACCAAAAATGGAATAATATAAAGGGGTTCCGTTTTAAAAAATACAACTTTGATAAGCTTTCGAACCAGCCTGTATAGTATAAAAGTAATCTCAAAAAATTACCCATATGCCAAGAGTAAAACTTTTTGAATACCTTGTATTTTGACTACAATAATTCCTGGCGTATAGCGTAAATAATCCATAAGGACCACAATGAAAATTCCAATGGTATCAAGATAACCGGGGTAACGTACTCCAAATGACTACAATCAAACTATACGGGCTAACAAGGGTATTTTTTATTTTTTCTGTTTTTTTAGCTATTGTGATGTTTTTAATATTGTGATTAAGTTAATTACTCTACCTAAAGTGTACCTAGTGAATTTAATGAATAGGTAATAGCGACCTAAGCAAAAATTATTAGGGTATGGTCTCTTCATAAATGTAAGAAAGTGACCAATTGCTTTTGAATGAGATTATTAAAGGGTGGTCATTAACATACAATGCAACAAGATTATTACCTAAAGTTTCGGAATTTAAATTCAGGTATAATTGTGGTCCGTAATAGAAAATAATTTTATACCTACCTGTGTTTAATATTCTTTGGTTTGGTATACTACTTAGTTTAAGTTTATTAGTAATCATTCTTATTTCGTGTGTAATACAGCGTGTGTTGAATCGTGTGCGAATTATGCAAAATATGAGCGAGATGCTCCCGCCCAAATGTAGAAAACACTATTCTATTGATACTAAGAAAGTTATAAATAAAGTTTATTTGACTCTCATTGAACGTGGTGCCAGCAAGCAAGCATCTTTAGAAGAAACGGCCACATTTACGAAAATTTCAACATCAACTGTATGGAAAATTGTGAATAATCCCATTTCAGCGAGGAAAAAAAGAAGCGATGCTGACATTTTCTCGAGTGTAGATGAAAGTGATCAAGATATAATACCTCGTAAAATTTACCAGTTATACGAGGAACAAAGCGTGCCTACAATAGATATCTTAATTAGGAGGCTTGAAAAAGATGAAATCGGTGTTAAATGTGGCAGAACTACCTTATGGAAGTGTATTCAACACATGGGTTTTAGATTTAAAAAATTGCCAAAAGGCGAGTTTTAATAGAATATTTTAGAATTCGGAAATGGCGACTGGAATATCTAGAAAAAATTAGGAATTACAAAGAACAACAAAGGCCAATTATTTACTTGGATGAAACCTGGTTCGACACTTATGATACCCCGGAAAAGGGTTGGGTTGACTCCACTGATAAGTATAAAACTAACGCGCCATCAAAAAAAGGTAAAAGAATAACTATTTTGCATGCTGGCTCAAAAGATGGTTGGATTCCAAATGAACTTTCTCTGTCTGCGAAAAATATTAAAGATTCTTGTCTGGATTACCATGAAGACACCACCGCTGATTTATTTGGAAGTTGATTTAAAAACAAACTAGTTCCAAAGATTCCTCCTAATAGCGTAATTGAAATGGGCAAGTTATCATATTAGGCAGTTGACTAAAACCCCTTCCTCATGTGACACAAAAGCAACAATCCAAAACTGCATATATAATAACGACATTTAGTTTCACGAAGATTATACCAGTCAAGCTCTGAAGAAGCCAATAGGATGATTCGCGAAACATCAGCAATTTCGACTCAGCAAAAACCGACACAGGAGGAATCCAGAAGTTTTGTAAAAATATTATACCAAAAAGCAATTAATTGGAATACGTCTGTGATGCTTATACAAAAAATCTAGGGCATACAGTTTTAAGGCTTCCTTCCACCTTACCACTGTATATGTATCCCATTGAACATGTTTGGCACCAACTGAAATCTGCCATTCGTCATAACAATGTCTCAAACTTATAGAAACCGAAGTTTTTAACATCCCTCCACAAAGTTGGGCAAATTCTATTAAACATATAGAAAAAGCAGAACAATCGTATATCCATATTGCAAATAATATAGAACAAATAATAATTAGAACAGGCGATGATAGTGATACTGATTTATTATGTGAATAACTTTAAGTAATTTAAGTAGGTAATAAAAATAGTTTGTAATTTTATTTTATTATTTTATTATTATTATTTTAGATTTAAACATAAATACATACATAAATAAATGAATATTGTTTAGTATCTTTCCTAACAAAACCCCAAATAATCAAATTCTAAGGAAGCCATATTTCATTCTTACAGCTTGTGCTGGTCTTTCCTTAATTTGTATCAGTTAGTCACTTTCTTATGATGATAGCGATAGTGATACTGATATATTATGTGAATAATTTTATGTAATTTAATAAATCAAACCGGTCCTAAGGAAATTGAGACACAAAATATATGAATATATTCTGCTGTATTGCGTACTTATGGCGCGTGTAGAAGCCGCGCGATAAGATTGTATCAATACCATAACGGTAGGAATCGGTGTTTTTCAAATAACGTTCTAATGTTGAGCCAATATAAATTTTAGTTTTTTTTTTTCGAACGGAAAAGCTAAAAAGGGTGCTTCCTCTTAATCCCAGAACTCTTTTTCTTTTGTGTAATTTTTACGTCAATTTTTCTCGGTCTCGGGTAATATTTTTAATTTCGATTTTAGAAATAGCCTAGGCAAGATGTTCCGAAGTAAGCAACAGTAAAGTAACTAAGTTTAAGATTAATACTTTAAGGCTCAACTTCCAAACAAAAAAAAAATCTGTCTAGATAAAGCAAAACTGGGTAAGGATCCCATGTGTTGTAAAATCTAGGTATTAATGGGTTTCTACTAAACAATCCCCTAAAAGAACATTTTAAAATGTTTTCTGCTTCTCGATTAAAGGAAATTGATAAAAAAGATGCTCCATAACTATAAAGTGTGGAGTACGAAACTCCTGCTTCTGATGGCTCTAGAAAAAATCTTACTATTGACACAAACAAATTGTATATTGTTGGAGAGTCTTGGGTGATACAGAATCTATCATGACGGGTATTATCTCTTCGGAGCTCGCCTTTGCCTCTAACGCTTCCCAGAAAACTCACTTTTCCTGCCATCAGGGAAAGTGACCCATGGAGAGGGTGTTTTGTTCTGAAAGAAGATTAAATTAGGTCCTCCTTTGGACAAAAAGTGATCGGATCTTCAATTAACAACTCTAATAATAAAGGGTACCAGGAACAGGATGGCCATTTTGGAACCACCCCTATACCCGTTGCTCTATGCATCTGGATGTTGTTTAATACCTTCTCCAATAAAATAAAAGGCCGAAAAGCATAAAGCTAAAGTAACTGTCAATGTATTGTAAATGCATCCGCAACTATACTGTTCGGATCTGGGCCCCAAGGAACATATTTCTGACATTTTTTGTTAATCCTTGAGGCAAAAAGATCGATTTCTGGCTGTCCAAAAGCGCCTACAAACTCAAATTCTGTGTTAATTCCTTTATCTCTTGAAAGAAAATCTGCTCGTACATTATCGTTTGTATTAAAATACGAGCCAAAAATATATTTATTTTTCAACTCGCACCAGCTCCAAATGTGTCGAGTAATGTTATTTAATTTTCTCAATCGAGTACTACCCATTTTATCAATATTTACTATATTTCTAGCAAAACATTTTAAGGCGTTAAACACTGCACACAACTCCAGTCAATTTATGTAATTTAAAATTTCTTCCAATTCCAATTCCAAAAACATTTTGTTTCGTGCTGATCACAACAGGTTCCCAACCTGTGTTAGATATATCAGAGAACACTTCTAGACAATATGGATCTTCAACAATCGATCTATGTGTGTTTTAGGTTTTTTAATATTCGCCATCTAAATTTCGAGGTTTTACCATATTTTTATTATAGTTATTTCTACTAACTTTTATGGCGTTTAATTTTAATATTTCGAACGGTTTTATATGCAGCCAGTCATACCAAATGGCAGATGAGATTGACACAAGCTTCCCTATTATTATATTTGTTTTGGTTTATCGATTGTAAATACTAGGGTTATTTTTATAGAATTAAAAATAAAGCCTAGATACTGTATTTCCTGTGATGAAATTAACACACTTTGATGTTTGTTTATTGTAAAACCTAGTGACACTATCTAAAAGGAAACTGTCTGAAGAGAACGTTGACGTTGACGCTTATTTGTTGCCCAAAATTAATAAGTCGTCTAAATATACTACTAGTCTAAAAGCTACGCTTAAGCAAAATGATAAGCAATTAAATTCATAATATTTCCTGTAATTTTTGCATATATGTAAATGAAAATATGCATCCTTTAAGCCAATTAAGCCTTCCTTCTTAAAATGATGATTACTAATAAATGAGTTAAATTATTTCAAGTTGAAAACAAATCTATGTTGACTACTGTTGTTTTTATTAATACATATATATATATATATATATATATATATATATATATATATATATATATATATATATATATATATATATATATATATATATATATATATATATATATATATATATATATATATATATATATATATATATATATATATATATATATATATAAATATATATATATATATATATATATATATATATATACTGGAATCCGCGCTCCGAAAACACTTCGAACACTCAGTGTGAGCATTGAAGATGCCAAGTGAGATTTTGGCGAAACGTCTGCAGGATTCCAGTCGGATGCAGGATTCGCAGGATTCCAGTCGATAAATTTTTATCACGTTTACAAGAACATCTATCTTGTCGGCCCTAGGTATAGTCTTAACGAAGAGGGTTACCAGCACTGAGAAAGTAGTGATTCTAATCGCAAATATGCTGAAAAAGTTGGTGGAGGCAGAGTAACTCGTGTTGAAAAAGGTCAGAGCGTGCCAGGCGGTCCAAAAAGCAGGGGAAGAACTTAAGAACATTTCTAAAACGACTTCTAATATGGGGAGACCGAGCACTTCCAACGACAAGTATTTAAACTGCAAGCGCTCTTACCAGGGGAAAGGAGGAAAGACAGAAGTGCCAGACGGACCAGACTAGATAACGGAGAGAGGAACCTCCATACAGGAAGAAGCCAACGAATTATCCACCCAAGTACAAATAGAGGTGATGACAAATTTGCGGCCGGTTAAAACATTTTAAAACCGAATGGTAGATGTTAACGTCTAGTTGCAATATTTTACAATGCATAACTGAGATAAAACTACCACAACAGCAACAAACTTACCCAAGAGTATCGATACATATTTACTTAAATGAAATTCGACAATTAAAAGAAAACGGTGCTATTTCAGAGTGCATGAAATGTAAAGGGCAATTGTTATTCATATTTTTTAATAAAAACAACAGTAGTGAACATAGATTTGTTTTCAATTTGAAATAATTTAACTCATTTATTAGTAATCATCATTTTAAGATTCAAGGCTTAATTGGCTTAAAGGATCCATATTTTCATTTACCTATATGCAAAAATTACAGGAAATATTATGAATTTAATTGCTTATCATTTTGCTTAAGCGTAGCTTCTAGAGTAGTAGTATATTTAGGCGACTTATTAATTTGGATGTTCAACGTTCTCTTCAGACAATTTCCTTTCAGATAGTGTCACTAGGTTTTACAATAAACAAACATCAAAGTGTGGTAATTTCATCACAGGAAATACAGTATGTAGGCTTTATTTTTAATTCTATAAAAATGACTCTAGTATTTACAATCGACAAAACAAAACAAATAGAATATTTGTTATTAAAACTCAAAAGTAGTCAAAGGTGCAAAAAAAAAATTGTTTCACTAATAGGGAAGCTTATGTCAATCTCACCTGCCGTTTGGTATGACTGGCTACATATAGAACCGTTCGAAATATTAAAATTAAACGCCATAATAGTTAGTAGAAATAACTATAATAAAAATATGGTAAAACATCGAAATTTAGATGGCGATTATTAAAAATCTAAAACACACATAGATCGATTGTTGAAGAGCCATTGTCTAGAAGAGTTCTCGCCCATTGCTCTCTGGTACTAATTCACAGAGTTTTAATTACATCAATTACATGGAAGGATTTTTGGGTATATATTACTGCGCCCATCCCTGTTATTTAATTGGACCAATATCGTTTAAAAAGGATTCAAATCGCAGTGATAACGTGATAATCTAAGGGGTATATTTCCGGATTGTTATGACCTCGTGTAAGAAATAAGTTCTATCGTTCTATCGATTTGGCTCTTAAAACTGTAACTAATTGTTTTCTTTTACAAATATATTTAAAATAAAGGTCGTGCTGACTAAGGAATTCTTTTTTTTTCTGCTGTTACTTTTTTAACTAAAGTGGTGTGATAACTAGCATTATCGTAAACTATTACGCTGTCTGGTGGGATATTTGGAAGAAGACAATTTTTTACCTAATTTTCAAATTGTTCACTTGTCATGTCCTGATGGTAGTCTGAAGTAGTCCTTAATGTTTTTTGTTTAAAGTAGCAAAACACCTAACCTTCCACGGTGTAAAATTTATACCTATTCTTTTTCCTTTAGATGAAGAATTTTGCCTTCCTTTCTTTATGCGTCGTGAGTGACGAATCAAGTCTCGTTTAAGTATAATATATTTTGTTTATTTATACGAATTTAATGAATTTAAGTTAAGCATTTTTGTTCCCACTCCAATCGTTCCATCTCTTTAATACAGAATTTCAATATTTTTAAATCTAAATCCGATTTGTACAGAATTCAGCGCAATATTTCACGACTTCCGGTAAATTGGCCGGTCTCTTTTAATTTCTTTTGCAATCCTTTTATTATCAAGAAACGGAAGCACGGCGGACGTTGAAATTCCAGTTAAGTCCACGGTCCTCCAGACAAATTTGGCCTTAAAAAATATAATTATAATTTGCTATGTTAAAGTGTCAAACGTTGACTGATATCATTTTATCTCAACAGTTGTTTATAATTTAAATGCGTAGAAACAGTCTGTGCAATTTCCGATATATATATATATATATATATATATATATATATATATATATATATATATATATATATATATATATATATATATATATATATATATATATATATATATATATATATATATATATATATATATATATATATATATATATATATATATATATATATATATATATATATATATATATATATATATATATATATATATATATATATATATTATCGGAAATTGCACAGACTGTTTCTACGCATTTAAATTATAAACAACTGTTGAGATAAAATGATATCAGTCAACGTTTGACACTTTAACATAGCAAATTATAATTATATTTTTTAAGGCCAAATTTGTCTGGAGGACCGTGGACTTAACTGGAATTTCAACGTCCGCCGTGCTTCCGTTTCTTGATAATAAAAGGATTGCAAAAGAAATTAAAAGAGACCGGCCAATTTACCGGAAGTCGTGAAATATTGCGCTGAATTCTGTACAAATCGGATTTAGATTTAAAAATATTGAAATTCTGTATTAAAGAGATGGAACGATTGGAGTGGGAACAAAAATGCTTAACTTAAATTCATTAAATTCGTATAAATAAACAAAATATATTATACTTAAACGAGACTTGATTCGTCACTCACGACGCATAAAGAAAGGAAGGCAAAATTCTTCATCTAAAGGAAAAAGAATAGGTATAAATTTTACACCGTGGAAGGTTAGGTGTTTTGCTACTTTAAACAAAAAACATTAAGAACTACTTCAGACTACCATCAGGACATGACAAGTGAACAATTTGAAAATTAGGTAAAAAATTGTCTTCTTCCAAATATCCCACCAGACAGCGTAATAGTTTACGATAATGCTAGTTATCACACCACTTTAGTTAAAAAAGTAACAGCAGAAAAAAAAAGAATTCCTTAGTCAGCACGACCTTTATTTTAAATATATTTGTAAAAGAAAACAATTAGTTGCAGTTTTAAGAGCCAAATCGATAGAACGATAGAACTTATTTCTTACACGAGGTCATAACAATCCGGAAATATACCCCTTAGATTATCACGTTATCACTGCGATTTGAATCCTTTTTAAACGATATTGGTCCAATTAAATAACAGGGATGGGCGCAGTAATATATACCCAAAAATCCTTCCATGTAATTGATGTAATTAAAACTCTGTGAATTAGTACCAGAGAGCAATGGGCGAGAACTCTTCTAGACAATGGCTCTTCAACAATCGATCTATGTGTGTTTTAGATTTTTAATAATCGCCATCTAAATTTCGATGTTTTACCATATTTTTATTATAGTTATTTCTACTAACTATTATGGCGTTTAATTTTAATATTTCGAACGGTTCTATATGTAGCCAGTCATACCAAACGGCAGGTGAGATTGACATAAGCTTCCCTATTAGTGAAACAATTTTTTTTTTGCACCTTTGACTACTTTTGAGTTTTAATAACAAATATTCTATTTGTTTTGTTTTGTCGATTGTAAATACTAGAGTCATTTTTATAGAATTAAAAATAAAGCCTACATACTGTATTTCCTGTTATGAAATTACCACACTTTGATGTTTGTTTATTGTAAAACCTAGTGACACTATCTGAAAGGAAATTGTCTGAAGAGAACGTTGAACATCCAAATTAATAAGTCGCCTAAATATACTACTACTCTAGAAGCTACGCTTAAGCAAAATGATAAGCAATTAAATTCATAATATTTCCTGTAATTTTTGCATATAGGTAAATGAAAATATGGATCCTTTAAGCCAATTAAGCCTTGAATCTTAAAATGATGATTACTAATAAATGAGTTAAATTATTTCAAATTGAAAACAAATCTATGTTCACTACTGTTGTTTTTATTAAAAAATATGAATAACAATTGCCCTTTACATTTCATGCACTCTGAAATAGCACCGTTTTCTTTTAATTGTCGAATTTCATTTAAGTAAATATGTATCGATACTCTTGGGTAAGTTTGTTGCTGTTGTGGTAGTTTTATCTCAGTTATGCATTGTAAAATATTGCAACTAGACGTTAACATCTACCATTCGGTTTTAAAATGTTTTAACCGGCCGCAAATTTGTCATCACCTCTATTTGTACTTGGGTGGATAATTCGTTGGCTTCTTCCTGTATGGAGGTTCCTCTCTCCGTTATCTAGTCTGGTCCGTCTGGCACTTCTGTCTTTCCTCCTTTCCCCTGGTAAGAGCGCTTGCAGTTTAAATACTTGTCGTTGGAAGTGCTCGGTCTCCCCATATTAGAAGTCGTTTTAGAAATGTTCTTAAGTTCTTCCCCTGCTTTTTGGACCGCCTGGCACGCTCTGACCTTTTTCAACACGAGTTACTCTGCCTCCACCAACTTTTTCAGCATATTTGCGATTAGAATCACTACTTTCTCAGTGCTGGTAACCCTCTTCGTTAAGACTATACCTAGGGCCGACAAGATAGATGTTCTTGTAAACGTGATAAAAATTTATCGACTGGAATCCTGCGAATCCTGCATCCGACTGGAATCCTGCAGACGTTTCGCCAAAATCTCACTTGGCATCTTCAATGCTCACACTGAGTGTTCGAAGTGTTTTCGGAGCGCGGATTCCAGTATATATATATATATATATATATATATATATATATATATATATATATATATATATATATATATATATATATATATATATATATATATATATATATATATATATATATATATATATATATATATATATATATATATATATATATATATATATATATATATATATATATATATATATATATATATATATATATATATATATATATATATATATATATATATATATGTATTAATAAAAACAACAGTAGTCAACATAGATTTGTTTTCAACTTGAAATAATTTAACTCATTTATTAGTAATCATCATTTTAAGAAGGAAGGCTTAATTGGCTTAAAGGATGCATATTTTCATTTACATATATGCAAAAATTACAGGAAATATTATGAATTTAATTGCTTATCATTTTGCTTAAGCGTAGCTTTTAGACTAGTAGTATATTTAGACGACTTATTAATTTTGGGCAACAAATAAGCGTCAACGTCAACGTTCTCTTCAGACAGTTTCCTTTTAGATAGTGTCACTAGGTTTTACAATAAACAAACATCAAAGTGTGTTAATTTCATCACAGGAAATACAGTATCTAGGCTTTATTTTTAATTCTATAAAAATAACCCTAGTATTTACAATCGATAAACCAAAACAAATATAATAATAGGGAAGCTTGTGTCAATCTCATCTGCCATTTGGTATGACTGGCTGCATATAAAACCGTTCGAAATATTAAAATTAAACGCCATAAAAGTTAGTAGAAATAACTATAATAAAAATATGGTAAAACCTCGAAATTTAGATGGCGAATATTAAAAAACCTAAAACACACATAGATCGATTGTTGAAGATCCATATTGTCTAGAAGTGTTCTCTGATATATCTAACACAGGTTGGGAACCTGTTGTGATCAGCACGAAACAAAATGTTTTTGGAATTGGAATTGGAAGAAATTTTAAATTACATAAATTGACTGGAGTTGTGTGCAGTGTTTAACGCCTTAAAATGTTTTGCTAGAAATATAGTAAATATTGATAAAATGGGTAGTACTCGATTGAGAAAATTAAATAACATTACTCGACACATTTGGAGCTGGTGCGAGTTGAAAAATAAATATATTTTTGGCTCGTATTTTAATACAAACGATAATGTACGAGCAGATTTTCTTTCAAGAGATAAAGGAATTAACACAGAATTTGAGTTTGTAGGCGCTTTTGGACAGCCAGAAATCGATCTTTTTGCCTCAAGGATTAACAAAAAATGTCAGAAATATGTTCCTTGGGGCCCAGATCCGAACAGTATAGTTGCGGATGCATTTACAATACATTGACAATATATATATATATATATATATATATATATATATATATATATATATATATATATATATATATATATATATATATATATATATATATATATATATATATATATATATATATATATATATATATATATATATATATATATATATATATATATATATGTCGGTCTAGAACGTTCTACGCCGTTTTCCGACACCTAACCTCCACTCTTCTCTATTTAACCATAGCTGGTCTGGTAATTCTCTTTCTATTAGTTCCTTTTCTATTCCCTCCTTCCAACTTTTTCTAGGCCTTCCCCTTTTATTTTTCCCTTGCGGTGTCCACAATAGTATTTGTTTCGGGATTCGGTTTTCGGGCATGCGCTGTACGTGTCCAAACCATATAAGTTGTTTTGTTTTTATGTCGTCTACTATTGTATGTTTTATTCCCATGATCTCTCTTATCTTTTTATTTGTTAATTTTTCTTTTTTTGATCTTCCAGCCGATCTCCTCCAGAAGTCCATTTCGGTTGCTAGTAACATATTTTCTGTTTTGTTCTTTAGCTGCCATACCTCACTTCCGTATGTGATGATACTTTTTATTATTGTATTATATATGGTTTTTTTATTAGTTTTGGATATACTTTGGTCCCACAAGATCCCATTCAGCATGGCTATTGCTTTTCTTCCTTGTATTATTCTTTCTTTTATTCCCTCATCTAGTCTTCCGTCCTGCGTTATTTTTAGTCCTAGATATTTATACTCCTGGCAGTCTTTTATTAGGCTTCCGTCTTCCAATGTTATATTTCCAGATGTTCCTCCTACAGTCATACTTTCAGTTTTTGTGATGTTAACTTCTAATCCCCATTTTCCATACTCTTCTACTAACTTTCGTGCCATATATTCTAGATCATCATGATCTTGTGCTAAGAGTATTTGATCATCCGCAAAGAAAAGGGTATATAATGTTGTTTCATTTAATAGTGGGATTCCCATTCCTCTGCATTTGTTCATCCATTTTTGTAAGGCTTGTTGTAGGTATATTTTGAATAATACAGGAGACAGGCAGCATCCTTGTTTGAGGCCCTTTGTAATTGGTATGGGCTCAGAAAAAGTGTCCTGTATTTTGACTTTAGCTTTATATCTTTATATAGATTTTTGACCGCTTTTATCGCATTTGAATTAATGTTCGTTTTTTCTAAAGCCTCCCATAGCTTCTCTAGAGGTATGCTGTCATAAGCCTTTTGAAGGTCTATGTAGAGGAGATGTACCTCCTGATCTTTGGCTGTTTTTTTCTCTAAAACCTGTGTTACTGTATACAAATGGTCTACTGTTGATCTCCCAGCTCTAAATCCCGCTTGTTCCTCTATTTCTATCTCCTTATATTTCTATCTCCTTATATTCAGATTTGTACAGAATTCAGCGCAATATTTCACGACTTCCGGTAAATTGGCCGGTCTCTTTTAATTTCTTTTTCAATCCTTTTATTATCAAGAAACGGAAGCACGGCGGACGTTGAAATTCCAGTTAAGTCCACGGTCTTCCAGACAAATTTGGCCTTAAAAAATATAATTATAATTTGCTATGTTAAAGTGTCAAGAATATTATAGTAAACGTTGACTGATATCATTTTATCTCAACAGTTGTTTATAATTTAAATGCGTAGAAACAGTCTGTGCAATTTCCGATAATAAAGATGAAAATGTAAGTATTACATAAGTTTTACATTCATATACTCGTAAAACGATTTTCATACAGCACATATCAGAATGACTCTTTTTGGTTCGTTATTCTCCTCCATTCCGTCGTTGAAATTTTCTTCAACTCACATAATAAATAATGCCTGTAACAGCACTAATGGCAAAGCGCAACTGAGATTGAAATTTTCTAAGGTATCGACACTACTAAAATAAAATTACCTCCCTGTACTGATAGTGTGCCGGACTATACAGGTTTATTTTATACTTTTTCTTGTGGAATAACTCCCAAACCTAAAGTTAGTTGTAACCTATAACGCTAAATGATTCCTAATATTTGTGCAAATGGCCATAAGTTAATCTTCTATATTATACAGGGTGATTCATAAAGAATGGGCAATCTCTAAAATGGAGATACTATAAATCAAAATATTATGATTCGACAATATTACAATATATTACAATTCGACAACTAAAAAAAAGGGATGCGATTTATCAAAACGATACAGTGAAACTTGTGCTCTCTAGGAGAGGCGTCCAAATAAGTTTTTCTACTCCCGTCTGTAAAATACCTAATTACACACCGATCTAGCGTACGGGAAGCGCCACTTAGCCAAGTCAGTTTCGTTTCCCACGGATCCGAGCCACTTCGGACATTTTCGAGATTTTACCGCACGGGTTTGGAAGCAATCGGATGTTTTGGGAGATGTTTCCCACGCTTTGAATTTTGACTTTTGTCAATTCTGATGGTCATGCCAGTGAATATATTCGTCTTATTTTGCTAACCGTAACTTTAACTGTAACGGTCGTAGAAAAAGTATAATATGCAACACGTTCGGTAAACTTTTTAATTTATGTTCAAGCAAAGACGAGGTGACTTTTTAAAAACTTTATTTTCAAAATACAATCGAAAATTAAGAGTTTCTGCAGCAGCAGTTACAGCAAGAATAATAATATTACTTAAAACTAAGACTTTATAGGTTCGTATACGAAAAGCTGACAATATGAATCTCACGGTCTCTTCATAGTACCATCGTGGCCAAATGCTGACATCGTAGATCTCACGGTGTCCTATCCTTATTACGTAGAAATCATTGTACATAAATCCTCCCTCCTCAAGAAGCAAATATAATGGAATGAGTTTGCTCCGGCTGATTGGATTTATTGGGTTCGGATTGATTATGTTGACATTTCGGTGGAAGTTTCTTTCTAAAAACGATCATTAGGGCTGCAATGACCGCTAGAAAAAATATAATAACATTAATATTAGTTATTAAACTTGCAGACATAGGCTGGCCAATTTCTTCAATCGGTTGTAGTTCATTTGTTGTTGTTTTTTCTTTTGTTTTTTGATTATTTTCCGAAATTAATTGGTAAACCTTTTTCGAACTCTCTTTGTGTTTTTGAACATAGTCCGAAATTATCAGGTGGTCACTAATGTCAAAAGGATTTGTGTCATTTATATGACCTTTGATTATTTCAAAAGGCGTAAATTTCGTGACACTGTGTATGGAGTTATTAGATCCTAATAAAGCGCGTTTTACGATTTGTTCCGGGTTGTATTGTTTATGTTCCTCTTTAAGACATCGATATGCTTCAATTATAGAAGAATAAAAACGTTCCACGGGGGAGTTAGAGTTACTGTTCTTTGAAGTGGTATAATGCAACTCAATTTTATACAATTTGCAAAAGTCCTCTATGTCTTTATTTTTAAACTCCGTTCCACGGTCTGACGTAATACAAAAGTTAGGACGCAATCAATGACAGCCGTTCCTGTCAGACTTTTAAGAGAATACGCTTGACCGTATCTAGAAAAGGCGTCAAGAATGGTTAAAAATATTTGGTTGTCGATTTTAAAAGAGTCAATATGAATTTGTTCGAATGGTTTAGATGTCATAGGTGTTAGACTAAATTTAATGACAGGGGGATTTCTGTCGTATTTGTTTTTCTGGCAAGTATCACAAATATTTACAAACCGCTCGATATCGTCGGTCATTTTAGGCCAATAGAATCTAGTGGTCAATGCTATTTTCATTTCAGAGATGCCCCTATGGCAAGTTTTTGTAGTGTAGTAAATTTTTTATTTTTCCTGTTGTTCGTCCTGGGATTCAATATCCTCTAAGAATTTTGAACATTGAACAAACTTGTAGGAAGAATTTAGAAATATTTTTTGTAGTGTTACAGTAAAGGTTTGAGCTAGTTTTTCGGTTCTAAAATAAAGTGCGTAAAGATTTTTGGGGTCTATAAATTCCTTAAAGAATTTAATTATATGTGGGATAGGCTCAAGTTTTGGAAATATTACTAAAATTCTAGTGTTATTGAAAATATTTGAAAATTGACATTGGATTCGATTAATATCTCCTTCGGTTACAATTATTTGATTTTTATAAATATTCAATATTCTTTCTGTAAAGGGAATGTTAAAAATTGGATTTTCGTGAGATGTATGTACCGTTTCTAAATCGCTAGTATCTAGTAATGGCGGTTGATTTTGTGAATATTGAGCGGGTCGCAGAATAATGTCTGACAAAATATTTATTTTCTTTTGGGAATTGTTGCCTAGAATTGATTCTAATTTGTCCGGAATTAATTCAGGTAATTGTTCGGCACTTTCCAAGAATTTCTCTATAGTTTCGTTCGCGTCACCGAGTTCATTAGTCGTAGATAAAGTTTCCAAGGCGTTAAGGTCAATGTTTTCGCTAGTATCTACGGGGTTTCGCGAAAGTGCGTCTGCGGCTTGGTTTTTCTTTCCTTTTTGATATTTTAAAATACAATCAAACTCTTCGAGTTTGAGGCGCCAGCGAATTAAGCGACTATTTGGTTCTTTTAAACTTGAAAGCCAGATTAAGGGTTTATGGTCTGTGAGGACAGAGAACTTTTGTCCGAACATATATGGTCTAAAGTATTTACAACCAAATACAATTGCTAGCAGTTCCTTCTCGATGGTCGAATAGTTTATTTCCTCGGGGTTTAACGTTCTGGAGGCATAACTAATTGAGTGACCATTTTGCGATAATATTGCTCCTATAGCATAATTTGATGCATCAGATGTTAATTCGAAAGGTTTGGTAAAATCGGGGTACGCAAATACTGGTTCTGATGTTATTTTCTGATTTTTCCTTAGGCATTGAGTTAATGGTTTGGTGATCTTCGCAAAATTTTGTATAAATTTACGATAATATCCGAGCAAGCCTAAAAATTGTTTAATTTCTTTTTGTGTACGAGGTATCGCGAATTTTTGAATGGCCTCGATCTTTTTCGGGTTTGGTTTGATGCCTTCTGGCGTCACTACGTGCCCTAAAAATTCGATTTCTTTTCTTAAGAACTCGCATTTGTCCAGTAGAATTTTTAATTTTGCATCGCGTAATTTCGAAAATACAAGGCGCAAATTTTGAATGTGTTCCTGCAAGCCTGTACTAAAAATAATTATGTCGTCCATATAGACCATACAAATTTTATTCTGAAGATCTTTAAGGACCTCGTCCATAACGCGTTGAAAAATACTCGGCGTAGATATTCATAATGTCCGTTTTCCACGGAAAAGGCTGTTTTTTCTATCAAATTTTGTGCCATCTCGATCTGGTGAAAACCGCTCGTTAGGTCTAAAGCCGAAAAGTATTGTGATCGCCCTAACTTATCTAGTATATCAGAAATGTTTGGAATAGGATATCGATCGTTGATTGTTTTAAGGTTTAATTTACGATAATCTATTACTACGCGCCACTTTTGTACGTTTGAGGCATCGATTTTTTTTGGAACGATCCAAACGGGAGAGCTCCAAGGGCTCGTTGAAGGACGGATTATACCTTTCCCTAACATTTCATTTATTTGTTTCCTTATTTCCTCTTTATGGGCATACGGATAACGATATGATTTTGTCAGTGGTTTTTATCTCGTGTCGAATTTTGGATGTAAATGTTAGCGCGTCGCCTGGTTTATAAAAAATGTCTTTAAATTCGTCGCATAATTTAGTGATTGATTGCTGCTCTTCTGAGTTCATGTGGGATAGCCGTATTAATTTGGTCATATCGATTTTTGAGGGAGAAATTTGAAAATATTTATTTTTATCGAATTTTTTTATGGTTTTGAAAGAATATATTTCGAATGCTTCCTGTATAAACGATTCTACGGGAATTGGTTGCAACAAGGTCGTGTTAATGGTTTTATCGGTGTGGTTTTGTATTTCAACGGGTGCGAATCCGTTTCTCGCGTGGGATAGGGTTCTAGGAATAAACAAGTTATTTATTTCAGTAGGTGGTACTAAAATATCGCCTTCAAAAAAGCTAACTGGCAAATTCTTAATAATTTTCTCATGAGAGTTTATCGAAAATGAAAATTTTGAATCTGCGGGTTTGCGGAACTTAAAAGGAATTTGAATTGTTTTATTCGAAAGTATTTTGTTATTTAAGTCAATATTTAAATTCATTTTAATCCAATAACGCCATCGAAAAAGTCGTGAAAATCGAAAAGGATAAAATCGATTTCGTAATCGATACCAAACTCTGTAAGTAGAGGTATAGTAGCTTCAAATTGAGTATTTTTGAGTTTTTATAGTATTTTGTGCATTATAAATACAATTCAAAAAATATTGTTCAGCAATAATAGGTTTTAATACTGATCTATTACTACCAGTGTTTATTAATAATTTAATATTTAAAGAGTTAATTTGCAAGTAAGGAAGGGGGTTATACGAAGATACGTTTATTTCAATTAAGTTGGGATTTCTTCTTGGCTGGTTTCGCAAAAAATTTTGGGATACAACTAAGTGTTGATTGCTTTGATTTTCTAATTGACATTGTATTGATTCATCGATTGTCTCAAAATATTCTTGAGGAAAATTATTTTCAAAACGCGGGTCACAATAATCTAAGTTATCCTCAGAGTCTTGGTTGTCGAAGTCCGTCACGTCATTTGAATGTAATTCTTCAAAGACAAAGTTATTTCGCATGTTTGGGTTTGATCGGAAATAGTCGTTTTGGTTTCGGTATTGGTATCGTCCTATGGAAGGTGTCCTAGACGTTGTCGACATAGGTTCAGGTTTGGGCAAATCGCGTGGGTTTGTCTGTCCGGGCTTAAATACATTTTTTGGTTTACCGAAAACTTGACTGTTGGTAAAGTATTTTTGAGGGGGTAGTTGTCTGGGCCTTACGTCAACTGGGCCAGTTGGAAACATTTTTTGTAGGGGATTAAAGCAATTTTGATTAAAAGGTTGTTGACCGAATCGCGTTAAGTTATCAAATTGTGCGGGGTTACTAAATTGCTGATTTGGAAATTGAGCGAGATTGGGTGGTACAAACCCATTATTGCTAAACAGTCTTTGATAAAAATTTTGAAGATGTTGATTTGTCGGTGTACTGTTTAAATTTTGGAAGTTCGGTTTTTGAGATTTATAAGGCTCGTTCAGAGTCCCATACAATCTTTCAAAATTTTCGAATTCATTTACATATGCCATGGCGTCTTCGAAACTTTGCGGTGTTTTTAAATGCATATTGTTTTTTAAGACGCCTGTGCACCCTGCGATAAATGTATTTAGGGCAATTTGATCATAATGTTTAATATATGAAAGCTTTTCTTCCGGTGTATATTTAGACTCGTTACTTATACGCTGTGCAATATCGCTCCTTAATAATTGAAGTCTACTTCCAAAATTTATCAAGTGTTCGTTTTTATTGGGCCTAGTCCTAACTAATTCTTGGATTAAACAATTCAGATCTCGGCGATCGGAAAAACATTGAGTCAATGCATCTTTCAATGCTTTCCAATCACTAATTTCTGTGCGATTACCTACTAGAACTGCGACTCTGCCTACCAGTTTTTCCTGGATACATTCAAAAATAAGTTTATTTAATTCCGAATTTGCAAGGGAAGCGTAACCATTAATTAAGCTTTCGCATCTGTTGATAAACTTATTTAAGGTATTGCTATCACCTTCGTAAGGTTGAATGTTTTGCAATTTTGAGTTAAATAAATTCTAATTTACTTGGTCTGTCATTTTTTCTGATATTTTTCTTTCACTAAAGGTTAGATTTTTGAAAATTTCACTACTTTCAGATTCTACGTCACTACTTAATGCTTTGAAACATTCGCAGCTTGTTTCTGATTCACAATTTAACATCAAAAATTGATCGATTAAAAAAAATTTGTTTCCCTAACTACTTGACGTCCGATACGACTTGCCTAAAATTATCCCTATTAAAAGCCTTAACGGAGGATCTCAAAGGGGCGAAAGGGAAAAATCGCACTTACGGTTTTCTCTTCCCTGATCCTTTGTTGCACACTGCCTACGAGAGTCTTCTCTGGGTTCGCCAACAAGTTTTTTGGATTGCGCTGTAGCGGTTGAAACCACTCCTCAGGGTAGCCTAATTCGGTAAGTGTCACTTTTCCGCACGATGCGACGTACACACACGAATTGTCTCTGCTTTTTCGTTTTCCGAATTCCGAGAGCACAATCCTACCGACTTTTTAAAAACTTTATTTTCAAAATACAATCGAAAATTAAGAGTTTCTGCAGCAGCAGTTACAAGAATAATAATATTACTTAAAACTAAGACTTTATAGGTTCGTATACGAAAAGCTGACAATGTGAATCTCACGGTCTATTCATAGTACCATCGTGGCCAAATGCTGACATCGTAGATCTCACGGTGTCCTATCCTTATTACGTAGAAATCATTGTACATAACTCGTGTCAAATAATCTCGTGAGTCAAATGCCGTTTACCGCACTTGTTACATAATATACTATAATAGTACAAATTGTAAACATCATCCCAATGAGAATTCGCAATAAAAGCGATATTTAATGTTAACCATGATTTTATTTTGACAATGATTGATTAATTTTTCAAAGAGGCTTCCACAGGCTACTGTAATGCTTTTTATAAAACTTCTGGATTCCTCCTGCGTCGGTTTTTGCTTAGTCGAAATGATTGACTAGCCATTTCAGACTAGTCCGCACAATCCTTTTGTGTGTCATAAAGAAAGCTTCTATGACAAGCATATGTGCCTAAAGTGCTTTGAGTGCATATTGTACATTTCGTATAGGCTGTACAAGAAAAAGTTGTAAATCCAAGGCAAATAAGACCAACAGGCAGTCAAATTAAAGAAAAATAACATCATAACAGCCGACAGTCCGTCAATGCGACAGAAGACACTTTAGTTGTATATTTCTTACGACAGTATTTTCTCAAAATATGCCCAGATAAAGTTAAATGTTCTGAGAACGCGAGTTAATCATTCCCTTCCTTAATAAAATATAATGGCCGCCTGAGCCGCATCAATTGTTACACTTCTTACGCCACCATCTCATATAATACACAACCTAACTTAGAAACTTGAAGGAATCATAACTCCATGATCTGCCAATTGAAAGCTCCCCCAAACTGAAAAATTTTGAAAGAAATCAGCTTTTGTATTTCCTGTATGTTAAGTAAATTATAAACAGAATCTCTTTGATGTTTCAAGGTTTGAATTTCCGTCAAAAATTTTACTCATGCATACAATGTCAGAACCAATGTGTAATCGCGTTAAAACATTCAGCCGCTGAATTTTAGCTCTGAAGATCTGTTGAACATGTTAAATATCTGGATTATTGCTTATTTTTCTTTTGACGATTATTGCAATAGTATAGTTCCTTAGAGATTCCTTCAAAAGGAATACTTTGGCCAGATTATCAAGAAAAAAAAGAACAAAATACTGAATCTTTTATTTAATGTTTAGATTTATTTTCATATAAATGTACACTAAAGCAACAAAAACTTAATAGTTCACACAATAACAAATAATACATTTTTTGGTACATCTAATATACAAGTAACTACTCTATCAGGAAAACATATAAGCATATTGTTCTAATAGTTTACGCAAAAGGCAAAATTTGTGCTCTACAACATGTGACATACACCTCACATGCAACATTTCTCGTTGTAATAATATATTAAAAAAAAAAAAAAAACATAAAAGCTATATCAATTCCATGATTTGATTCTCAATCAAATTTGAGTTTAACTTTTTTACAATATTCTGGGAAAATGCATTCAAATATACTTCTTGTTGCGGAAAAAACGACATAGAAAATAACGTTCCGAAAAGTTCTAAAATCTTCGAATAATACATTGTATTTGATTATAGAGAAATTTTAACTCATACTCAATCTACATCACATTTTGTTTGAAAGTAAGAAAACTTTTGCTTTAGACCATGAAAAATTGCTTTCTGTGCTTCAATGCTACGGCCAAAGATGTTAAGCAAACAGTCACAATATTCTTGGAACATTAACACAATCAGATTTATTGCTTGTACACCAGTAGATGAAACTATTATTACCATCACAACACGCGATTTCAAAAAATGTTCAATGGAAACAAAATATTTTTGAAGATATTTGGTTGTCTTTAAAGTTGTTATTGATCACATATTAAAAAGCCTAACCCTCCAGATCTCCTCAGCACAACCGCCTGCATATTCCAATTGATTACCAATGAATCAAAAGCTAGACAAATTGGTGGAATATTATTATTTACATCTATAGCATCTTTTACCTATAAAAACAAATGTACAACAATGTCATATATGTTTAAAAATACTGAAATTTAGTATACTGATACAATTTTGCTAAAACATGTTGCTAGTCAAAAAAAGTGTATAGAAATTTATGTTTATCAAAAATAAAGTGTCTTAAAGGTGTTGAATCGAGTTATACATCTTAAGCATAGTAGAGATCACTAAAAAAATATATGAAATATCCAAGTACAAATTATTGCATTTCTGATAAGTAGCATCCATTTTTAAACATAAAGGATGACAGAATTATTATGTGTGCCTTCACTAGTTTATAGTAATAATCGAATCTCTGGACTTTCCAACTCCGATCCATTTCACTAAAAAAATAAATAGGTGGTTATTAATTAATAAACAATAAATTCCATTTAAACAGTATAAGCCCTGGCAGACCTGCATAACTAACTCCAAAGTACACAAAATGTAATTACCTGGTACTTCCACTAGTTCTTCAATTTTCTTAATATATTTTTTTGCGTTTTCCGGTAAATCAGAAAAATATCTGACTTCTTCTGTACTAGTTTGCCAACCTGGCATTGTTAAGTACTCAGGCTGTAAAAAAAAGTTAATTATTAATTATTATTATTTATTAATGATTTATATTAATATACATTTTTCTAATTCTCATTCTTTTTTTTTATAAAAAATTGTTATTAAAGTTTGTTTTAAAAATTATCAACCTGTACAGGACAACCCAACCCAAATGATTTCTTTCTTACCTCAACTTTCCCCAAATCTGAAGCATTAGCAGGCATATAGTTGATCTTCTTTCCATTTAACTTATAGCCAGTCGCTAATTTTACTTCTGGCAAAGTATCTAAGATATCCAACTTAGTAACACATAGTGATGTGTATCCATTAATTTTGTGCGTGTACTGAAGAAGGAATACATCTAACCATCCACATCGGCGTTTTCTCTTAGTTGTGACTCCAAATTCAAATCCACGTTCTTGCATTAGTTCACCAACTTTCTGTATAAGAAATAAAAAAAAGTGAAATCCCGTCGCAGTAAACCTTGCGAGAAAAATTTTGAGCGCAGTTTTCAGTCATAAATATTGACTGGCTTTTCATTCAAAGGATTGTTGCAATGCTTTTTAGGTACATCAGTTATGTAAAAGTTGCCTCGTTTTATAAATAAATAACAGTTTACAATAAAAAAGGAAAAAATTCTAATACAAATATTTGACTAGGAAAACATACATCCTTCAATTCAGTAGGAAATGGTCCATCGCCAACTCGAGTTGTATATGCTTTAACCACACCAATCACCTCACCTATCCTCATGGGTGAAATTCCAAGACCTGTACATACACCACCAACTGTGCAATTTGACGAAGTTACATAAGGATAGGTGCCTAAAAAAAATGGCTTTAAATGGTTCAAGAACCTAATTTTGAAAAGAGTACCATTTTTATAAAAGTTTTCAATAACAGTGTATAAAAAAAATCATTTTTTAAAATATTATTTAAGATATTTAATTAATTTTTTTATAAAAACAAATTACCAAAATCAATATCCAGCATAGCGGCATTGGCACCTTCAACAAGAACTCTTTTGCCTTCTTTTATGTTTTTATCCAAAAACGAGACTGTGTCATAAACCAATGGTTTTATTTTTATAGCGAATTTTTGATACCGTTGCAGTTCAGAATCAATATCAACCTTCAAACTTGGAAACATTCTCTGGTGGATATTTACTAAAGCTTTAAATCTATAACAAAGAACAATATACACATAAAATCAATGTGCTGAAGCAAAAAGAAAGTATCATCATCATCAGTATCAGAAAGTATCACTTACTTTTCAGCAAATTGTTCAAAATCGCCCAACAAATCACCCACTCTGATGCCATTTCTTGTAGCCTTTGAGGAATATGTTGGACCGATGCCTTTTTTAGTTGTACCCAGACCCTGACCCTTTTTGTTATTTTCTTGTTCTTGCAAGCCATCTACATTTTGGTGAAGATCAAACACCAAGTGAGCTCTATCTGATATTATTAGGCGGTCCTCCCAATTCTTTAAACCTTTTTTTTCATTTTTTTCCAGCTCCTCAAATAGACCAGGCAAATGAATAACCACACCATTGCCTGAAATAAAGATAAATCAGGTAGCATTAAATAAATTACAAATACAGTGTTAAATGAGCGGCAATTCCATTACGCCAACATTATTTGATAATCCGAAATGAAGCACAAAGAATTCAATCATGAGCGGAGCACTGCTGCAACATTTAAGTACAAAAAGTGTAATAATGCATTTTTGGGGGATCCGTATAGCGGGAAGGCACCCTTGGAGCTATAAATATTGCGATAGAACAAGAACACAGAACACAAAATTATTTTTTTTTTGCAGAAATGCATTGTAACCATTTCCCGTGCTTTAGAATAGTTGAAATTAGAATTAACGTTTGCTCTGAAATCTAAGGGTTTTCTGAACATGAACAATTTTCCTGTAGAAATACGTAATTTTCATTTTATGAATAATTTTTAATGACTTTAGAATAACCGAAACCTGTTTACATTGAAATTATTTTTCTCAATAATACTTAAAATTATTAAAAATACCGACATACTTTTATTTCGGCAGAACAATTATTGCATTTTAGATTCAAAAAAATATTTTCAATCCAAAGCAAAAAGCAATTTTCGAACTGATTTCGTATTTCCATAGGAATATTTTTGGAAAACTCTTAGAATTCAGAGCAACATCAATTTCAACTGATTTCAACTATTCAAAAGCCCGGGACTGTACAATGGCTTTTTGCAGGACTTTTTTAGCGGGAAGATAGTCTCGAGGTTATACATATGCGATAGAACAGGAAATATGTGCAGCGTGATCGGTTGTAGACTTGTGCAATTGTGCAACGTTTTCAAAAATGTAATTGTTTGCGGTCTTGAAACGCTGGGCTTGCTTGAACAGGGAGCGGCTCAACTTTTGTTTAACCGTAATTAATTACATAAACAAGGATTGTACTTTTAAATGTAGAACGTAGAATTACACATATTTTTTGGAGAAATGCATTTCTAAGTGTTTTTCTGGACATCAAAAATCACTTTTCTGCGGAAATATAAATATGTATGTTTTTAAAAATTTTAAGCATTATTGAGGCCAACGATATAGAGGCTCAAATAAAAACCCTTTTTATTAATAAGAGAAAAAACCACTTATCCTTGGATATGTATTTCGTGCAAAGAAAATGTACTACAAATACACCTGTACTAAATATATTATTGAATTATTGTTATTAGATTTTTTTGCAAAAAAACTTTTTTGTCTCGTATTTTCTCTAATTTCAGTTTTATTGTAACTGCTTTCGATTATTCCAAAATCCGGAAATGAAAATGATGTATTTCCACATTCCAAAGGCAGAAATATTTCTTTATATTATATATGTATGATTTTGGATAAAGGAAATTTGTCAGCAGCCGGCAAAGAAGATATTCCGGACATCCTTTTTATCTCAGACATGAATCTAATAAAAGATTTATGAAATTTTATGAAGTTATACGGAAATATGAAAATGTTTTCCGGTTATCGAACATGGTGGCGGTTAGACACTCGTGGATGCATAGGATAAAATCGAACATAATTGCGAAAATAAACTCACACCAATATAAATTTATGGGCGGATAAATGGAACAGCAAATCTAGATGACATCTATTATAAAGAAAGAATGATTGCAAAATTTTGATTTAAGAATAAGTAAAGAAATATTTATAATTATGTGATAATGTGCATGAGAGAACCTTTCTAACTGGACATATTTTATTAGTCTCGAAAAGAAATTTCACAGTAATATTCCATTCAGTGACAAACAGGATGTAAATAGGTTCAACAAATAAATTGTTTACAAATAAATCAAATGAAAATTGCCCCAACATTAATTAGAAGTGATAAGCAATTTATTGCAACACGTGCAACTAAAAGTACTTTGATAAAGCACTCAAACTTTACGCGTGCTTTGCAAGCAAATTTTGAATTAAATTTGTTCGCGGGTTCCAGACCATTTATAAAGATTTTGAAAAAATACTAAACAAAGAGAACCCAACAAATTGACAACTTGTGTTTATAAATTTTTAATAATAACATTTTACAATATATCAATATGAACGCTATGCATAATAAGGACAGCCGTTTAAATTTTAAAATTTTATCACATTATTTGCCTTAAGATAACCAATTTTGTGCTTTGAGTCGACAACTTGACTTAACAATAACAGGTAAGACAGTATCATTATTAGCAAGATAATACATGATTTGTCTTCCAAATTGGTTAATAGCAAACAAAAAAATACTTTTTAAAAAATATGGGAAAGAACATCTATCATAAAAATTATTATCTATTTTCCAATCGTTTTAGATAAAAATCTAAAATGTTGTTTACGACTTGTCAATAGGCTGTTGTATTATATTATGATATGAGATTTAAGCTAATGCATATCGGGTGTATTTATGTACATTTTGAAAAATGTATATATGTAAAATATGCTTGAATTTTAAACGGAACTCTCTGTATAACAATTCATTCGCGATTTAAAAGTATTATAACATACTATACATACATATTTTAAAGCTTTTTGAAGTTAAAAGAAAAAAAACTAAAATTAGGCAATTCAGGAAAATACGCGCAAGCCATCGCGATATATTTTGACAATTGAATGTTATCAAGGTGTTAAAAAATTGTGTTATGGGGAATTCATATTCAAACGATTTATTAATATAACAAACAAAATAAGAGTTTCTGTTTGTATTGAACATCTCTTTTTCTTTTTAAGTTTGGATCTTTTGTCTAAATCCATTTACCCGCGTTTTGCAAAAGGAAAAATAAAAATGATTTTTTATGTTTAACACATTGCATCTTCTTAATAAAGCATCTTCGTATAGCATCACCTCTTGACTGTCATCGATTACAGGAGAATCATGATAGGTTTTCTTTGTGATGCAGACAGAACAATTTAACTCTTAATACAAACAAGTGCAAAATTGTAAGCTTTAGCAGATCCAAAAATCCAGTAACTTTCACCTATCATTTGAACTCTGGATCGCTCGAGAGACAGAACCTAGTTAAAAATTTTGGAGTTTGGCTCGATTCGGAGCTCATATTTACATATCACATTGATTTTATGACTAACAGAGCTATTCGATTGCTTGGGTTTGTTTTTCGAACTTTAAAGGGTTTTGAGAACATCTTTACGTATAGGGAGCTGTACTGTGCGCTTGTGCGTTCAATTTTAGAGTATGCTAGCTGTGTCTGGCAACCATACTATGCAATTCACAAGGAAAGAATAGAGCGTGTGCAGCGTAAGTTCCTTAGAGGGATAGGTTTTAAATTGGGAATGTCATTTGAGGAAATAAACTATGAGATTATAAAGCTTTTGAATTTGACATCGTTGTATAAAATCATTAATAACTTGATGGATGCATTAGATCTTCTGGAATCTGTTGGTTTTCATATTTCTGCTATTAATGCAAGAAAAAAGGCTCTTTTTAACATTGATATTCAATTGAATATATAATTTCCTCTTAAGCCAACAATTATTCTATTTTTATAATTAGTTTAGTAATTTATCAATCTTACCTATGATTGATTTTGCGTTTGGTTGTATAATACCACTTGGCAGTAAATGGAAATCATATTCCACACCATTTACAACTACTGTGTGACCTGCATTATTTCCGCCCTAAAATACAAAAAAGTAATAAAAACAACAGAATCACATCACTATTTAGTTAACAGTTATGCAAGTGGGATAAACCACGACAGTTGAAAATTAACATTGTGAGTTCCTTATCTAATAATGCAGATAGCATTAAACGATTAAACGTTTTAATGTGGCTTTAATTTTGCCATTAAACTTAGTTAGTAGAGGAGATCAATTCCAATTTCTTTAATTTGTAAAAAATTGGACCAATCAACAAGGTCAGATAGAATTCATTACAAATCTTAAAGCTATCGAATAAAATAATTTAAATTCATAAATAAAAAACAATTTAAAAAAAACTTAAAATAGAACCAACTGATGAAACTACAATTCCAAGTCATGTGAATCTATATAATGTCAAAATTAAACTTTAAGCCAGAAATTACATAATGTTCAAATACATACAAAAAAACCAAATATATGATGAAACAATAAACAAAAAATTGTTTGAACGAAAGTTTTGCTTAGGTACCTGGCACCGGCAAACTAAGTCGGCTGTAGAAGCCAACAAATCAACCACTTTTCCTTTCCCTTCGTCGCCCCATTGCGCCCCTAAAATTACTGTAACTTTTTTTTCCGAAAGTTCCGATCGCGACTTTTTCCTTGGCGAACCATTCATGTTAAATGGATTTTGATTTAACCTCAAAGAAGATTATTACTTTAAACCACTCCACTTCGCTCAGTCAAATGCGATCACAACCCATGGATGATTGAAATTACAACCCAATTGATAAACACAGAACATAAAACGCATTGAACACTGTAAACCAAAGGCAGAAAGATAAATCAGCAGTTCTCAACAATGACCAGTTGTATGACGTATAACGGTCCGTTAAATCCGACGATATGATATCAATTACATTGCTCTATATTGCAAATCGTAATAAGTGTGGTATTTATTATTCTTTGTAAAGTATTTCTAAATCAGATTTTTCCAAATATGTAAGTGGTTACTACGCACTGAAAAGCAATAACTATTATAGATCAATTTAACCAATACCAAATTTTTGGATTGATGTCACTATAGTACGTCATATCACTTGTGTAGTCAGTGAGTTAAATGAAATTTTATTGTGTTAAATAGAAGCCGTATTGTATTGATGTCTTTATAGGTCATTGAAGAGTAAAATATATTATGTACTTATGTATGTATATTTCGGAATGTATACGTGATGAAATTTTTAAAAATAGATATTACGTCATTATAAGGTAGTAATCAAAAATAGTATTTCTTACAATTACAGCCCCTCTCCTCTCCAAACTCCAAACATCCTGCTGACCTCGCCAATCTTCATTTATTTATCATTTGGTGATCCATTAGTTTAACAATAGACGAAGTATTTAATTCTTTTGAAGAAAAAATTGCAACACTTCTTTGTGATGGCTTCACCCATTGTAAATCCGGTAAGTTATAGAGTTGCAGTTGAGAAATATTAATTTATTTATGTTTGCACGTACAGGAAATTCCCTATGTTGGCGATATACCAGGAGGCTTAGCTCCTGGGAAAATGATTCGTATCCAAGGTGTAACCCACCCCGAAAGCGATAGGTATATTTATCATTAATTTTAAAATAACTTTCCAAAATAATGTTGAACTTTTCGCAGATTTAATATAAACTTACAAGCTGGACCTTCTGCTAAACCAAGGGATGATACTGCATTGCATATTTCTGTAAGATTAAATCAAGGCTACATAGCTAGGAATAATTATAAAGATGGATCTTGGGGTGATGAACAAGGCAGTGGGTCTTTACCTATAGGGTTGGCTCAGTCCTTTGAAATACTCATACTAGTTGATCTAAATCATTTCAAGGTGGGGTAAATTGGACTTAATTCAAATAAGTTTGCAAACTATTTTTAGATAGCAATAAATGGTCAACATCACTCAGAATTCCCTCACAGAATGTCTGTGGAAGAAGTTACTCATTTGCTTATAGATGGTGACGTGTCTATTACCCTTATATCATATGAGGGTATTGTCATAGGTAAGATGTTTTTTATAAAAACTTCCATAATTGAAAAGTGAAATTAATCTTTGACCTCATTCAAGGAAAATTCAATATTAATTTAAATGACATGATCTATATAAATTTAATTGAGTCATCTGGGTCAGAATTAGATTCCTCTGATTCTGACGATATTCCGTTTTCTAGTTCTTTTAGGACAAAAATAACAATCATCACTATGTTTCCTAGGCTCTGGCCATATCATAGGAACACCAAAGGTTAAACTGTCTAGTCTGTCCAAAGCAGACTAAATTATGTCAAAAAAGGCCTCATTTAGTATATTTTGTACTTGATCTCTACCTATATTTGTGTTTCAGGTGGGGAATCAGCCTCTCAAGCTTCACAGTTGAATGCTGTTGGCCCACAAGAAAGTGGACAACAATATGGTCCTCCACAAGGTGGATATGGTCCCCCACCAACTAGTTATGCACCACCACCTGGTTATGGAGGTCCTCAAGGTTATGGACCTCCTCCTCCAGTAGTAAGTCTTGTTCAAGTTATCAAGAATATGTTTTTAATATTTTTTAATTATGTTTACATTAATAAGAAACTTGTTAAATTTAAAGGTATTTTGACCAATTTTGAAGTCATTGAAATTTTACAATTGATTTTTAAAAGTTTTGATCCCTGTACTGTCAAATTTTAAATAAATTTTTTTTTTGGATCTATCTGCATTTTGAAAGTGCTTTTGGGATCACAAGAATCAGTAATCTTAAAAAATTGATCGATATTTAAAAAAAATTAAGTAATTTGCTCCCATTGGAAGTTCAATTTTATTAATTATAACCATAAAAAGTGTTCTATTCATATTCATTGTCAATGTTCTAGGGTTGATTTAGTAACATGTTTTGGTCAAATTCAATACAATGTTACTTTTATGTTCTTTTCATCATTTATGTTTGACTTTACCATTTGTATTTGGCTCATTACCTGAAAATCTTTATAAATGTCCATTAGGAACAATCTGGATTTAGTAGCTTTTTAAGTCAAGCTCAAGAAGCTTTGGCCGGAGCTATTGCAACTGGAGCTGCAGAAAAGTTGCTTGGATCGATTCTACCATCTTCAGGTGGGCAGCAACAACAACCCCAGGGCTATGCTCCTCAAAATGCAGTAAGTGTATTTGTTATTTTTTGAAATATTTGTTGTTTTTAATATAAGAGAATGCGTGCAGGTACTAAAACAAAAAAAATACAAGTTGCTTTTGCAAGTAGTCACTAGTAGAGACAATTTAGAGTTGTTTTCATATGATATTAAGTTTTTGTTAGTCATATTAAATTTTATTCTTTATGAATCTTTTCCTCACAATCATAAACAAATGATGCAGGGATCAGTAACTTGCCCATCCAAAATTTAGACAAAATTTGTGGCGCAAAAGGACCCTAATTGACCTGTTTACTTTGATGCACAGTTTGTTATTTATTTTTTAAAAAACATATAAACTAACCAAAACTATTTATTTAGTTCTGCTTCCATAACATTCACAAAGTTTTCCACATTGCCTTTTTTGTGGTGTCAATTTAGTTTTGCATGCTTGTAATAATTATTGTTAATTAAAAATTGTTCATGTTTATGTCCACTGAAGTGCCATAAATATTTACCGGGTGCTGTTAAGTCTACGAGGTAGAACAAAGACTGGTGATTGTTTATTTTTAGAATATGCAGTTTTTAACTTCTCTGTGATTTAGAGGTATGGAATATATCCAGAATTGCCAAAAGAGGACGCTACAGATATTATCAACAGTTCTGGTGGTGTAATCACAACAAATCTGAAAAATCCAGGGCTTCCAGCAGATAAACATCTTACACAAAACCAAGAACCACCTGAACACAGACCAGATTTAATTGAAAATTTGTTGAAGATGTTAGCGCATGGAAAAGGTCAATCATTAAATCATCAACCAAACATGGATCAACAGAATAAATCACCTACAAATTATCAACCTCCCGAAAATATGTTTCCTCAAAATGAAACAAGTGGTTCAGACATGCTTACTAGCCTGATTTCAGGACTAATATCTCCAAACACCAATCAGCAGAATATACAATCTCACAGTCAATATCCAAAAAATTCTCCGATTGAAGGAAACACTGTACCTCAGGACCCTCAAAATTCAGATCTGATAACCAATCTACTCTCTAGTTTATTACCTAATAGCAGTAACACACAGAAATTACAAGTTCAAACTCAACCCCTGGTAACTTCCCAGGAGACCACACTTCCACAAAATAAAAACACTGGCACTGATTTGCTAGCAACTCTATTATCAAGTTTAGTACAACCGAATAATGAAACTGGTTTAGGACAAGTTAACCAAACATGTCAAAATCAACCTCCAAATCAACCAAACCAACAGCAGCCAACTGCAGAGCTGATAACAAATTTATTATCAAATCTTCTAAAAAGTGGAAGTTTGCAACCTACACAAGGACAATCTCAAATACCACCACAAATTCCACTTCAACAGGCGGGAATGAACCACGGACAAAATCAGCCTCCTCTTCCCAGTGAACAAACAACTAACCAATCTGAAAAACCTAACAGTGTACCTGACCTGCTCCACCCAAATGTCCAAGTGAGTGTATATGAATAAACAATCACCTACATACTGATACAACAGTTCGCTGACATATATGAGACTGATTGGTTATTTTCTTAGTGCTTTGGTTCAATTAACCCTGTTAAATATATACTAATAAATAAATACTTGGAATTGTTGTTAACAGAAGAAGCACTTGTTTTAAAAGAGGCATAAGAATGCATGATTAGAAAGAATTGCTCATATTATTTTGTTGAAAACAACACCAAAAAAAAAGTTTCTTTTTTTTAGTAGTTATATAAATGATCAACCATTTTCATATATCAGTCCATACACATATTTTGAAATGTGTAAAAAATTATAGTTGACAATGTTTCGGCTAGACATATATACCTTCATTTGGCCTATATTTTTCTCTTGATTGAAAATGGTAAATATCCTGCATGAAGTACATGAAGCCTATTATCTACGCTATTATCTTGATTCGGGTTTAAAGGCCGTCGTCGGTTGGAATTACTTCCTAACGTTTCGCTAGCTCGAGTGGCGAGCTTCTTCAGAGGTCTTTCCATCTCCGATGTTGGACGTAGACTGACGATTTCTCCTGCGCAGGTTGTATTTATGCCGATTGGTGGTGGGCGGGGCTTGTTCCGCTTCGGTTGGTCTCGGGATATCGATCGGTACTGCTCGGGCGTTCCTAAGGATCAGGTTCCAGATTTGGTTGAGTCTAAGGGTCTTCTCCTTTCTGTTGAAATTGTGTGGGTGTTTTTGTATCTCAATGGCTTCCCTGACTAGTCTGTTGTGATAGCCGTTGACCGATGCTAGTAACTTACAGCTCTCAAAGTGTATCCTGTGTTCCCCGCTGCCCAGTGCGTGTAGAGCTACTGCAGACTTCTCTGTCTGTCCTAGCCTGCAGCTTGCTTTATGTTCCTTAAGTCTCGTTCCCATTGATCTCTTGGTAGTTCCGATGTAGACCTTTCCGCATGAACACGGAATGCGGTAGACTCCTGCAGCTAAAAGTGAGTCCCTCTTGTCCTTCGCTGACCTGATGGTCTGCTGGATCTTCTTTGTAGGCTTAAAGATTGTTTTGATGTCGTGTCTTTTCAATACTCTGCCAATCCTGTCGGTGACACTCGGAATATACGGCAGATATACGTGGGAGGTGGAGGGTCGTTGTTCGGTATCCCGTGATCTTGATGATCTTGAGTTCATTGATCTCTCGATCTCCCTCTTGCTGTAGCCATTTGCCTCGAACGCAGTTTTCAGGTGTTCAAGTTCGATCTGGAGGTTCTCCGGTTCGCAAATCCTTCGGGCTCGTTCTGTCAGAGTTCGGATAACCCCATACTTTTGACTTGGGTGATGGTTGGATAGAGCATGCAGGTATCTGTCCGTATGGGTTGGTTTTCTGTACACTGTGTGGCCCAGCTTGTTACCTCGCTTCCTCACTAGTACGTCTAAGAATGCAAGTTGTTGGTCATTTTCAGTCTCCATAGTAAACTGGATGCTGGGATGCTGACTGTTGAGATGCTGCAGAAAGTTGTTGAGCATGTCCATACCATGTTTCCAAATCACGAAGGTATCATCCACGTACCGGAACCACGTTGCTGGCTTGTACTCTGAGGTCTCGATCGCTTTTTCCTCAAAGTGTTCCATAAATAAGTTGGCTATAACCGGGCTTAATGGACTTCCCATTGCCACTCCGTCGGACTTCAAAAAGTTTGCAAATATCGACAGGGAATATCCTGTTCACCAGGTCCAAGCAACTCTTCAGAGGTACTTTGGTAAACAGTGAGACGACGTCGAAGCTCACAAGGATGTCGTTTTGTTCAATATTGATATCTTGAATCTTGCGTACGAAGTCGGTGGAGTCCTTTATGTAACTGGTGACGTGTCCTACGTGTGGTTGCAGCAGCGATGCCAAGTGTTTAGCCAAGTAATATGTTGGTGATCCGGGTGCGCTAACTATTGGTCTTAACGGGACATCTACTTTGTGTATCTTAGGTAGTCCATAGAGCCTTGGTGGAACAGTCTCCGTCCTCAAAATGCGCTTCTTGATTTCTTCTGACAGTGATGATGACTTGATGAGCCGGTTGGTAAGACGTAGTCTAGCTTGCGTCGGATCCTTTTTCAGGGGTTTGTAGCTTCCCGGGTCCAAGAGTTCCTCAATCTTCCTTTCGTAGTCCTCGGTCTTCAGAAGAACGGTTGCGTTTCCTTTATCCGCTGGGAGTATGATGATACCCTCATCCGTGTTCAGGCTACGCAGTGCCAGTCCTTCACTTCTCGTCAGGTTAGACTTGGGTGGTTTTGCCTTTCTGAGGATGTTGGCTGTCTCGATTCGTATCTCTTCGGCATCTTGGTCCGGTAGGTTCTTGACGGCTGCTTCCGTGCTGGAGATGATCTCTTCAATCGGAATGTGACGGGGAGTGATTGCGAAGTTCCCTCCTTTGGTTAGCACTGTTCTCTCGACCTCCGTGTCCGTCAAATTGACCACGAGTGACTCACTGTCTAGGCTTGCTGTTTTGGGCGCTTGTTTTTTCGCAAACTTCTCGTACTTCCTTATCTGTTGCTCCTTTGTGCGGTCCAGTTGGTTCCTCATGTTGGAATGTGAGATTGCATCCATTCTGTCCCAATTCTGTTGTTCGATCTTGTTGCCCAGTGTTAAGTGCAGGCCAAGAAGTTCCTCGTCCGTCTTCGCAAGGCTACGACGAGTGTGGTGAATTCGTTCCCGGAGAAAAGCTTTCTCAGTCCTGACGTAGATCCTGTTTGCCTTCGCTGATTGAAGAATTCGTTTCTGTCTAAGGAATGCTGGTATGATGTTGGTGTCCCGGCAGCGGCACAGAAACGCTAAAGTGGCGAGTAAGTGCGCCTTTTGCTTCCTTATTTTGTCCAGTCGTTGATACTGTTTACATGTTTCCTCCCCGTAGAGGCGTCTGATAAATTGGTTAAGGCTTTCGCGGCCCGTTGATAAGCTATTATCTTGATTCGGGTTTAAAGGCCGTCGTCGGTTGGAATTACTTCCTAACGTTTCGCTAGCACGAGTGGCGAGCTTCTTCAGAGGTCCTTCCATCTCCGATGTTGGACGTAGAAGACAATTTCTCCTGCGCAGGTTGTATTTATGCCGATTGGTGGTGAGCGGCGCTTGTTCCGCTTCGGTTGGTCTCGGGATATCGATCGGTACTGCTCGGGCGTTCCTAAGGATCGGGTTCCAGATTTGGTTGAGTCTAAGGGTCTCCTCCTTTCTGTTGAAATTGTGTGGGTATTTTTGTATCTCAATGGCTTCCCTGACTAGTCTGTTGTGATAGCCGTTGACCGATGCTAGTAACTTACAGCTCTCAAAGTGTATCCTGTGTTCCCCGCTGCCCAGTGCGTGTTCAGCTACTGCAGACTTCTCTGTCTGTCCTAGCCTGCAGCTTGCTTTATGCTCCCTAAGTCTCGTTCCCATTGATCTCTTGGTAGTTTCGCTGTAGACCTTTCCGCATGAACACGGAATGCGGTAGACTTTTGCAGCTGAAAGTGAGTCCCTCTTGTCCTTCGCTGACCAGATGGTCTGCTGGATCTGCAGAAGTAATTCCAACCGACGACGGTCTTTAAACCCGAATCAATAGCTTATCAACGGGCCGCGAAAGCCTTAACCAACCTATTATCTACATTGCATGAATTACTCTGGGAATTGTTCTGTGCTTTGTTAACTATGTAAATGATCAATTTTACAATATCATCAAAGTTGCTTTTAATTTCCAGCAATATGGTCAGTATCCTCATCCTCCACAGCAAGAGCAAAGGGGTCCAGTTGAATCTCTTCTTTCTGGTTTATTGTCTAGTGGCGGCCAGCAACCTCAAACGGTAAGTTTATATCTAAATAAAAATTAACGATGGAATAGCCTTGTTTCAGTTCCAACGTATACAAGTAGGAACCGAGATTCGCAATATTTCGTCTTTTTTATCTAATAAAATATGTAATATTTGTTTAAGGAAAAGAAGCCTGTTCAAATTTCTTATTTGTTGGCTTTACGGGTGTAATTTTGAATATACAATTTTATTACAAAAATTCAGAACTCAAAAGGAAGGGAGCAAAATTTAATATGGCCAGGAGCGAGAGAATTATACGGGATATCGAAGGTTCATTTTATTTAACAAATGAATAGATTGATGATTTAGATTAAATACAAATTGGGTTTATGTTTCAATTCAAATGTTAAAGAGGGTTCCAGATTTTTTTTTTCACTTTTTTTTTGTATTTTAGCAACAACCTCAAGGTAGCGATGCACTGGGTAGTATATTCTCATCGTTGGCAGGCTCACTCTTCCAAGGTTCAAGAGTAAGTAAATATATTAGTTCTTGCCAACCTTTTATTAAAATATTCAAATTTATTGCAGGATTCCAGTCGACCAAATTATTAGAGGTCGTTTCATAATTTTACTGATTGAAATATATAAAAACGCTTTTATCGCTTGTAGGCTACATTTATTAGGACCTAGACCTGGTTATGGTATTTAGTTTTTTAAATTTATTTATTGTTGTGTCGGTGTTTATATACATAGATGTTGAAATTAACTTATTTACATAAAATTTTTATTTTTTTATAGTTACTGACTTTTTACTTCTTTTATTATAAATCTCTATAAAAAAAAATTGTAAGGTAAGCGCTAGTGCCTAGTGTTATAAAGCTTTAATATTTGCATTGTTATTTCCTGTTGTTGAATTTGGTGCTTTTGTAACTTAAATTTTGAATCATAGAGATATAGAAGTGCCTCGATCTAAGCGAGTAGACTGCACAAAAAGCGAATATAGATTATAAGTTTTGAAATAGCTTTTAACTGTTTTTCTAATTTACGTCGAAACACGTTCTTGATTGTAAAGATTATTTCCAGTTATAATTTTTTTTTTTTGAAAGATTAAATGTGATTTTTGCGACCTGGGATGTTTTTTTTATTCTACAGCGCTAGACTGCCAAGTTGATTACTATATGAAATAGATAATCAACCTTCTAATCAATGATTTGCAAAAGTGTTTTGATTTCACTATAATTGTCCGACAAAGGTCTTCACTGCTGCTGGTGACAAAGCATACTTCCGAGAACTAGGCTTAGAAAGTCTATCACTATAAAATTCTTTATCTTCGGAAGTTTTTTTACACTTGCAGACGATAGATCTTGCATTGAAACATACCTCAAAAGTCACATTGAAGTGTTATCTATATTATCCAAACAGCAAGATTATTTTTGTTATGCCAACTGCGAACGAATGAAAAAGATGAAATGCCTTATGTAAACCTCTATTTTATTATCACTGCACTTACTTATGTACTTATGAATTGAAGATTGTAGCCCAAACGACTTGCGAACTTATCGGTGATTTGATAATGCCATTGAAGTTTAAGATTAATATTTATTTAAAGCAATATTTTTTTGTTGTAGTATTTTGGCACAGAGCATGATTTTATTCACAAATAAATTTTAGAAATGGCTCAGTTAAGAATAATATTTACCCTAGCAAGGATTTGAAATACCCAGTCTGACTAAATCGATGCGACATCCCAGTCTGACACTCGGAAATTAAAAATTCAAATAAGACTACAATTTTTGAGACTAAAAGTAAGGCCATAATAAATTTTATTTCTGTAGCCTATCCTCTTAATTTAAAAGGGAAAAAAATACTTCCAAAGAAGCACTTGATTTTGTTAGCAAAGAAAACTTTCTTTAAATTTTGATTGATATATTTAATAATTATTACACAAACTATAAATAAAATTAAGGTAAAATGCACTTCGGCAATGTTAAAATTACATTGGAAAAACACAAAAATGAGCTAGTGAAACGAAACACTTAATTTCATATTATTAAGATTTTATAATAGCTTAATAAGAATTAAATATTATAGTTATTGTATACATTAGATAGAAAAAAAAATATGAAGGTTGGCAATAGCAAATAAAACACTTTTAATTTCCAAAATAAGTTTCATAACAGTGTAATAAAAATGAAATATTAATTATCGGCGCACTTCAAGGGCATCAAATTGATTTCACAAATGATATTTTACCCAATAGTAGCATCCCTCTGCAGGACATTGAAAAACAGTCAATAGAATACACAGCCCTTAGGAGCCACTTAGTTAGAGTCAGAGTCTGCTCCTATATGATTCCTAAAATTCACTTTTGCCTTTTTCACTCTTTTCCTAAACTTTTCATATTTTAATTCTTCATCAGAACTAGGGGTGTTATTTAAAGTTGTTGAACACTCTTGGTGATTTCTGAGATTTCTAATGGAATATGCGCTAGAACTCGAACAAGGACCTGTAGCACAACCACTATCTGATGCACTAATGGTGCGCCTCTTTTTAGTTGGTGTGTGATAATCATACTCAAAATCAGTTTCACTATCAGTAGCACTTAAGACAACACTCCTGTTGGTTCCATTCACTGGTCCACCTCCACTAGTAGAAGCACAGCCATCAAGATATTTTCTGTCAACAATTTGAAGAGTTTCTTGTGTAGTTCCGCTAGTCGAGGCTCTAGATGAAATTTCATTTCTTGTACTGCGATTGGAGTTGCCGTTTGACATTTCAAGGGCGGAAATATACTTATCTTGGGTACCATTCAATGGAGTTGGAAGAATATTTATTAAGTTGTCTTCCTCTGCGGTATTATTCGATTCATGATTGCCATTGGGCAAAGAAATCTCTTCCTCCGAATCTTGATCGGTAACCTAAAATTTATATTAATATTATTAATATTAACATTATGCTCTTACAGCATCTATATTTGTTAAATTGATTACAAAGATGATATATCAGCAATGGCCCCTAGTACTAATTTTAGTTTCTAGACTCAAAAAGATGTGGTCCAATCCACTTCCCTTTAAAAAATTTAATAGTATGATTTATCTGTTATACATTAGTTGTGCGCAAGATAAACAACATTTGGAACCAATACCTTATCAAATGTTATCGAGAGACTGCCTTATCTAACTAAGCCTGTATATGACATCTTGTAGCGTTCTACAAAACAAGGAGGTGTTGCTCCAAGCAATAATAAAAAAAGAATATTCTTTTAGAAACCAATACTTACTCTAAATACAGCATTTGAACTGGTAATTCCGGTACTTGTGCTTGGTCCATCTAATAAAGTATTTGAATTGGATCTATCACTATCTCTTAAACTCTGTCTAGTACGGTATGTATAAGTCCTGAAAACAATATTTTTCTACAGCTTGTTAAATACCGACCCCTTATTATTTTATTAACATATTTCTAAACAAGGATCTCTGAAGCTACAGTTGATTCTAACAGAAACACTTATTTGCATGTATATAAAACTTTGTATAAAAACTGGGATTGAGAATTTAATTCTGTAGTAATATAAGTAATAAATACCCAGTCTAAAAATGCTTCTTTGATAAAGAAAGTTAACGCTTTCTAGCAGAGGTATTTGAATAAACAGTGAACAAAACTGTACTAGTTTCTCAATTTTTCGAGTTCTGATTGAATTAAAAATGCTAAAAGTATTATTGAAAGTTTCACGTAATAATAAAAGTTAAATCAAGATAAATTATCTACAGGGAACTTCCTCAACAATACTGGAATTTGTCAATAAATTTAATTTTAAACGGTTAGTGCCGTTTCGTCGATGTTGATATCTCAAAAAATTTTATTACAGAACATGAGCGTTTTTTATAACAGAATTTTATGTCTTGGGAAATTATCTTATCTTATCTTATTATATCTATTTAACAAAATAATGAATAAAACCCGGAGTTAAATTTTGCAATAAAATATTTAAATTGGAAAAAGCTAAGAAGTTTTAGTTACCTATTATTTTCCAAAGTTGATTTATTTTTTCTTGTTTCTCCAAATACATTTTTTCTGAGATTTTTTCTGGAACATCCATTTAATTTTTGCTGCGCCTTCTGTTTCATTTTTCGCTTTTTCATTTTCTCCTTTAACAAAGTTCTGAAATGTGATATTTTTTTTAATGTAAATTTTAGAAAGTTACAATCACCAACCTCTGCACTGAACTTGGCGACTTATTGTGTGCCATCTTGGCCAATCGATTTCTTTTCTTCGATATGAGTTGGGCTATTTTGTTGTATTTGTGCTTCTTTGGTTCCTCATTTGTAGAATTTCTTCCATTACGAAACATTTTTGAAACAAGTTTAGACCAATCTTGCTCCTGGTCATCGCTATCGCTATCAGTTGAAAAGAGATCTTCAGAACTAGATACCCATCCTTCAATCTCTCTTTGAATTAAAGAATCAAAAAATGCCATCATTTTGGCATCTTCAAGTGTTGATTGGTCACTATAGTCATGGGAGATCCTCTAAAAAGTTGTATTTTAGCATGCAAACATTACCATGTAACAAAAACATACCTCACCACCTCCACCCACCAACTCAACGTAATCTTGATGTGAATAGACAATACGAGCAGGATCACAATGTTCCCTCAAAAGAGATCCTCGCCAAGTTCCTATCGGGATAGTACTCCACAATTTGATCATTTTCTCAACCCCTGATGATGCTATTAAGTTGTTATGTTTATTGTAACGAACTTGATTTACAATGGACCTATGACCCCTTAGAACCATATGTGAGGTACCCCACTCTGCTGAAAGAAATCATTTCACATAATCATTAATTATATTTTATGGCTTGGGAATGACCCATCATTTTGCAAAGTAGAAAGTTTTAAGAGGAAAAATAATAGTTAATTAATGAATTATCTCAAATATGTCATCGTTAAATTCTTTTAAAATTATTTTATATGAAGTATTTACAGAAATTTGAGGAAATATTCTGATCAAAAAACAAGACCCATACAAAAATAATTTTCCAAGTTAAGATTTATCACATCTCCGTTACATTTAAAACTCTCATATAGAGACTTTGTATGAAGGACTCATAATCTCACCCAAGTTTCACCTCGACAGTCATTATACAAATATGTTGTCAAGCAAGAGAACTAAAGAAAGATAAAAATGCCTTAAAAATCCTCTGGCGAAACTGGATCATTGAAGGTTGCAAACTCCTACTAGATGGATGGAGACTTACCATTGTCTTGAGGTACTTTCCACATATATAAATTAAAGTCATCAGATCCACTCAGGACATATTCGTCATTGTCACCAGCAAATGAACAAGTCTTCATTGTACAAGAGTTGTAATACTGGGGATGATAAAACTGGCACACAGCTTTCTCACACTGGGTTTCATACAACACAGGAGGCAATCGCCGCCTCAAAGCCAACACCATTTTACCAGTTGAATTGAAGCAAGCACTAATTCCACTTGCTTTACCACTACTTACATCATAATGGACTAATTCTCTAAAAATTTTTCAAATTTATTTATGATATATAAAATGGAAATTTATACTTTCCAGATATTTAATCACTACTTACTCTTTTGGTTTTCGGCAGTCCCATAAGACGATGCCCTCCTCTGAATTAGCAGATACCAAAAATCGAGGGTTAGTGGGATTGAACATCACAGAATGAAAGCCAGTCTTTTGTTTTGCAAGGACTTGCGCCTCTATAAAAACATCTCTTTGAAATAATTATTGAAGTTGCAGTTGTAAACATAATTTTAATTTTTTCTCCATATATTGTTCTCTAGGAGCAGTATTTATTTATATTTATTAATTAAAATAATAATAAATTGTAATATTAATAGGATAAATATTATTGGGCAACACTTGCCTTGATTAGGTGCCTCACGAACATCAAACAATAAAAGTCTCCCATCTTCACCAGCAGTTGAAATTATTTCATCATTCTGAGGATTAATACTTAACCCATATACTGGTTTTCTATGAGGAATACTTGTTATGGCATTTCCACTACAAAGGAATAGAGTACAAATGAAAACAGTTTGTAAGCAGAGGTTTGATTGTTTTGCACAATTAAGTAATGTGGAACTTAATAACTCAATAACTTTGATAAACTAAAGATTCAAGGCACAAAAAATATATTTATTTTGCTTACGAATAAACTTCATGGATAATAACTTGGTCATCATTTCCTCCAGAGAAGATCCTTTCATTTCTTGAATCAAAGGCCACACAAAAGATATTGCTAACATGTGGTTTTCGCATTACTACCGGACTACCTTTGTCATATATTGATTCGAGGACTGACCATAACAAGACTCTTCTATCATCTCCACCTTAAAAAATTAAAATACATATTTTATACAATACATTGTCAGAATTGTCTAAAATATTTTTGGGGATTAATCAATTTGTTAAATACTCTTATTCCCTCACCTCATGTTTAATTCATTTTTTTTCTATTCAAAATTCAGCTAAAAAGGTAGGTAATTTTCGAAAGTTTATCTAACATATTCATTTTATGCATTTTGGATAGCAACTAATAATTATCTAAGCTTCTTTTAGATATGGCCACCACTGTGTGTAGTAGGAAGTTAGCAACTTTGAAATAATATAAATGATTAATTCAATACCTTTGGCACTCAAATTTCGTAGAAGGATAGGAATGTGATAATTCAATACTTACCAGAAACCAACAGTTCACCCTCAGCAGAAAATTCAATAGCGTTAACACACCCATAATGAGCAAAAAGATCTTTTCTATAAAAGTTTCTAGCCCTTGATAACCGTTCCGAAAATATTCTATTTTTTATCAACAATGTATCATCGTATTGTCTGTCCACTACGTATTTTAAAGGATTTAATACCGATGGCCTAGCCATTAGAATTTTATATAAAGTTTATTAACTAAACAGCCACTTTTGTTGACAAAAGTCCACCTAATACATGCACGTCAAACTAAGAACTCCGTCGTGTCACAATCAGCTGTTCTGTGTATTGTCGAAAACATACTGCTTGTAGATACAAGCTGGAATAATGAAAACTTTATCTGATAGGCATTTGAAATGCATTATCAAATAGCAAGCCAAATAGTCATTAAATATCCTCATAAATTAGCATGGTAAATTCCAGGAATGATTTTAATAGACATTTCTTTATTTTTGGAAATTATCGATATGGATTCATACTTCAATTCGACAGAGACGGCTTGAGCCCTAATCCAATATTCTAATTTCCCCTCCCACATTGTACCCGATCTTGCAATATTTTTCATGCACAATAATTTTCCCATCATTTTTTGAACACCTTCATCAAGAAAATTATGACGTTCCAAAACTCAAAACTTCCTAGTCTTAGTCAAATTACCACTTATTATACAGTAAGAATGTTCAATTTTTGAACAATCTTACCCAAGGTATTTAAAATTTTGCACACAAGAAGTTTTAGACACTGTTTATGGATTGTGCAAAAGTTATTTAAAAAATAAATTAACAGTTTTCAATATTTATGGAGATGTGGGTGAAGTGGGTATTGAACCATTTCAATCCGATCAAACACAATATTCAAAGATCACGAGAGAATTATTGGAAGCCATCTTGATTCCTACAAATTTGTCTGCTTTTTTAATATCATACTTCGTATTAGTTTTTTAGTTAAATATTCAATATGAATTTTAAAAACGATGAGACTAGCTACAGTGTTAACAATTGATGATTGATGCTTAAAGATATGGCGTTTAGAATATTTTGTGAAAACGTGTAGAGAAAAGCAATAGTAAAAAAATAAAACAAAAGCAACATGATAAAATAGGTGGCAATTAATGTTTTATCAGCCGTTTTTTTTTAAACAAATTTAATTATATGTAACCACATCCGATCTTACCGGATTTTTGCGTTACGCATTGAGTTTAACTCAGTGGCGTAGTGCGCTCCGCTATGTTTCGATTAGATTTTTTTTTCAAAATGTGCAAAAATCCTCCGTCCAAAGATATGGAAATAAATTTTGTATCTGTGTCATAAAGGTAAAGTTAAATAACACGGGTGATATGTTAACCCGGTTAAAACTAAGTCTAAGTGTTAAAATTCAAAATCGAATCAATACTTCTATTATTGTTTCCGAACTATTTTCCGGAATATGTTAATAGTACATTATGCAAAAGGTTTAATAAATGTTATTTTAGTCACGAAATTGTTTTGGCACTAGCAGAGGAAGTGCTTAATAAACGAAGTAACTGAATAAGTTCATCAACGTGTTGCAAAATGTACATTACTACTACTACAACCCTTAGTTTTGGGTACATTTTTGAAAAACGTCAACACAATAGCTAAAATCTATCGAAAACATCCGATCGCTCTCAAATAGCTTGGGACTGTGGATAACGAAACTGATTGGGTATTTTATAGTACCGAGAAGAAAAATAGTTTTTGTATATCTAAAAATGTTGCCGCTATGTAATTTTAGTTTCTATTTTCTATTAACCATCCAAGATTATGCAAGAAACGACCATGGATTGCAATAGCGTATGAAATCTATATAATGCAAGATTAATGTTCCCAAAACAGCGCAACTCGGGGCAAAATTTTAATAAATAATATTTACGGTATTCAAGAAATAATTTAAAAAAATGTATATAGGTTTTCGGAAAATTTCTTACCCTAATTAATAAATTAGATAAGGGATTTATTCTGGGACACTCTGCATCAATATTGTGTACTTCGTACTTCATCGCCAAGAGACATTTTTATTCTGTTCGCATCACTTTAGGTAGGTAGGTTATGCTTATATGTCTACATTTGCGTCGATCTGACACTGTTACGCCAATGAAATTCTCTTGAACAATTTTAATGACTGTGTGATGCAAACTATTCTAATAGTCGTTTAAAATTTTGCATTTGAAAATATGCTAGTGTCGTATTTTTTGTTATGGTCAAAATTGTTTCTCTCTGTAAATGCATTCAACATAGATGTACGTCACCCAATTATTATAGTTAATCCAGACAAATTACAAAATAAAACTTACTTCGGTTATTCGTTGGGACTTTTTTCAGAGAATAGCGGAGGGTGGTAAGTATCATTTGCATTATTCATTAATTTTATTTTTGAATAATATTTAGTTTTCGTTATTTTTTGCACCATTGTGAAAACAGTAAAAGACCAATATCCAAATATGTGGATAATTCATTATAAATATTCCAAAATGAATACACAGAAACTAGCAAATCGCTTTATATAAAGGAAGTAAATGGCGGTGAACTACAAGAAAATAAAATTTCGGCACCAAAATATTTGTATGTGCGTCGGATTCCATTTTGTTCAAAACCCAAAATATAATTTCGATTTTGGAAATGTTTTGTTAGTTTCTTTATTATTATGCTTCAAAATTATTGCTTTTTGCAAATTGGTATTGTCGGATATACGAATTATTAGGAAAGGTATAATTCTGTACAAAGTTTACCATAAAATGTGGTATTTTACCATTATTTTTTTTACCATTACAAAGTACAATGGCGTGTTTCACCGGGAACTTCCTTGAACTGTTGTTGCGAAAATATCAGTAAAACAAATTTGAAAATTTTGCAATACACTGAAGTCCGGCTTATAAATATTTTTTAATTGGCAACTAAGTGCATTATTTTAGAGTAACATTTTTGTTTTCAATTTCACAGAGGGCTCTAGATGCTAATCATAAGTTATATCATTTAGTAGATGTATTTAAAAACACTAAATAATCCCAAATATGGAGATTTGTATTACCTTTTTGTTATATTTACTGATCGATTTAAGGATCACGGCAATTGGAGCACCTGCTACGACCAAGGATGGAATTGCAAACGTAGGAACTTTGTACACATGCCCATTTCTCGAAAATTGTACAGAAGTTCATTACAAAACGATAAGTATGCACATTTTTTTTACAAATTAATTTAGGAGCATTATAAATCTACCAATAAGTACAAAGTTTAAGTAATTTGTACAGCTAAGTTTTTGTTTACGTTCATAAGTTGATAATTTTTAGGCGGGTATCCACATAAATTGAGCGGAAATTCTTGGATAGGTGGATCCATTGACGTTAGTAACAAATTTAGAAAATTATGTGTAAGTTGTACGAATTCGTTATGTTTTGATTCGATTAATTAGCAATATATATATATATATATATATATATATATATATATATATATATATATATATATATATATATATATATATATATATATATATATATATATATATATATATATATATATATATATATATATATATATATATATATATATATATATATATATATATATATATATATATATATATATATAAAAAAATAGTCATTGTCAGCTATTGTAGTTATTTGGGGTTGTATACACCAAATACTTGAAGTTATGGTCCCCTTACTAATAAAACATATCAATTTCTTACAAACCAGTGCTAAAGACAGGATAAGTCTTTAAAAATTATTGCATTTGAGTTACTCGCAAAAGGGTATGTCCTTTGATATGTACAGGACACGTGAATTTTTGCATTTATAACGCATTTTAGACTCATAATCATAATATATTTTAAAAATCTTTTTTTTTTTCAACCCTCAGGTTTCAAGCGTTGGGGTGCACATAAAATAAGATTATTGCTGGGTCGAAGCGTATAAAGATTTAACTTTTTAAGATTTTTTTAACTTTAACGCTTTCGCCAGTTCATTTTTTAGCCATGAAAATTCAACACAGTCTTAACTATTTATCCTGTATTTTAGGTTTCCTCATTTAGATGGTATCAAGAAGTGGCACTACCTGCCCCCTTTATAATTATGACTGGAGGGTTATTTTTAACAAATTTAAATAAAACTTCTGTTGCATCATTATCGCCACTAAAAAATGGTAAGTGTTGATTTTTAATGGAGCATTATAGCATACGGACATATCTGACACCATGATTATTTTTTTCCAATATAAGAGTAACGATCAGTTAAAGAAAAGTATGCGCAACATAAAATACTTTTTGCTTAGTATGGTATAATTTTTTTAGACCTACATACTAGTTCAAAAGTTTTTTACTACGGAGAAGCCGCCGTAGGATTCTCTATTCATTTTCCTTCAGTAAGTATCCAAATCCAGTGCAGCGTGTAAGTAAACTAATAAAACCGATTTATTTTTTTATTAAGTTATAACCGTAGTCATTTGTTTTATAAAAATGCTTTTGGAAAAGGTAGACTTTATTTACAGCCTGTAAGGCTTGTCAATGTGAAACGATTAAAGGTGATTGGTAAGATATTTATCGCAAAATAAAATAAGTAGATACAATAAAAGTTGCCTAATATTAAACAATTTTCGTTCTTCTTAAAGCAGCAGTTACTTATGTGCAGTGTGTTTATATGACTTGTTGTGTTAGAATGCCGATGAACTACTCCTGGGTGCCCCAGGCATTAACAACTTCTTAGGTTCAGTGGTGAAGATAGACAATTTTTTCACAAAGCAACATCAGGTCGTGGAACCTGCAGGAGATGACTACAATGAATTAGGAGGTAAGGTGCATTAAAAGTTTTTTGTAACATATACAATGGAGTCGTGATTATATTACTGAACAAAATATTTTAGATAACTTTTATTATGGTAAAACAAAACCGAGATAATTCAATGGGAGCTATGATTGTGATCATACTAGTAACAGTTTCTTGTCAGTTTTTTGCCAGTGCCGACTTGCTATCCTCGGAAAACAAGTCGATACTGGCAGTATTGCCAATCTAATAATATTTTCGAATTTTTGCTAGCTATCACTTTCCGGTGAGATACCTTGCTTATTGCAGAAATTATTTTGAAAAGTCGGTAAGCTAGTTTTAGTTTGTACGGCTGCCCATTGTACATTTTTCCAGTACTAGTTTTGCAATTGCAATTGTGACAAATAGAATGTTTTAAAGGGAACAACATTAGAAAAAATATTTAAGTTGACTCACTTTCAGGGTATTCGGTGACATCGGGATATTTTTATAATCGAAATGAACTGTATTATGCGACGGGAGCCCCCAGAGGAACGTATGGGAATGGGAACACTCTTAATGGACTGGTAGGCGAATATTACTTTATTTCTAAAATATACGTTTGTTGAATGATCAAATATAAACTAACTAACTAACAACTAAACTTGTTGTAAGGATAATAAAGTAATCCGCGGGTAAGTTACTACATTTAATACAATTTCATGATTAGATGATGATTTCATGATTAGTTTTGTATTAAAAATTAAAATTAACACATACCCTTATTTAAAAAAAATATTCAAGCAATCACAAAAGTTTCCATCATGGTGTATAGAGTGAGCAATACTCGATATCCCAGCTTCAGAGAAATTAAAAGCGATAGAAAAGTTAAGGCAAAAGATTCATAGATGGAATGAAATAAAATCCATTTTAGAATTTTTAAAACTCGGAAACTGAAAACTAACTTACATTTTTACAGAGTTAAAAAGATATATATTTTTTAGGCACAAATATTGCTTTAAAGGTTACTTTGTTGTTTTTATTTTTTATCTTCTGCAACGCTATAATCTCTGCACAAAAATGCGAAACGAAAATACTCTTTTGGTTTAATCCAAACCTTCATCCGTATTATATAATTTTTTCAAAATCACAATTTCTAAAACAAAAAATTATGGAGCATATCGATTTGGATAGTTTATCATGTTATTATGTTATGAAAAAAAGCCACATGGAACGGAAAATTCAAAAAATGTTTTTCTAACAAATTCGCTCTACATCGACACGGTTACCGAGATCTAAAGCTTCTATAAAAGCGTAGATTCTACTAGAAATTAACCCCATTTCTCTGCGAAATTCAAATGACTTTTCTTAAATGTTCAAAAATCCAGGTATGTTTCCGAAAAAAATAAAAATATTTTAGAAATCAAATTTGCAAATTTAACGTAAGAACCTTTTTTAAAGGTCCTTTATCCTTAGATACCAGAGGGAGATTTGGAAAATACTGTAGAAAATAGAAAATGTGATAAGTAGACGCGAAAAATCAAAAAAATGAATTGAATAGGCACATTAAATTAGCATTTATGAATTGCGTCCTTTTTTCATAATAAACTTTTACGTTTAAGATGTTCTTAAGTGCATAATTCATTATTTTGTTTGTGAACGCTTAATATTTGAACGTAATTTTATTAATTTTGCTTATTGTTTTAGGTTGTATTATTTATCGTCGGATATGAATTCAACAGATTCGGAGAGTTACGTTCGATTACGAAAGCAATAATTTCTGGCACTCAAGTAGGAGAATATTTTGGTGCTTCCTTGGGATCAGGGGATCTCGATTCTGATGGATTAACAGACTTAATAATCGGGGCGCCCTTCAGGAAAAATGGATTGGATGGTTATAATCACGGATCGGTATATATTTATTACGGGGCAAAAGTAAGAACGATTTTTATTTATTTTTATATTATCTAGTAAATTTTGCTCTCTGTAAATTAAATTAAAAAAAAAATTGTAAACTTCATTCCATATGTTCTGAAAAATTGGCACATGCTGTGAATACAAATTACAAATTATTTGCTGTAATCTTTCAGGTATTTTAAATCTTTTGTTTCTTGAACCACATAACACAAATAGGGTGTCGCAAATATTTTAATCAAACGTTGGTAACTACTGCATTGGCTAACTATGTGATACGTAGAATGTTTGAAAGCTACACATCTGATTACCTTCTTTAATTGTCCTTGCTTTAAAAGTATAGCGAAAACGACAATGAAAAATTTTTATTAAAATAATAAAAATAAATATAATGAAATCGGATGAAAAAAAATTAGCTAAAGTTTGTGAAAAGCGGATTATTTTTGCTTAAATTGTTATGAAAATCTTATAGGTGGATCCTATACATTAATTAAAAAATGTTAAAGTTTCTTTCTCCGTCATTACAGAAACGACTAAAGCATAATAAAGAAACGGACAAATTGGACGGTACGGTTAGCGGCGGTCTTTTTGGCTCCTCCATTATGTACTTATCTGATATTAACAAAGACGGATATGGGGGTAAAGTGACCGATACAATAATGTAACTTGATCTAACGAAAACATATTATTTTTAGAAATCGCTATATCTGCCCCTTACGAGGACAAAACGGGAGCCATTTATATTTACTCCTACAGAAAATATCAATTAATATTGATTCAAAAGATTTTAGGTAAAGATGTTGCGCCTGAAATTAGAGGATTTGGCATAAGTTTTTCGAGACCGGCTGATATTGACGGAAATGGATTTGTAGGTAAATTTACAATCCAAAGAAGGTAGAGTCCGAATTATTATACTTGTTTTACACTGACAATAAATTCATGAACTAATTGATGAAACGCATACTATTTAGAGGTTGTCTTTGACTGTTTTTGCTATGTGTTTTTCATCATACTTGGTTTACAATGAATGCTCTCCTGTATAACGGTGTGTCCTATTGTTGGAGAGTTTACGGCGTATCTCCCTTATTAATGAATCTAACGTGTTGCGGCTTTCGTCACACAAGGCTACTTTTTCATGAAATAAAAGGTAGTACAAACTTACTTAAATACCAAGTGATTTTGGAAATTTTGAAACATAAACTAAACTTGTGTCGTTTTATGTACCTATTTTAAAAATTTACTGGGGTTAGCAAATACATTTGTTTGAAACGACCAATACGTGACTTTGATCATAAGTCAAGGAGGATTTCTTAAAAATTTACATTTCTTTGGCAAAAACTAGTGCAATGCAACCCTAGATATTTGATTTTACCGTCAAAAAATTCAATAATATATCTACAAAATCTCGATACATAGTTTCCTCGTTTTAAAAATCCACGTAAAAAGATTTCTCTCATGTAGTATATTATAAAACAAGTGTGGTAAACGAAAAAGTTACAAAACGAGTTGCATACCATACTTACACAATAATCAGTTTTTCGGAACATTTTTTTTTTGTAAAACAATACAACGGCATTTTTGTACTCCAGTCTGTTAAACACCTAATTATACACCGATCTAGCGTGCGGAAAGCGTCACTTTACCATGTGAGTTTCTTGTCCCACGAATCTAAGCTCATTCGGACATTTTCGGGATATTACCACACGGGTTTCGGACCAATCGGATGTTTTCGTAGGTTTTACCGCACGACGGTCAAGTCTGACAGTCATGTCAGTGAATGTATTCGTTTTGTTTTGCAAAAATGTAATCAAAAACTAACGGTCGTAGGTAGAATAGTATGCAACACGTTTGGTGCCAAATAAATTCATGACTCAAATACCGTTTACAGCACTTGTTGCATAATACATTAATGAAATTAAGCACGGAGAACAAAAACAGAAGTCTTTTTACTTGGATTAAAAAAAAAAAAAGATTTTGTTGATAAACTTTTGAACTTCTCAATGCTAATGTCAAATAGATATGTAGCGCTGTACTTGAAAAACATAGAGTTTTTAATGTACGATTTACAACCAAAGTCACGCATTGGTCGTTCAAATGTATTATCCAACGCCTGGAAATTTTTGCTAAACTAAAATTATTTTTTTCGAAGTAAGGGAAATAATAGAGAAAGTTACTCAGAATTTTGCGCAAAAGCAAGAAATATACTAATATACATGGTGTTGCATTTCAATTTACAATGTTGTCATGTCTTTCGAGTTGAATTGGTAACGCTGGTAGTGTGTTAATATTTCAAAAATATAGTGGTGCACTACACAACAAACTTGACAAATGAAGCCTACTTAGGTTCTCCAAAATTTCAATACGGTACTTACCGTGAATCACACTTTATAACAATTTGAAGGACGAATTTCTACAAGTAAGTTAATGAAATTTGTTCTTTATTGTTTTATGACGCTAATTGGAGTTATGTTTAATGGTATATGGCAAAAAATTGGTTATGTTGGTCGATGAAAATAAAACATTATCTTGCTTTTAAGAACTTCCTAAATTTGATGAATATTTGATATTAAAGTGATGCCTTGCACTGATCAAATTTGTTCGTGAATCAACTTCATGAATTAATTACAGAAGAAATTGTCATTGTAAAAATAGTATGACAAAAATAACGATGACGTCATCGGTTCCTGGGCAAAAACATTGTTTAATCCTCTTAGACCTTGTGAATAAGTTGTTCTTTATGTTTTCGCATGCACAAACTCTGCATAATGTTTGCGCGGAGGTCATGACGTCACTGTACGTTTTTACAATAATTATATTCTAGCTTTATCCGTATGCGCAATTTTGTAGATTTTGCAGTTGGATCGTACGAATCCGGACATGTCGTTTTACTACGTTCTCAGCCAGTTGTAGCTATAATAGCTCGCTTAAAAACAACGCAAATTCCTCGACACAGCAAACAGTCATCGTTCCAAGTGTGTTTTTTCTATTCGGATTATAATGAGGAGAAACTAGGTACAAAATATATAGATATGACAATAGATCCTGAGTGAGTTATAAAATGTTCGACACCAGGATTGTGAGTTCTTATTAATTTTTCCGTCACACAAACATCACAACTGACAGGTTCAAAATAGATATTGATTAACAATAATAAAAGTGATTAAAAAATAATCCAGAATGAAAAAAAGTAGTATCCCATTGTAGTGATACTAAATATACTTAAAAAAATCAAGCAAGTGTACCGAGTTCCAACTACATGATGATTTATAAAAATCTTCACCATTTACTCGGTTAAATACTTAGATATCGATTGATTATAGGAAAAAATGGGATTAAAAATTTTATTATTTTTCCACGCTCTACAACATAGTACAAAATATGGTATGCTTTACTTACAACGTTTCGTTTTCGAGAAAGAATCATCAAATTCAGTTTTTACAGTTACCAAAATTAATTTTTTGTCATTTTTGTATTCTTTGGGCATCCTAGTCTTTTGCAAAGCACGGCATGTTTAACTTCTAACCATGCTATTATACCAATATTTATTCAATACTTCCTATATACCTATATACAAATCAGTGATTTGCATTTTCTCTTTTTTTTACTGTTTTATTGTCTCGTCTCTAATTGAACCACATCTGGTTGGTACACAATAAATCGTGATTACTTTATTACATTGTCACTAATAAGTTGCTATTTATTTAATAAGAAACGCCATACTAATAAAAACATTAACAAGCAAATACGATTAAATTTGTTGCCACAAAAATATAATTAATATTTTACCATTAAACTCCGCAGAAATTACAAGAGAAGTGATGCTAGATAAAATGTTAGGAAGAGCGCAAGTATTGGATAAAAAGGAGATATTTAACATAACTATTCTTTATAAAAAGGAAAAATGTGAAACCATCAAGTTTGCTATAAAGGTAAGCATTTAATTCGGTAAAATGTTCTCACATTTCCTGTAAATGAAATAAAAAAACATCCAATTTAGTTTATCAGTTATTCTAATTCAATATAATATATAAATAATAATAAATAATATAAATCAATATAAATTAATTTTAAATTTACCATTAAAATAGAACAAGAAATTATGCCACTGCGATTAACTCCAAGGTTGAAACCAAACAACATACAGTACAGATTTTTACAGCAAACCGCATTTTCTAGAAAAATAGGATAAATTGGAGAGAACCAATAACAATAGCTGTGTCTTATCATCTCGTCGGAGAACTCCAACAGAAGCCTCTAGCTCCAATTTATATCCATCCCGACATTAAAGTAGGAAATGACACGTTCTGTCGCTCTTGTCCGGTTTTAGATGAAAGCCGATCAAGTAAAAGGACAATACTGGGCAACATGCAATGGAGTCAATTTTGTGGAAATGACAACAGAGCATGTAAATCTAAGCTTAGTATATTTGGAAGGTTTTCCAAGTTAGGGTACGTAAAACTTGCTTTTTAATTTTAGATTCTTTGTCAAATCGTTGTGATCTATTTGTCTAAGGTACTTTTATCCCAAAGCTTGTTATTAGCTTTGTCCGCGGTAAGTTTTCCGCACCAATTCGAAATCGGTATTGATCTAATTCAACTCAGAAGCTCCAAAATTTTGGTGACGTACATGTTTTACACATTTGAAAGAAAGTTTGTTAAGGTGGACGGTGTAGATTCTGAAAGATCACCTCTGGAATAAGGATCTCATTACTCTAAATTTGTATCATAAAGTACCTAAGGTGATTAACACTATCTCTGATTTCTAGGTACTACAATCAGACCTAAATAGTTTTAGTGAATACTGGAAAATACGACCAAATAAGTGCTTCAATTAAGCTTTATAGTTTAAATATTGTATTTCTAGAAAAAACGTCCTGTGCCCAGGATATCGAGGTAATGTTAGTTTCCAAGTTATTGTTTGAGAAACATATTGAAACAATAGTTAACAAATCGTATCGAAACTATATAATGCGAGTTTTTATAGATTTTCCCCATAAAAAATTTAGGCAAAGTAGCACTCGTTAGCGGCACTCCTGTACAAAATTTTAAAATTTTGTCATCAGTAACTTTTATGACCCAATCAAAGAAATATGTTGGCCAAATTTTATTTAGGGATCTTAAACCATTTCAGAAATAATTATAGAAAAACGATTATTTCGGGTCTCTTTTTCTAAAGAAAACGTTATGTTTATTAATAAAACTAACGTTATTTTTAGGATTCTATTTACCCTAAAATTTAACGGAGCATTTTTTGATACACATGCTTCAAATTCTACTCTCACAAATTGAGATCTTAGGGTGACTCTAATTGATTATCTCTTTGGTAGCTAGCATAGTAACAAAACCACAACCGAAAATAGTCCTTTTTTATACCGCCTTCTCTAAAATACCTAATTATACACCGATCGAGCATGTGGAAAGTGTTATTTTACATCACTTTCGTTATCTATGACTGCGAGCAACTTCGAATATTTCCGGGATATTAACCAGCGATTTGGGAGCGATCGGATGTTTTCGGAGATATCACCCACGGCTTGAATTTTGACGTTGGGGAATTTTCACGGTCGTGCCACATATCACTCAGTGAATGTATTCGTGTTATTTTGCAAACCTGTACACAAAAACTAATGGTTTGTTTAGTAAAAACTAACCAAAACTAGTGGCTCAAATGCCGTTCACCAAACAACAATATAATATTTAAAGACAATATGTTCTTTATTTGAAGTCAAAAAACCCATTACAATATTTTTTGATGTATTGCCAACATCCCTTGGAACATATGAGTTTCACTACATCACCATCTCGTGTTGATCGGCTTTTGATCCATGTACAAGGTCTGTAGACATCAGTTCATAATTATTCTGGGGAGAGTGGGTTAAAATGAAACTAAAAAACATAAACGATGTTCGTTTGGCAAAAAACGAATTCTTAGGTAGAAGCCATTTTACATTTAAGAATTAGTTTGAAAAATTTTTAATTAGCGGCCCTTGGATGGGAATTTTATTATGCAATATACCACTTGGGGCACGGTTCATAAAATTATTTTTTTATAGGAACAATCATTCATACGTCTTGGGTTCTTCCGACTTTGTTACACTGAACGTCGAAGTTGAAAACGAGGGAGATCCGTTGTATGGAACCTTGTTAGAAATAACACTTCCAGTATCCATGGGGCTCCGACAAAAACCTTCAATTTGTCAAATAGAACTTAACAATAAAGTTGTTTGCGAAATTGGTGACAATGGCGAAGAGTTGTCGAAAATGGTAAATAATTTTTTCCTATTAACAAACAACTTAATGTATGGACACGGTGGAACGCGAGAAATTTGATGTAAATTTTATCACTTTTTTTTGTGTTGTCGATGTATTTGCATCGTAATATAACCGCAATTTTTATTTGGTTAAATGAGATTGTCTGTATGTTGTTCCATTTTCTGCTTTCCTTTCACCTTCTTACCGATTTTGTGAAAATAAGGAAATTAATTAATATCTTTACAACCTGCGGAAATAGACTACTATAACTAGTTTGTAGTCCTTTTTGATATGATTTCATCCATTTTAGAAGGCAACGTGTTTTGAAAACGTTAAATATCAAAATTATATATTATATATTAAGATAACTTCCTAATTTAGGAATTGTTTTAGTTTTCTCATGATTTTGAATTGGATATGAGAACTATAAATGATGGCACTGAACGGAACCAGTTGAACATATCCTTAAAGGCGCACAGTACCTCCGCAAATCAGCCCACGTCAGTCTTAAATATGACGATAACTTTAGTTAGAGAAACAGATTTTATTATTACCGGGTATGAAGAAATTCAATATTTGGATTTGGTTTAATTAAAATCTACGAAACGTTATACAGTGTTTGACGGTGGATGCTACCTTAGATGTTTACGCGAACGGTACATTGGATTGTTCTCAAAATTTAGTTGCGATACTTTATGATCTTAATGCTGCGGCGTTGTCGCTTCTTCGAAAAAGTAACATCAACATTAAAATTTTCAATGGGACACCATCTATATTATAATATTTTCCTTGCCGCTAATACTTTGTAATTGTTTTTAAATAATTCGTTTCTATACCTATTGTTTCTTCAATAATACAAGCGTTTCCTCAATCACTTAATATTTATTGAATTTTTCTTTACTATAAATGGACTGTATCTCACATTGCGGCGACGTCGCGACACATGCCGTGCACGTCTACCCCGTAACGCTACAAAATTGTTACTAGACTAGCAGAAACGTAGACCTTGCCGGTTTGGCGTACAATGCCCTGTTGTCACATTGACTGAAATGTCCGGCATGTTTAAGATACACAAAATTAAAAAGAAATTTACATAATTTTGAACCCAACATACCCCCAGCCTTGAAAGAACCCTCTTTCAAAAAAAAAACAACAAAACAAACTTTCTTGAAAATCAATTTGTCTTAGACAACCTTTGAAACCACTTGAACTGAGTTTTTTTCTCACCCACTTTCGTGAAACAATGGACACAATTTTGCGAATGAACGTTTGATGACACCTTCACTCGTTTTTACATCAGCCAGCCGACTAATGTTGTCCTTTCCTGGGTATAACTGAACAATGCGTCCCATTTTCCAACACAAGGGAGGCACATTTTCTTCTTTCACGATCACCAATGTCCCTTCCTGCAGAGTGTCCCCGCCAGCCTTCCATTTCAGCTATGTATTCCAGTGACCAACGAGACCAAAAACCTTGTTGGTGTTGTTGAATACGTTGATAGCTAGCAAGCCTATTTTCAGGTTGCTCGAGCAATCGTGGGTCCGGTAATGAGGTTGCCATTCTTCCGATCAGGAAATGGGATGGGGTTAAAACGTCCAAGTCAGAAGGATCAGAGGACATTGGAGTGAGAGGACGTGAGTTTAAAATGGCCTCTATTTGACACAACAAAGTAGAAAAATCCTCATAAGTCAAATTTGCCTTGCCCACAGCTCTTTTTAAATGGTATTTTACACTTTTCACCCCTGACTCTCATAAACCCCTGAAATGAGGCGAATATGCCGGAATAAAAGACCAATTAACACCTTCTGTCGCAATCAATGTCCTTAAAATGACATGATTATTACGCAAAAATTTTCCCAACTCTCTCAGTTCTGTCTGAGCACCCACAAAATTTTTACCATTGTCTGAAAACATTTTTTCTGGTTTGCCCCTCCTAGACACGAATCTCCTGAAAGTTGCAACAAATGCTTGCGTAGACAGACTTGTTACAGCCTCTAAATGTATTGCACGTGTGCAAAAACAAATAAATAAACAAACATACCCCTTGTACAAACGCGTGCCCCGTCCCAAAGCTATTTTAAAATTGAACGGCCCTGTATAATCAACCCCTGTGGTATTGAATGGAAATTGTGGGATCACTCGTGACTTAGGTAGGTCTCCCATCTGTATTTCAAAGGACCTAGGTTGAACCTTCGAACACACAACACATTCATGCACCACCTTTCTCACAACATTTCTGCCCTTTAGTGGCCAATAAATTTCCCTTAATGAACTGAGCACTAGTTGAGGGCCTGCATGCAGTAGTCTCAAATGCTCTGCCTTAACAATCAATTTTGTACATGGATGTTTTGGGTCTAACACAATTGGGAATTTTTTGTCATATTTAAATTCTGAAAGCGCTAGTCTTCCGCCTACTCTGATTAATCCGTCGGCGTCTAGAAACGGATTTAAATTTGACAACCAACCCTTTTTTATCTTCTTACCGGTCTCCAAGATTTTCTGCTCAATTTCGAAACATTCATCTTGTGATAACTTTATTAACATATTTTCAGACTCTTGGAGTTCCTTCACTGTCAAATTCTTTGATTCGTGACTATCCAATTTTCTGCAACGTGCCGTAAACCTTAAGCAATATGCAAATACCCGTTCAATTTTGTCCAACTGGAATATCTGGAAAAAATCTCTAGACTATTCTTCTCTGTATTCAAAAAGGCTTTTACTCGCTTCCTCCTTTCTGGAAGTTCCTCTAAAGGTACATTAACACCCTGATTTGGAAAGAAATCTTGTGACAACCATTGTGGACCTTCAAACACAACTTGGAAGGAAAAAGTCCCCGGGATACTAAGTCTGCGGGGTTTTCTTCTGACCGCACATAATGCCAATTGTCTTGATCCGTCATAGACTGAATTTGAGATACTCTATTTGGGACAAAAGCTTGGAATTGATTTGCTGGTGATTTTATCCAACTTAATGTTACTGTAGAATCGCTCCACAAAAACAGTTTCCTGAAATTTAACGTCATGGAAGTTTGTACTTCTTTTATCAACCTTGAAAGTAATAATGCACCCGACAATTCCAATTTCGGTATAGTTAGTGCCTTTATCGGGGCAACTTTACTTTTTGCACACAATAAGCGAACGACTACACTTCCATCCTTCGTGACATTTCTGACATAGACACATGCTCCAAACGCTTCTTGTGCAGCATCACAAAATCCATGAAGTTCGATGTCCTCTGCATTGTTGCTACCTACATGTTTTGGAATATGCAGCATGTTTAATTTCACCATTTCTTGCTTAAATTGTTCCCACTCTTGGGCAATATTGGTCGGTACTTCATCGTCCCAATCCAACTTGAGAATCCACAATCTTTGTCAAATAATTTTGGGAATGACGACATATGGGCTGACTAACCCAAGTGGATCGAACAGCTGGGCAATTTCTGACAGAATCTTCCGTTTTGTGGTACTTGAATTACTTGAAAATTCTCTCGCCCTGTAGGTAAAGATATCTGCCTGACAGTCCCAATACAATCCCAAAGTTTTGTGTTGATGCTCTCCTAGATTAAGAGTTTGTAATTCTGCCTTGGGCCTTATTCCAAATTGTTCCAAGAACTCTTTCTTGTTCGAACTGAACTTTCTGAGCTCAAACCCACCAGATTTTAAAATTTCACAAACACCCTTACATATCTGAATCTTGAATCGACGAGGCCCCTGATATCAAATCATCAACGTAGAAGTCCTTGCCAATTACCTTTGAAATCCTTGCAAACACCTTACCGCTAAAAATGGACTTGAGGTTAATCCAAACGTCACCGTGTTTAAATTGTAGACCTTGACTTCTTCTACTGGATTTTCTCTCCACAGTATCCTTTGTAAATGGCGTTGACCTTCCCTAACCCATACTTGTCGGTACATTTTGGCGATCTCTGCGCAGAATGCTACTTCATGTTGTCTAAACCTCAACAAAATTGAAATGATATCCTCTTGAATTCTTGGCCCCGAAAATTGCAAATCGTTAAGTGACACACCCGAGTCTGATTGTGCAGAGCCGTCATACACAACCCTTAACCTTGCTGTAGAACTTCTTTCATTTTTCGCAGCATGATGTGGTAAGTAATAACACCTTTCATTCGTGATGTCCTCACTTACTTGAGTCATGTGACCTACCTGTTCATACTCTCTCATGTATTCACAATAATCTACATGTAGTTGCTTGTCCCTGGCAAATTTCCTCTCCAAAGAGTAAAATCTCCTCAATGCCATCTCTCGAGAATCTCCCAACTTTTCAATACTCATTTTCAATGGGATTGCAACAACAAATCGACCATCCTGATCACGTCTTGTTGTTGACACAAACAAATTTTCACAATCAACTTCATCCCGTGTCATTCCCTCGATTTGACCTCCACCTGGCTCTTCTAGTTCCCAAAACTTGGCCAGTTGGTCTTGTACCTCTGTACCGATACTTAGGTTGCACACCGTTTTCTTAGGTTTGACTCGAGATCCTTGTCCACTGATGTAGCCCGCTACTACCCATCCTAACCAAGTGTTTTGTAAGACAGGTTTGTTTTCCCCGATTCTTCCTACTCTTATGAGTTTCCAGAACACTTCATCAGGCAAATGAAATTCACTGTTTGGTAGACAAATATTTATTGGAATGTTTATTGGCCCTAACTCAATTTCACACAAAGGAATCTGATCACTAATTTTCGGAATGATTAAACAACTGATAGGAATTTGGAAATCACCTTTCTGAGAACTGATTTCTACTTCACACCGTTTCGAAATCTTTTCAGTGTTTTGACCAATCCCAACCACACACACATTCGCATCTTTTGTTTTTAACTGAAGTCTGTCACACATTTTCTCGAGTGACAAAATTGCTCATTGAAGCTGAACCTAACAAAACCTTGCAATGATGCACATTGCCACTCACATCTTTTATTTTGACAATCGCTGTAGAAAGTAACACCTGACCTTGAGTCCCACAATTTCTAATCGATAGCGCCACAGAGGTTTTACTTCCTTCCTTTGAAGACGCTTCTACAGCCTTTTGCACGTCAACAATTGGGGCACTTTCAACACTGCCATGTTCAGTTTGGCGTTGGTTATAAAAATGTAATAGAACATTATGCCCGAAACCACACTGCGAACATTTTTCCCTTGACAATTAAAACTAAAATGCTTGTTCGAAAAACAACACATGCATAATTTGTTTCGTTTTATTTGCGCAATTCTCTGGCTGGTTGTTAACTCCAAAAATTTCTTACACTCGCTGATGTCATGACCGCTTTTACAAATAACACACTTACTTTTTTCAACCCCAGCAACAAAAACCCTTTGTTTTTGCCCGGTAAAATTTTCCTTCAATTTTGTCCGGGAATTGTTTTCCAAGGTCTCTAACAAGTCTGCACGGCTTTTTAGAAATTGCTTAAAATCTTTTAACTCAGGCATCTCTGTTTTTATTTTAAAAGATTCCCACTCCTTTAATGTTACGCGATCAAGTTTAGTGCCTAAATGATACAAAATTAACGTGTCCCAAAATTTTACAGGTTCTCCCAAATTTTCCAAGATTCGTAAGTTCCTGTCTACGTTATCAATTAAATTTCTCAAACTTGAAGAAGATTCATATTTTATGGGCTGTATATCGTAAATCCCCGTAATATGATTCTGCACCAAAATATGCTTGTTGTCATATCTTTTTCACAAAATGTCCCACGCGATCTCATAATTTGAAGCGCTAAATTCTAATGATTGAATTACCTCCTTTGCTGGAGCCTCAAGTGATGCACGCAAATAGTGAAACTTTTGAATGTCGCCAATCGACTTATTCTTGTGAATTATACTATCAAACGTGTCTCTAAATTCCAGCCACTTTGAGTAGTTTCCAGCAAACGTTGGTACGTTTATTAAAGGTAATCGTACACCCATCGTTTCATTAGAATTTGGCAGTAAATTTTCCTGAAAAATGAGTTGGAATCCGAATGCGTAATATTTTGCAAACACTTATTTTTGTTGTTCGTATCATTAAAATCACCCAAAATATTTTTTGCCTTTGCGACAATATTGTAAAATCCTGTTTGGAAAACTTCCCTTTCATTAAATTGGCTCTCTAAATCTGTTTCCGAACATAATGACTCAATTTCACTTTGATATTGTTCAAAAATATCTAATAACTCGATTATTTTCTCTGTTCTAAATTGCAATTGCATAAACACTTCTTTTTCTGAAGATGCGCTTTCAGTTTGCACATTGAAATTTGTTAAATACCTTTTAAATTGAGATAAGCTCGCTTTTACACTAGCTCGCTTTCTAATTAATTAATTGGTTTAATTGCTCAGCCATTTTGCTGATTTTTGACACACAAAATAGAGACCACAAACTACAAAATCCAACAAAGGTTTGAAAAGGATCGACTTACAGGTTAACGGCGACTTTTTTTCTAAGTCCGGCCCTTACTGTCTCGTCCTCCGTCGCGTCGCAGCAACGCTGCGCGATCGTACGGCCCGCACGTGCAATTTCCAACGCCGCGCCGCGCTCGCCGATAAACTCCCCGGCACCGCAACGACGACCTTCAAACAATGCTTTGTGCACCGCGCCGCTCCGTCTTGTCTCAGCTGCGCTTTTTTGCTTGCCGACGTTTGTTTACGGACACGTAAACGTTTCCCTCACAATTTTCACACAATTTTCTTTGCAAATACAGATCCAACAATCTGTACTTCGCAATTTCCTCGTTTTTCACTTTTGCGGAACACTCAAAATAATTCTCGCAATTGAAAACTCTCCACTCGATGGATCACAATCCCGTTCGATGGACCACTATGTTTCTTCAATAATACAAGTGTTTCCTCAATCACTTAATATTTATTGAATTTTTCCTTTCTATAAATGGATTGTATCTCACATTGCGGCGACGTCGCGACCCATGCCGTGCACGTCTACCCCGTAACGCTACAAAATTGTAAGTAGACTAGCAGAAACGTAGACCTTGCCGGTTTGGCGTACAATGCCCTGTTGTCACATTGACTGAAATGTCCGGCATGTTTAAGATACACAAAATTAAAAAGAAATTTACATAATTTTGAACCCAACACCTATCTTCAGCGGTTTTCGAGAAAATAACTATTTTCTTCATTCATTTCCAACTGAAATAGCTTCAATTAAATTTTTATTACTACGGCACTGGAACCAGTAGAAAGTTAAACTTTTGGACATAGCTTAGAGAGGTATCGAACAGGATTTCTTAATATCGATATTAGTTCCACATTATGCAGGGTGAATAAAAATTAATGATTTGTTTATCAGATACAACAATGATGGAAAGTGCAGTGCTAGATTTCTTTTTAAATGATGTATCATGTCCCTATACCTAACTCGTTTGGTTTCTGGAGTAAAAGCAAGTTTCTAATGTTGTTTTAATGAATTTGTTTATTATTCATGAACAATGCAATTTAATTTAATCAAACGAATCTTGATTTGCAGCACATGAACAAGAGAATATTTGCCACAATTAAGAAAAGCTTTACAAACCATTTTACGAAAAACATTTTTAAAACTATTTACACTAACAAAATATGAGGTATATAAAATAACAATTGCACACAGAAAAATAACTCCAATTTTTAAATTCTTGAAGTGAACTGATGGTAGTAGCCTTCTTTATCTTCGATGGATCTATTTGTTCAAAGCATCGTACAATCCGATGACGTAACTCTTCCTAGCTCTGCACCCGTGTCACGTAGACGCGTGACTTTAACGCACTCCACAGGTAAATATCAAATAGCGTGAGATCGGGCGATCTTGCTGGAAAATCCCACGGTCCCAAACGTCGAAACCAATGGTCATTAAATAATTCGTAAAATTCTACTGACACCTGTTCAGTGTAGTGAGCCGGTGCCGTATCTAGTTAATACCAAAAGGTCCGAAGTTCATTTTCCTCTGTTCTTAATATTTGAGGGTATTTTGCAGCATTCAATGGTTCATCGTAAATTAAAAAACTTACTTTATTGTCTTTTAACTCGCAAACCACATTTAAACTAAATTTCCTTTGAAATCCCATTTCCTTTGTGGTATGAGGTTTATCCTTCGATTGAAAATACCCTCTTCTGAAAGAGGGTCCTCCTGAATGCGAACCAACAATACTTCGCCAAAAGACACTGCCTTGGTAACTTTAAATGATTGTATCTCGTGATCTACCAAAATTGGGTTGCAACGGTTGCAATATCAAACTTATCTGCCGCGCTACGAATCGAACCATTTGGATAGGCATTAAACTATGCCAAAACGTTTGTTATATTTTCTTCGTTTGAAGTAATTCTTTTAAAAGATGGAGATACTTAGCTTCAAATTATAATTTGTAAAATTTACAAATTTTAAAATTTTACAAATTATAATTTGTAAAATTTGTAAATAATTTTCCCTTGTTTTGTGTTGCAAATCAGGATTCGTTTCATTAAATTTTCTGCATGTTCTGGCTGTAATGTTCATGCATAATAAACAAATACATTAAAACAGCATTAGAAATTTGCTTTTATTTAAGAAATCAAACGGTTTAAGTAGAGGAACATGAAACTTCCAATTTAATTTATTCTTTGAATGTGTGATAATATAAATCCACTTTTCACCAATTCTTTATTTTGTATACAAATCAATAATTTTGATCAACCCTGTATAATTTAAAACTAATTTAGATATCATAACTCCCTACGCTATGTCCAAGCGGTAACATCGCAGGGTTAAAGATATTTTAGATCGATAGAGGATCGCCGCTTATGGAAAAACCATCAACCGTGAAACACCTTATATATTACGAGTACAACTTTCGGCAACGAAATATAGTCCCTTATTTTTAGCATTGACCGTACTTTCAAAAATAAAAATTCCACTTAAAAAACAATTGAACCTCCAACAAAATAGCCAACGACGAACGTCTTCGATTTTTTAACTTCTTCAACTTCTTAAATTAAATCTGAAAACCGAGTATTTTTCTCATGTTAAAATACAAATTTTAATTATCTTTATCACATTATTATTGCAATTTCGATAATGTTTCCAAGTTGTTCTCTTTTTCGAAAAAAACTGAGCCGACGTCACGACAGTGACAGAGTGTAACTTGCTGGATGTCTTAAGTCTTACCTATAAATGCACATGATAAAAAAAACATGTAAATTTCTGTCATAACATACATAAAAATCGTCGCATTGCAAATGTTTGTGGTTCCGTTGTTTTTCAATGACATTTTTAAAGTTTACTTAAGAGCAAAGACATCTAATCCAAAGGAAAGACGACAATTCATTTATAAAGTTCAAAGTCTCAAAAATCTGATAGCTCTGAGCGGTCCAAATTTAACGCTTCAGAGTAAAAGGCGCAGCTGAGAGTCATGTGCTTTTAGAATACGATGTCGGGCCAGAAATATTAAGGACACGTCGAGCCTCTTAGATGAAATGTCCTTGCTCAAAAATAAATATCCATTAATTTTTTTCTTATTGGGGTTTTTCGAACGTTATTTACTATATATATAAGTAGTGATTAAGTACAATATAGGCTTCCCCCACTCCTCTCCCTTTTTGTGGGGTGTCCTCCTTACCCACGACTCTCTAGCTCCTCGCCCTTTACCCATAATCCCTTGAAACTGGCCCCCATTGGATAAGCAAGCACCAATGGGGTTTAATCAATCTCCCCACCTCTAGTTTGCGATGGCGGCGAAGCCAATCAGAGCCCAGATATTTTCCCACCCCTAAGAAAAGCAATGGCGTCAATGAGACTTGATCATATTGTTCGCGTGACCATCTGCACCCTCTAGCGGTTCGAATGTAAACTAGTGTCCCCTCTTGGAATAAGATTTTCTTTAATAAGGTAACCCCACCTAGTGAATATTGACCAAAACATTTATTTTAAAAACATATAATTCTGCGAATGTGTACCCTCGCGGGTACAAACTGTACTTTTATTGCGCACAAAGGACAGGGGAAATAAAGACGAAAAGTGTTGGATTTCTTTTTTCGGAACTGGAAGCTGGCAGGCACCACCAATAATATCTACAAAACAAAAACCTGGTTAAAATTTTCATTAATAAAGTAGGATATTAGAAACCATATACCTTTTTAATTTACTAAGCCATCTACCGTGCGTTAACTTCATATATATTTCCGCATGCTTCTGTTTTAAGGTATCGTGAAATATTTGACTATTTATCTGGGAAAAATTCATATGTCGAAAATATTATGTGTATGTGGCCGTGGTAGACTTTCTTTGCTATTATAATTTTATTTTTATTATTTAATATTTACAAAATTAATTTATCTATCTTATTGATGATTTTGATTTTCTTTGCTATTTTATTATTTGTTTTTATTATTTAATATTTTCAAAATTAATTTATCTATCTTATTGATGATTTTAAGATATCGCAGTCAACTTTACTATTTCATTAATTTCTTTTATTTATTGCTGATTTTTGAGGATAGTGTACATACTTTTTTTCGTAACTTATCTGTATCTACCCTTTAATTTCCTATCAAGCCATAAAGCAAACTCGAAAGGCATCTTAACTAAAAAGTCATATACTTTAAAGCTGCTGCTACTACTACATGAAAGTGTGTTTCTATGGCAATCTCAACAACAATGAAATCTGGACGCTTATACTAAATACTGTAATACTCTTCTCTGCTAACGCTCTAGGAGACGCTATTTGAACCCTGTTCAAAGAAAAACTTCTACAGCCCAAATAACCTCTCTGAACCACACTTAAGCGCATCAGTCTTTCACTGTCTTGCAGCCTTCAGATTAATATTCCGTACTAACTACGAATGCCATACACGAAACGTTCTCTTTTCTAATTTTTTTCTATGCGCTACATTAACGAACAGGATCTAAACTTTTCTGTCTGTGTATTTTGTTAGCCACCTTAAAAAAATTAAAAAAAAAGGTATGCGAACCTAGAGGATATTTTCCATATTTTTCACAAATGGTGACAACAATTAATGCAAGTATTATTTTTAATAATAATCCATCTTTCGCTATGACACGAAAACATCGATTTTTTAATTCTAACTTTTCTCATAGAGCTTCCCTTTAGTCTCTATCTGTTCTTTAACTAAATCCCCGCCTTTTTGAAAAACCAACCTCTAAAAATAGTTAATTTTCTCTAATATAAATTTGTACGTTTTCCGCAATATGTGTGAATATTTTTGCTAGAGCATTTAGTTACTTAGTACATGTCCTAATCAATATTTTAAAAATATAATTCTAATGATACGTGTTTACGATTTGAAGATAACAAAACATTCCCCAGTGTTATAAATGAGAGCTCACTGCCAAACTACCAAACATCACAGTACAAACTACCGTACTACGCCCCCCTGGACAAAATCAGGTTAGTCAGCGTCATTAATTCTACCTGCGTTAACGAATAGCGTATTGTTAATTAAGGTATAATACGCAGAAAATTTAAGTAGCAAATAATTGCAATGAAACTCACTAACATCATAAATTATTATAAAAAAAATTAGAACAGTTGGAATTTACTGGAGTAACCAATTTGGCACTAAAAATGGAAATTTTCGATACTCTACTAGGTGCCTACAATAAATTTTACTATTATTTTTAATGCAGAGACACAACGATTTTCTAGTTCTGAATTTGATCAGGGGTATATGACCATAGTTTACGCCGACTCTAAAAGGCATGCAGTCTATTGTTTTTGAACGCCCCATTTTGTGTATTATGTTCAAAACAGAGACTCTCTGGGCTTACGACTACAGCTACCAGCTACTACTTTCAATAATATTAACACAAAAAAAAGTAGGTGGCATTTCTATAATACGTGCAAAGTTTATGTGAAACTGACTGGAAGACAGAGTAATGCACCAATATGTTACTAAACATATTTCCATAGAATTCCGTAAGAGCTTACCTCCAAGTTTTCTCATTTAGTCAGTCAAAGCATCAAATGGGAAATTCCAATCCAACATATGTAGTGGTGGAAATATATCAATCGCCTACGTTACCGATGGTACCCGACTGAAGCTTCTGCGTCTTCTTTACCCCCACATGCCTACTTAAAAAGATACTGGTCTAAGTCTCAATATTCCTGTTAAAAAAAGAGAGGTTCTATATTGCCATAAATATGTGTTTTCAAAATTTTACCTGAATGGTTCGTGATTCCTTATATATGCAGTGTTGGCAGCAATGTGGCGACGACTACGCTGAAACTTTCCATATCTCGTGTCCCCATGACTGGTCTGTTTCATATATGAAAGCTCACCTCGCACGGGTTTGAACCTCTTTTAAAAAAAAAAACAGGCAAGACTTATACTTATCATATCAAAGTAATATGAGGAACTTATATTTTATGCCAAAACTTATTTCATCACCTCCAAAGGGGAGTAGGGGTTTCTAAAGTATGGTAGGTACATCTCTTTCATTTTTTAATTAAAAAAGTGACACAATTACGCGACGTAACTCGATCCGGTTCGTTAACGCGTCTCAAGATGGGGGGGTTTAGAGATGCTGAGGTCATTAAATTGATTCACTAATACCAGTACATACTGAAACCCCTTATTTCCAAAATAAAAAATTGTTAACTGTTAACACAAAAAAAACTATTTTCTCACCAATTATATTTCTGGGGTCGTTTTCAGAATTTGTCCAACGTAGAATCCCAAGAGGATAGGGCCGCAATTTCGAAAAATGTTCATGTCTCCCCACTATGCATTTGTACACGAAGCAGGGCCGGATTAACAGCAATTATATTCTTGTCAGTCAACATACAGTCGCCCATTGAATTCTCGGATTCTGCTTTGCTAGTTGCCATAGTCTGTCAAATATGTTACTTAAAAAATTGTATATTTTTTTACAAATAATATACCTTTCCTAAAATAATTCCGCCTTTGTCAAGTTGGACAAGGGCACGTCTGTCCGCTTTAAAAAGCGCGGCGTATGTATCTTCCAAAATGATCCAAGCAGGCTCGGATTGCCAGCAAATACACAACTCGCCGATTCAATTCTGAGATGTTGCTTCACGAGTTACCATGATCTGTCAAATATTTTAATTAAAAAAAAATCTATTATTTAGCAACAATATACCTTTTTAAAAATAATTTTGTCTTTTTCAAGTTCAACAGGACACGTGTGTTCGTTTCAGTTGGACAAGGGCACGTCTGTCCGCCTTGAAAAGCACGGCGTATGTATCTTCCAAAATGATCCAAATCGTTAACCTTTTTTTGATTTTTTGATTCCTCGTTATGCAAATCTAAACGGAGCAGGCTCGGATTGTCAGCAAATACACAACTCGCCGATTCAATTCTGAGATGTTGCTTCACGAGTTACCATGATCTGTCAAATATTTTAATTAAAAAAAAATCTATTATTTAGCAACAATATACCTTTTTAAAAATAATTTTGTCTTTTTCAAGTTCAACAGGACACGTGTGTTCGTTTCAGTTGGACAAGGGCACGTCTGTCCGCCTTGAAAAGCACGGCGTATGTATCTTCCAAAATGATCCAAATCGTTAACCTTTTTTTGATTTTTTGATTCCTCGTTATGCAAATCTAAACGAAGCAGGCTCGGATTGCCAGCAAATACACAACTCGCCGATTCAATTCTGAGATGTTGCTTCACGAGTTACCATGATCTGTCAAATATTTTAATTAAAAAAAAAATATTTAGCAACAATATACCTTTTTAAAAATAATTTCGTCTTTTTCAAGTTCAACAGGACACGTGTGTTCAGATATTTTCAAAATTTGTCCAACGCGGACTTCCACTCACCCAGTTTCGAAAACTTTCTGGTCTCCCCGCCATGCATTTGTACACGAAGCAGGGCTGGACTATCCGCAAACAGCACCCCCGGTCACTTTTCTTCTCGGATTCTGCTTGACGAGTTACATCGATCTATGGAATATTTAGCGTAAAAAAAAATTATCTATTACTTTTACCAAAAATGAAGTACCTTTTTTCTTTAAAATTTGTTCGTCCTTTTCGAGTTCGGAATTTTTCGTAGTCTATATCGTCTGCCAATTGTCCAAAATCGTTGGACTTTCAGTAATTTTCAAAATTCGCCCCAACGCAGCCTTCCACGCACGCACGCAGTTCGAAATCTTTCAGGTCTTCCCGCTATGCAATTGTACACGAAGCAGGGTCGGATTGTCAGCAAACAGCACCCCCGGTCACTTTTCTTCTCGGATTCTGCTTGACGAGTTACATCGATCTGTGGAATATTCAGCGTAAAAAAAAATTATCTATTACTTTTACCAAAAATGAAGTACCTTTTTTCTTTAAAATAGTTCGTCCTTTTCGAGTTTGAAAGGTTTCGTAGCCGATAGCCCTGCCGAAATGTCTTTGCATTTGTACACGAAGCAGGGTCGGATTGTCAGCAAACAGCACAAGCGCCACTTTTCTTCTCGGTTTCTGCTTGACGAATTACATCGATCGGTCAAATATTTAATATAAAAAATATCTATTTTACCAAAAATACGTACTCTTCTAAGATAAATTAGCTCTTTTCGAGTTTAAGAGGACACGTATCGTCAACTGTAGGATGTTTTATTATTATATTTTCCAGTGTCTATAAATTAATAAACAACAGAAGCTTCCGAATACAAAAATTTCAACATGAGTTTCTTTTTCTTGAAACTTAAAAAGTTCTAACCCCTAAAACCATATTTTTAATACGCTGGCGGACGTATGACAATCCCCAAAAATTACCATATTTAAATTGTTACTATACATGCAAAAAAAAACTAGCGGATGTTATTTATTATCTCCGATGGGTGGATGATTGAGAAACGTTTAAATAAATCTACCTTTCTGTCTCTCTTTTTCTATATAGGTAACTCATTCTCTCTATCTGTTACTTTCCACAATCCGAATTTACACTTTGTCCCCAAAAATCTTGTAAAATTTTATCTGCTTAACTTCTTCGCGTTGTTCATAAGGCTGAATTTTTTGGGAGATATATCGTGCGTTATTTCTATTAAAATTCTGTTTCCTTTTTACCTACTTCAAAAACGTAAGCGAGCATTTTTGGTTGTTTTATTAAACAAAAATGGATACTAAAAAAGATCCGTATCTCCGACCTCAGCCTCCTTTGATCATTCCCCAATTTTTTTTTTAATTAAGTATAGAAACCTCGTCGAACATATACATAATACTAGGTCAAAATGTTACGCAGTTACTCATTAAAGTCGCAATTCCGAAAGCTTCTTACCTATCTTTTTCCAGTCTTTTTTGTTTTATTTATCCGTATATGAAACACACAATGAACACAAAACTTAAACTTGTTGACGATATTGCATTAAGCAACAAACGTGGATAACAGAAACGAACCCTTAACACAAACGCTTCTTTAAACTTCGACTGACACGTGAAACAACCCGCATTCCTACAAAAGGCAGGTAAACCAAGCAGGTCAAATTTTAAGCTACCCTCCAGTGTCGTCGTAGGTTGGGGTATAGTAAATAGCGAATACAACAAAGCGGTAATTTATAATAATTTAATTTGCATTTTATTTAACTTAAGTTGTTATGTAGAAAATGAGACATTTCTACAATTAATCAATATACTACGAGTACTTTTCCGCTTAATTACTATTTTGAGAAACAAAAGGAAACGTTAGATTCCATTCAAACTTTTTCGGTTTTCATAATAGCTCGCGTTTATTTAGAAGCTAATGGCCTGTGGCCTTAACCAGACGTTTGCAAAGGCTGGTTTGATATTATGTATATAAATCTTAACAAACACCAAAAATAGGGTTATATTGCCACCGAAAATCTGAATTTATGTTTAAAAATGTAACTTCCCGAATTTAAACTATTGCCTGCATTGGCGCCTATATTTTATGGTTTTTTTTTTGTATCCTATTTTTTGTTTTGCTTGCAAATGTGTGTCCATTTTCGGGTACTGAATTTTTTTTTTCTCAAATTATTACAAATTACTCAAAACGGAGTTAAAAAGAGACGAGGAGAAAAGGGAAGAACCCTTATTTCTCCGACACTGACCTCCGATTTTTATAAAAATTGACGCCTTGACACCCTGCCCGTGAATATTTTGCAAAGGATTTTTAAAATTTAACTTCCAAATAACGCATACTCTCGCCTAGTGTCACAGTTTTGGGCCCCATTTTGCTATGGTTAGACAGGTTTATTCTTGTACATTGTCGGGACAAAAGAAGCATCTCCTTCATCTAAATTGACTTTTTCATACCTAATGCAACAGCTCCCGGGCATCATCTCGCCTTAATTGTTTCTATTGAATTAATTTTAGTTACAAAAAATTAGATGATCGTCAAAATTGGCATAAAAAGATAATCAAGATTTAATTAAACAAGAATATGCACAAAAGAAAAGAGATAAACTCCGACACGGGAAACAAGGAAATATCGCTGAAACGGCAACTGATCTAGCGCGTGCCTTTTTTAAAAATAATAATAATTTTTCAAAAGAATTCTAGGCTAAGCTAAATACCTGGTGCAACAAAATATTGAAGGATTTTCATGATCCTACCTGTGAGCGAGTAGAAAATTATTTGCAAAGAGGATCTTAATATAAATAGTTTATAAATTATTTCACTATTGATAATATGTCCCCTTTTAAAATGGCGCATTATTTGATACGTACTTTTTTTTTGTCAGAGCTTGTCTAAAAAAAAAGCGGGATGGATGGAGGTTCTCCGTCAGGTTTTTTCCTGTCGAAACAAGTATGTGAGGCGTTCGCTTTGGATCTGGGGAACGGGTGGGGGTTATACATATATAAGCTATAAGAAATTTTATTTTTTTTATTCAGTTTAAACTCATACAATTTCGTGATAAGTGCAGAGTGAGAAAAATGTCCGAAGTCGAAAATTATCCAACGCAAGCATTGGATTCGTGGGGAAGATTTGTGGTCAATGCGGAAATAATCCGCGAACAAAAATACATTTACGAGGCAGCAATTACGCTGCCGGAATTCGGACTAGAAATTACCTCAGGTCTTAGCCCAGGAAGAATCTTCGCTCCGGCAGTGAAAGTGAGCTTTCTCCCCTACGCTTTGTCGGAGAAGAGAAGCATTTCGTTCGACGAGATAGACTTCACAGAATTAATACAACAGCTTCCACTGTTATTGTTAGCAGGCCCGACTGGTAAAGTTATGTATTTAACCTGCTTCAAACTCAGCTGTCTACAATGTGATGGTGAAGTCTTGGTCAAGATTGAAAATAGCGAGGGTATACTCTATATTTCGAAAGACTGGGTACAGGAATTAATTACCATAAGCAAATTTTCATGTATAGTCAAATACAATATTCTAGCGTAGTACTCGTAAAAGTTCAAACGAGACTGTACTCGTATTCTTTTAAATACCAATTTGCTTATGGTAATTAATTCCTGTACCCAGTCTTTCGAAATATAGAGTATACCCTCGCTATTTTCAATCTTGACCAAGACTTCACCATCACATTGTAGACAGCTGAGTTTGAAGCAGGTTAAATACATAACTTTACCAGTCGGGCCTGCTAACAATAACAGTGGAAGCTGTTGTATTAATTCTGTGAAGTCTATCTCGTCGAACGAAATGCTTCTTTTCTCCGACAAAGCGTAGGGGAGAAAGCTCACTTTCACTGCCGGAGCGAAGATTCTTGCTGGGCTAAGACCTGAGGTAATTTCTGGTCCGAATTCCGGCAGCGTAATTGCTGCCTCGTAAATATATTTTTGTTCGCGGATTATTTCCGCATTGACCACAAATCTTCCCCACGAATCCAATGCTTGCGTTGGATAATTTTCGACTTCGGACATTTTTCTCACTCTGCACTTATCACGAAATTGTATGAGTGGAAACTGAATAAAAAAATTAAAATTTCTTATAGCTTATATATGTATAACCCCCACCCGTTCCCCAGATCCAAAGCGAACGCCTCACATACTTGTTTCGACAGGAAAAAACCTGACGGAGAACCTCCATCCATCCCGCTTTTTTTTTTAGACAAGCTCTGACAAGAAAAAAGTACGTATCAAATAATGCGCCATTTTAAAAGGGGACATATTATCAATAGTGAAATATATACCTTTATCCTCTTTGCAAATAATTTTCTACTCGCTCACAGGTAGGATCATGAAGATCCTTCAATATTTTGTTGCACCAGGTATTTAGCTTAGCCTAGAATTCTTTTGAAAAATTATTATTATTTTTAAAAAAGGCACGCGCTAGATCAGTTGCCGTTTCAGCGATATTTCCTTGTTTCTCGTGTCGGAGTTTATCTCTTTTCTTTTGTGCATATTCTTGTTTAATTAAATCTTGATTATCTTTTTATGCCAATTTTGACGATCATCTAATTTTTCGTAACTAAAATTAATTCAATAGAAACAATTAAGGCGAGATGATGCCCGGGAGCTGTTGTATTAGGTATGAAAAAGTCAATTTAGATGAAGGAGATGCTTCTTTTGTCCCGACAATGTACAAGAATAAACCTGTGTAACCATAGCAAAATGGGGCCCAAAACTGTGACACTAGGCGAGAGTATGCGTTATTTGGAAGTTAAATTTTAAAAATCCTTTGCAAAATATTCACGGGCAGGGTGTCAAGGCGTCAATTTTTATAAAAATCTTCTTCCCTTTTCTCCTCGTCTCTTTTTAACTCCGTTTTGAGTAATTTGTAATAATTTGAGAAAAAAAAAATTCAGTACCCGAAAATGGACACATTTGCAAGCAAAACAAAAAATAGGATACAAAAAAAAACCATAAAATATAGGCGCCAATGCAGGCAATAGTTTAAATAAGGGAAGTTACATTTTGAAACATAAATTCAGATTTTCGGTGGCAATATAACTCTATTTTTCGTGTTTGTTAAGATTTATATACATAATATCAAACCAGCCTTTGGAAACGTCTGGTTAAGGCCACAGGCCATTAGCTTCTAAATAAACGCGAGCTATTATGGAAACCGAAAAAGTTTGAATGGAATCTAACGTTTCCTTTTGTTTCTCAAAATAGTAATTAAGCGGAAAAGTAGAAATTGTAGAAATGTCTCATTTTCTACATAACAACTTAAGTTAAATAAAATGCAAATTAAATTATTATAAATTGCCGCTTTGTTGTATTCGCTATTTACTATGCCCCAACCTACGACGACACTGGAGGGTAGCTTAAAATTTGACCTGCTTGGTTTACCTGCCTTTTGTAGGAATGCGGGTTGTTTCACGTGTCAGTCGAAGTTTAAAGAAGCGTTTGTGTTAGGGGTTCGTTTCTGTTATCCACGTTTGTTGCTTAATGCAATATCGCCAACGAGTTTAAGTTTTGTGTTCATTGTGTGTTTCATATACGGATAAATAAAACAAAAAAGACTGGAAAAAGATAGGTAAGAAGCTTTCGGAATTGCGACTTTAACGAGTAACCGCGTAACATTTTGACCTAGTATTATGTATATGTTCGACGAGGTTTCTATACTTAATTAAAAAAAAATTGGGGAGTGATCAAAGGAGGCTGAGGTCGGAGATACGGATCTTTTTTAGTATCCATTTTTGTTTAATAAAACAACCAAAAATGCTCGCTTACGTTTTTGAAGTAGGTAAAAAGGAAACAGAATTTTAATAGAAATAACGCACGATATATCTCCCAAAAAATTCAGCCTTATGAACAACGCGAAGAAGTTAAGCAGATAAAATTTTACAAGATTTTTGGGGACAAAGTGTAAATTCGGATTGTGGAAAGTAACAGATAGAGAGAATGAGTTACCTATATAGAAAAAGAGAGACAGAAAGGTAGATTTATTTAAACGTTTCTCAATCATCCACCCATCGGAGATAATAAATAACATCCGCTAGTTTTTTTTTTGCATGTATAGTAACAATTTAAATATGGTAATTTTTGGGGATTGTCATACGTCCGCCAGCGTATTAAAAATATGGTTTTAGGGGTTAGAACTTTTTAAGTTTCAAGAAAAAAAAAACTCATGTTGAAATTTTTGTATTCGGAAGCTTCTGTTAATATAATAATGTAAATAAATATAATAATAAAACATCCTACAGTTGACGATACGTGTCCTCTTAAACTCGAAAAGAGCTAATTTATCTTAGAAGAGTACGTATTTTTGGTAAAATAGATATTTTTTATATTAAATATTTGACCGATCGATGTAATTCGTCAAGCAGAAACCGAGAAGAAAAGTGGCGCTTGTGCTGTTTGCTGACAATCCGACCCTGCTTCGTGTACAAATGCAAAGACATTTCGGCAGGGCTATCGGCTACGAAACCTTTCAAACTCGAAAAGGACGAACTATTTTAAAGAAAAAAGGTACTTCATTTTTGGTAAAAGTAATAGATAATTTTTTTATGCTAAATATTCCACAGATCGATGTAACTCGTCAAGCAGAATCCGAGAAGAAAAGTGACCGGGGGTGCTGTTTGCTGACAATCCGACCCTGCATCGTGTACAATTGCATAGCGGGAAGACCTGAAAGATTTCGAACTGCGTGCGTGCGTGGAAGGCTGCGTTGGGGCGAATTTTGAAAATTACTGAAAGTCCAACGATTTTGGACAATTGGCAGACGATATAGACTACGAAAAATTCCGAACTCGAAAAGGACGAACAAATTTTAAAGAAAAAAGGTACTTCATTTTTGGTAAAAGTAATAGATAATTTTTTTTTTACGCTAAATATTCCATAGATCGATGTAACTCGTCAAGCAGAATCCGAGAAGAAAAGTGACCGGGGGTGCTGTTTGCGGATAGTCCAGCCCTGCTTCGTGTACAAATAAATATTTGACAGATCATAGTAACTCGTGAAGCAACATCTCAGAATTGAATCGGCGAGTTGTGTATTTGCTGACAATCCGAGCCTGCTCCGTTTAGATTTGCATAACGAGGAATCAAAAAATCAAAAAAAGGTTAACGATTTGGATCATTTTGGAAGATACATACGCCGTGCTTTTCAAAGCGGACAGACGTGCCCTTGTCCAACTGAAACGAACACACGTGTCCTGTTGAACTTGAAAAAGACGAAATTATTTTTAAAAAGGTATATTGTTGCTAAATAATAGATTTTTTTTTTTAATTAAAATATTTGACAGATCATGGTAACTCGTGAAGCAACATCTCAGAATTGAATCGGCGAGTTGTGTATTTGCTGGCAATCCGAGCCTGCTTGGATCATTTTGGAAGATACATACGCCGCGCTTTTTAAAGCGGACAGACGTGCCCTTGTCCAACTTGACAAAGGCGGAATTATTTTAGGAAAGGTATATTATTTGTAAAAAAATATACAATTTTTTAAGTAACATATTTGACAGACTATGGCAACTAGTAAAGCAGAATCCGAGAATTCAATCGGCGGCTGTATGTTGACTGACAAGAATATAATTGCTGTTAATCCGGCCCTGCTTCGTGTACAAATGCATAGTGGGGAGACATGAACATTTTTCGAAATTGCGGCCCTATCCTCTTGGGATTCTACGTTGGACAAATTCTGAAAACGACCCCAGAAATATAATTGGTGAGAAAATAGTTTTTTTTGTGTTAATTTTGGAAATAAGGGGTTTCAGTATGTACTGGTATTAGTGAATCAATTTATTGACCTCAGCATCTCTAAACCCCCCCATCTTGAGACGCGTTAACGAACCGGATCGAGTTACGTCGCGTAATTGTGTCACTTTTTTAATTAAAAAATGAAAGAGATGTAGGCACCTAGTAGAGTATCGAAAATTTCCATTTTTAGTGCCAAATTGGTTACTCCAGTAAATTCCAACTGTTCTAATTTTTTTTATAATAATTTATGATGTTAGTGAGTTTCATTGCAATTATTTGCTACTTAAATTTTCTGCGTATTATACCTTAATTAACAATACGCTATTCGTTAACGCAGGTAGAATTAATGACGCTGACTAACCTGATTTTGTCCAGGGGGGCGTAGTACGGTAGTTTGTACTGTGATGTTTGGTAGTTTGGCAGTGAGCTCTCATTTATAACACTGGGGAATGTTTTGTTATCTTCAAATCGTAAACACGTATCATTAGAATTATATTTTTAAAATATTGATTAGGACATGTACTAAGTAACTAAATGCTCTAGCAAAAATATTCACACATATTGCGGAAAACGTACAAATTTATATTAGAGAAAATTAACTATTTTTAGAGGTTGGTTTTTCAAAAAGGCGGGGATTTAGTTAAAGAACAAATAGAGACTAAAGGGAAGCTCTATGAGAAAAGTTAGAATTAAAAAATCGATGTTTTCGTGTCATAGCGAAAGATGGATTATTATTAAAAATAATACTTGCATTAATTGTTGTCACCATTTGTGAAAAATATGGAAAATATCCTCTAGGTTCGCATACCTTTTTTTTTAATTTTTTTAAGGTGGCTAACAAAATACACAGACAGAAAGGTTTAGATCCTGTTCGTTAATGTAGCGCATAGAAAAAAATTAGAAAAGAGAACGTTTCGTGTATGGCATTCGTAGTTAGTACGGAATATTAATCTGAAGGCTGCAAGACAGTGAAAGACTGATGCGCTTAAGTGTGGTTCAGAGAGGTTATTTGGGCTGTAGAAGTTTTTCTTTGAACAGGGTTCAAATAGCGTCTCCTAGAGCGTTAGCAGAGAAGAGTATTACAGTATTTAGTATAAGCGTCCAGATTTCATTGTTGTTGAGATTGCCATAGAAACACACAGCTTTAAAGTATATGACTTTTTAGTTAAGATGCCTTTCGAGTTTGCTTTATGGCTTGATAGGAAATTAAAGGGTAGATACAGATAAGTTACGAAAAAAAGTATGTACACTATCCTCAAAGATCAGCAATAAATAAAAGAAATTGATGAAATAGTAAAGTTGACTGCGATATCTTAAAATCATCAATAAGATAGATAAATTAATTTTGAAAATATTAAATAATAAAAACAAATAATAAAATAGCAAAGAAAATCAAAATCATCAATAAGATAGATAAATTAATTTTGTAAATATTAAATAATAAAAATAAAATTATAATAGCAAAGAAAGCCTACCACGGCCACATACACATAATATTTTCGACATATGAATTTTTCCCAGATAAATAGTCAAATATTTCACGATACCTTAAAACAGAAGCATGCGGAAATATATATGAAGTTAACGCACGGTAGATGGCTTAGTAAATTAAAAAGGTATATGGTTTCTAATATCCTACTTTATTAATGAAAATTTTAACCAGGTTTTTGTTTTGTAGATATTATTGGTGGTGCCTGCCAGCTTCTAGTTCCGAAAAAAGAAATCCAACACTTTTCGTCTTTATTTCCCCTGTCCTTTGTGCGCAATAAAAGTACAGTTTGTACCCGCGAGGGTACACATTCGCAGAATTATATGTTTTTAAAATAAATGTTTTGGTCAATATTCACTAGGTGGGGTTACCTTATTAAAGAAAATCTTATTCCAAGAGGGGACACTAGTTTACATTCGAACCGCTAGAGGGTGCAGATGGTCACGCGAACAATATGATCAAGTCTCATTGACGCCATTGCTTTTCTTAGGGGTGGGAAAATATCTGGGCTCTGATTGGCTTCGCCGCCATCGCAAACTAGAGGTGGGGAGATTGATTAAACCCCATTGGTGCTTGCTTATCCAATGGGGGCCAGTTTCAAGGGATTATGGGTAAAGGGGGAGGAGCTAGAGAGTCGTGGGTAAGGAGGACACCCCACAAAAAGGGAGAGGAGTGGGGGAAGCCTATATTGTACTTAATCACTACTTATATATTATTCGAATTGTAAACCATTCTTATTTTTTTCAGCGAATCAGTACAGCAAAGTTATGTTTATGAGTTAGGTATCTCGATGGGCACGAATTCTTCAATAAAAATTGAAAACGTCTTTAAGGTAAATCTAAAATCTTCTACCGTGTTAGATATTTTTAAACGAGGATACTATAAATGGCGTTTTTAGTCGTAAAAAAATCACTCAAAATTAAACAAATCAATCAAAAATAAAGTTTTGGAAATATGTGGCTAATTAATTTGACAGACACCGCACATTTTGAAACTTGAACAAGAATACATATTTTCATATCAAGTATGTACAGGGCGGGCCAAATTGGACACTAAACTAACAAAACTGTAACAAAATCTCTAGTCTGCTTTATTATTTCTTATTGTTGTTATATAGTTGAAATTGTTATAACATTCTATATCTTTCATTATAAATATTAGTTTTATTTTAATTTATACTTTACTTCTCAGTAAACATATTCAAAGGCTACTTGTTGAAAGTAGGAAAACTTTTATAAACCCTGTATAGCGATGTGGACCTCGACAAAATATCAAGCGCGCTATATTTTTGGAACTATAATTTGAAGTTATTTTCAACGATTCAACAATATACGGGCTAAATAAAAAATCTAAATCCAAATTCTAAGTAGAAAGTTGTCTTGTTCCGAAACGTTAACAGTACACAGCTAATGGAGCTGTAGAGGACCGGGTAATGCTACTACAGGACTTTATGGACCAACTAGGAAAGCAAAATCTTGCTTTTACCTAATAATCTTCCGGCATTCAACAGATCATCAGTATTTGCTTAAAATATGTCCACATCCTAATAAATCTTCAGGTAAAAATGAGTTAGGTGAAAATGGCGCAAAATGCAGGTTAGTGATTGAAATGCGTGGACGATCATTCTCTATTTTGCGAAAATATCATAGCCACCTGAGACGCATTAATTTTTACCGTAGCTATATGGGTAAGAGACATCCATGTAAGAGACACCATGTTCTTGCTATTATATTTTTTATGAAAATTGCGCCCCAGGAACTGACATTAGTCTTCGTCCACCTTTTGTGGAAAGAGGACTTTCTCTGTAAAAGTGTTCAATTTGTCTCGCCTGGTACACACAAGGGTTACAAAAAAAATGTGACTCAATAACAACAATGCATTCAAAACAATATCCATACAATAGCCCGAACTAAATCTTTTGATATTCACAAAAAACGAGGTAAGGAGGTAAAAAATGCAAATAATATCGAATTAGATATTTTAACGTGGAAATAGTGGAAATAATTCTTGAGCTCATTTTAAGAAAATTATTTTCTATGAACTTATATCCTAAGCGTTAACTTTTAAGATGCAGGGTGGTATATTTTTATTTCAAACACATTATGTCCAAGTCTCCCGACAAGCCCTTAATATTTCCCGGATGACACATCGTTTTCCAAATTACCAGTTCCGTATTTTACTACGATGCGCAAAAATTTTTACCCATCGGAGGAGACGCAAATGCTTTGGGAATCGAAGGAACATCACATATCGTCACAAGCATGGGAACCAAACCATTCATAAATGTATGTTGCTGTTGGTTGGTTGGTTGCCAGTTTATAGTTATTTTATAAATGAATCGCCGTGTCTCATTTGTATATAATGTCTTCGATTTATATTTTTATTATTTAAGAAACGATTCTAGATGTCTTTGTAAAATTTTGTAGATACAATGTATATACATAATGCATTGCTGCCTTTTCCGCATTTGTGGAATTGACAGAAATTTTGCTTAAATTATCATAACGAAACCATAAAAAATATTGCTTAGTGTATCTTATATGTATGTATAACCAAAAATAGTGAAATCTGACAAGAAAAACCCAACAACAAGAAAAACCAAACAACTTTCAAGCAGGAATGACTAAATTCAACCATCAAAAGTAAATATTCATTTAAAAAAATATCTGGACGAAAATAAAAAAAAAGTGTTATGCACCTGAAAATAACTCTTGATGTGCCAGAATGCATTTACCAAATTTCCTGGTTTCGGATAATATTAAAAAAAAAAATTTTCTCTGAGGACTTTACCACTCTGTATTCCAAAAGTTGAAACTTTTCGGACATACGTTGTTAGTCATTTTCTTAAAATCAGAACAAAATAATGGAAAACAAGAAGTTATAATAAAGTTACACTTTAGGTAGAAAAATTCGGAGTTAGTCCGGTATCTCAAGTCCAAATACAATTATTGATACCTCATTATATTAAAAGAGTCCAAAAGTTCGAAACATTCACAAAGCTCACCAAATTTAAAGGAAAATTAAATCAGGAATCAATCCTGTGTTCGAATAATATGAGTGGAAAAAACAATGCAGCATCGACAGAATCCGTAGTTAAGGCGGCGGATATTGAGATTAATGACGAAACTTCTATTACCGAAAATTCCACATTTCATTTATCCTGCGCCAACGAAAACATTGCCTGCGTTGTTTTAAATTGCACAGCCGGACCATTTAAACAGGAAAATAGGGTTGCAGAATTTTTTGTCGAAATTAATTTGGATATTCAACATCTCCAAGGTAAGATTAGTTATTTAAAGACGATATACGGCGTGGGCTACTTTAGTGAGGCATCTGTTAGGATCTCAGAAATTTTGAATAATAGAAACATGGGTAACAGAACAGTTGGGGAAAGAAAAGGTTATCTATACAGCCATTGATTTTTTTTTTCAAATCTGTAAAAATATTTTTAAAGTCATAAGCTTTCCATGTTGACGTTTTCCAGTTCTTCATTGTCAATTACTTTTTTTTGGGCTTCATCTTGCAGTTTCGCAATTCCAAACTAAGCATTTTTGTAATGTATAACTATTAAATCTTACAGAAGTTGATATAATATATTAGACTCTGGACCATCTTCGTAATATTTTGTTGTAGTAAGTTCAAGTTTATTATTAAATTTCCGGACACACTATAATTTTTTCTTTAAACTTTTTTTCTTTAAGTTCACGCGCACCTAATTAGGTTAGCATGGACATGATAAAGTCAATGTAATTCCGATATTTTTTTTAAATGTTGAAGCTATTTTAAACATCTTGTTTATCCAGTATAGTGGCTTAGCGAATTTTTATATATGTGGGCGTAACTTTGTTGTGATTAAATATTTTTACAAAAGTTTAATATTTGGTACACTAGCCATTTTTGACTACAAAAAATATCGTAGTATATCCTGGAAATTCTACATGTCATTTTGAAAACTGTTTTATGGAAATTCAAAAATAAAATATCTATTTAAAAAAAAAGATTTTTCACCATATTACATTTCGGTAAAAATGCACTCCCCAAGAAAAAAATATCAGTTATAGCACGCTTAAATTAGGTTATACAAGGTGTACTAAATTAAATGCCAATTTGTTAGAAAGATAAATATGGTAAAAATTTAAACAGGAGTTGAAAAAAATGTGTTTTCTGAATTATTCGGAAATGACATATTCAATTGTTTTTGTGCATTCACCACCTAATTACAATGAAAAATAATACTACTTTGCAAATTTCACTGACTAATAATTAAAAACATGGCAATAGTGTGTACTTAATTTAGTACACCTGGCATATAAACGTTAAACTTTGTGTAGTGATTCTTTCAAAAAATATCTATATTTCTTTAAAAACGTAGCAGATAAATTATATAGATACTTTTTACAAAGCTTCTGGATTCCTCCTACGTCGGTTTTTGCTGAGTCGAAATTGCTGACGTTTCGCCAATCTCCTGTTGGCTTCTTCAGAGCTTGACTGAAACTGAAACTGCAAACACCAACGCAGGAAGAATCCTGAAGCTTTGTAAAAAGTATTACAGTAGCCTGTGGAAGTTTCTTTGAAAAATTAATTATATAGATATTAACAAAAGTTACTTAAGACTTTGCACTTTGGAAATCCAAATCTGTAGGCGTATCCATCTAACAATAGTATATGTAAATATTCGCGAAATTATTTTTCAAAGTAGATTAAGCACCTACTTTCGCGTAATTTGAAAAGGTTCGTCCCTTCTTAAGTTTTGATAGGCCACTAACTTAAAATGTTTCAGATGTTACTAGGGATAAGAACTTTATACTTTTTATGACTAGCGCCCATATCTTAGTAGAGAATTTAGGAGACCAAAAGTTAAGGTAGGTGGTTAATAAAAGATATCTTCGTATCAGTTTACTTTAATTTTATGTTTTTAGAAAAAAGATGGCAACAATTGCGAATTTGCTTGTAATACACAGAAGTCGCAAAGTAGCTATGTGGATTTTAATTCTTTCTGCTATTTCGGGATTTATTTTACTCATTCTGTTTACATGCTGTTTATACAAGGTACCTACAAATTTGGAATAGGGCTAAGAAAATTAAGTAATTGGTTTTTCAGACCGGATTTTTTAAAAGGACGAACCATATCAAACTAGAACTTCTTAAACAACAAGTAAGTAAAACTGTTTATTGGTAATTATCCAAAATACTAGTAATTATATACAACTAACTGAATCTGTCTGTAGGTGTTTCAATACTTTGTAACAGAACTTATAAATCGAAAAAAAAAATCCGGAAACAATACAAGTTTTTTAAAATGTATTTACTTATTTCCTACAGTACCATAAAACAATATTTTTACACGTATCCAGCCAGACAAATTTAAGATCTATTTTTAAGCAATGCGGCATTCAACAACCAACATGCCCGCTGTCAAAACATCAATAAATGCAAATATGAATTAGGCCCGTCAATTTTTACCTATATGCTATTAAATAATTAAATCTAGTACCATAAAAAGTGATGCGCCTTGATATTTTTGTAAATTTCACCGACTAACTTGCACCTTGCACCATTTTCTTTCTAAACAGTGATCTCCAAACACTTTACTCGTTTTTTTCAGAATATTTAATGAGATCTGGGTATAATTGACCGTCAGCGGCCATGTTGGTTGTTCAATGCTGCTTGGTTTTAATGGTTGAAAAAAAGATTTTAAATATCATGCGACATTGCGATTAATTGTACTTTTCAGAGCTTGACTGAAACTGACTCGTATTTTACTTTGTACCTGCTTATATATTGTTTAAGGAGGGCGGAGCTAAATGAGTCTCGGATAACTGATTGCCTTATTGGTGACAGGTAGAGACCTGAGTCGCGGTTAAGATTGTTAGGTTGTTTATAGATTTCTATAGACTCTTGGATTTTTCGTAGGTAGAAGAACTGATTACATGCAAAAATTGTAGTTTTATCGAATAAAATTTTATGTCCGGTTTCATAAATGTGTTCGGCAACAGCTGATGAGTTTATTTGTCTTAGTCGTAATTTTCGTGTTCTTTGAGTCTAGTTGATATTTTTCGTCCGGTCTCTCCAATGTATTCTTTGCCGCATATGCATAGAGTGCTGAAAACTCCTGGCATCTCAAGTGTTATTTTGTCTTTGACGGACCGAAGATGAGAGATTTTTGGACAAGTGGTAAATCTGGTTTTGACGTTATACTTCTTTAGAACTTTTGATATGTGGTCAGTGATATTTTGAATGTAAGGACCACAGTGGTAAGCGTAGGATTGCTTTCGGCCTCATAGCTATTGGAAGGCTGCGGTGAAGTGTATTTTTTGATGGAACACTTAATATCTTTAATGTGGAAATTATTAGAGAGAAGAGCGGAGGTAAGGTGTTTTAATTCAGTGACTCGGGCTGAGATAGTTTTGCGGCTTTGTAAACAAGAAAGTTGATAACCGAAGATTTTTGGGCCGGATGGTGATGTGACCATGCATTAAGGTATCGGTCTATATGCGTAGGTTTTCTGTAAATACAATGACCCAATGTTAGGCCTGATTTTCTATTGATAGGAATATCTACTACTACTATCTATCCGTCTATCTATTAGCCGCCTGTGGAAGTTTGTTTGAAAAAATATGTCTTAATTAAGAAATAGTGAATCATATTATTGTCGTCGGCACTTAATTGTCTATATCTTCAATTGTTCATTATAACTTTTGTAAAATTTTGCAACTGAAAGGACGCTTTAAATTTCCTACTTCTTTGACTATACTTATGCCTCAACTTACACTTATTTGGCATTTGGAATTAACCTCATCACTATCATTTATTAATTCTAAAAATTTCTAAAGAGACCATAAATAAATGTTACCAGTAGTTGATGTTTTCAGAAAAATTAGGTCATATTGGCCTTATACATTTCCAATTAACTTAAAAGTATATTTGGAGAATATTTTATACCCACTTGAGTTATACTTTTTCATCTCAACTCATGGAATGTGTTTTGGTTATATATAACAATAGCCAGATTAAATTGGACACCCGATTTGGGTATACTTACATGTATTTTTTACTTTTCTTAATTTAGGCAAAGGAAGTTGACAAGTTCATAGCTGATGCCGATCAACCGGATTTAGAATTCTGTCTTCTAGATTCTGTAGGTAATTCTGAAGAGGATATAACGGAAAAAGTACACAAGAGCTAAATAATTTTGAAATCGTATTTTTAATTATTCATATGAACTTTATGCTTAATAACAATGTATTTATTAGAAATAAAGTTTGCTCAGTATAAAAAATTAATTTTATTAAATCACATAATTATCGTTGTAGTTTTCTCTTAATTCAAAAATGCTATCTAAACAATCTTCAAACTCATCTCTTTCGACCTCAAACCCATGAAACTTTGCAATTTTTATTCTTCTCGCCGAGCTATGCAGCGATTCTAACATATCACCAATTTCCGATCCTGAGTATAAACCGGCAAGAACGGGTACTGAATCCACCTCTAAAAGAAAAATGCATGTACCTACAATCAATGCAAGAAAAAATATTTTCCTAAACTAATAAATACTTGTTAATGTGTCTTTAGACCATCGAATTTTGTAATTGATTTTTTCCACTTCCTTCTGTAATAGTATATTATGGAACAAGTGTAGTGTAGTAAACGTTAGGTTTTTGGGTGAATTTTTGCAAAACAACACGAATACAATCCCTGACATGAACGTCAAAATTCAAAGCGTGGGAAATATCTCCGAAAACATCCATTACTCGCAAATCCGTGAGGTAATATCCAGGATATGTCCGAAGGGGCTCAGATCCGTGGGACAAGTAACTCACGTGGTAAAGTGACGCTTCCCGCACGCTAGATGGGTGCATAATTGGGTATTTTACAGAAGAGAATAGAAAAAATACCTAATTATACACCGATCTTGTCCCACGGATCCGAGCTACTTCGGATTTTACCGCACGGGATTGCGATCAATCGCAAGTTTTCCGAGATTTTACCGCACGGCTTGAATTTTGACGTTGACAGTGACGTCAGTGAATGTATTCGTGCTGTTTTGCTAAAATGTAGCCAAAAACTAACGATCGTAGAAAAAGTATAGTATTTAACACGTTACTTAAATGTTCAAAATTCGGGAGAGCGCTTTTAAAAACATTTATTACACAGAAAGCGAAATAAAGTTTTATTCGAACTGGCCGATACAAAGGCTGGAATAATTAATAGCCTTTTTATAATATTACAATCGAATAAATAGGGATTTCGATGCGGTGTCAGCGATGCGTTATTTTCGCTTAGCTTTGGGCTTCGTCTGCAGTTTGGGACATATAACTCGTTTGGTAAACTTTTTAAGTCGCTCGTTTATTAAACGTTTACCACCCTTGTTGCATAATATACTACTCTATTCCAATTAGAAAATTATTTGGATCTTTTCACGCTATTAGATTTTACCTTAAATTACATTGATTGATTGTATTGTTGAAGTGGATGATAAATGTAAAAAAAATATTCAGATTTTACAGGTAACTATCCGCATTATCTTGATGTACCTTTACACAAGTGCTGTATTTTGTTGTTTTAAAATGCCACATACTTTGAAAACAAGCTCTTCAAGGGCAGTGGTGCTTATTCGGGTTAAAGTTTTTGAAACTAACCTAATCTAAATTTGCAATTATGTCCTGGTTATCACGTCGCAGGAGTCAATTTCTGCTCTGCGCTTTTTAAAATTATTTGTCATTTTGTCACCTTTCCTAATTTCACAACGCACTAACAGAAGTAATAAATTTAGCAGGGAACAACGATAGTGTTAATTACATATATTTCGTTCATAATTTATTTTCCGTTAATTATTGTGAATGAAGTTATTTTTTTGAGGCTTTTTTGGGATTAAGGTTATGCAAAATGACTCGACTATCACGTCAAACACATAATCTGAATTTCAATTTGACAACTGCAAAATATTGTTTAAGTTGATATCCTGTAAAGGAAAATTAGACAATGCAACACATCTTTACATTTGTCAATTTGGGAAGTATTTTTTTCTTCCTATTCCAGAATATCCAATTATACACGGAAAAAGCATGTCTATATTTCCAGTATCCCAGTATTTTGTCAGTCGTTTGTCAATCCTGACAGTCACATCACACATAATCGTGATGTTTTACGTGAATGAGCCCAACAACTAATAGTCTTAGAAAAAATGTAGTATGCAACAGGCGCCAAAACAAATCAGTGAATGAAATGGCGTTTATTCAACTTGTTGCATAATATACTATTACCCATGATCCACAATGTAAATTAAACCCCTGGGTGGTGCTGCGTAACTCGCCCTTAACAATAATCAAACATAAAAATTGAATTAAAATGGAATATTAATGCACAGCCCTTTAAAAAAAAAAAAGATGGATGTAAACACACAAACAAAATTTTTATCAATTAAGGTGATATTAGGTTGAAAAATCCAAAAGATATAAAAAAAAAATTAAATAAAAATTAAATAATTTATATTATATTATATTATTACTTACTTATATGTTGAGGCCTTGGGGCACTTATAATGTTCCCATTATAGCCAATATGTTCATCAAATAGTTCCGGAAATGGTGTTCTGACTAACATAGGCTTCTGCACTGTTGTAACATTGGAAGCGGAATCATGAGTTGTGCAAGACAAATAATATTCTAACATTTCTTTAATTGAATTACATTTATATGCAGGCAAATGTTGTTGTTTGTTTGCCTCATGCGCCATTTTCTTAAGTCGGTTTTCAGGTACACCCCGTAAAGTTAGATATTGCATTAACTTGTCAGTTCCTAAAATAAATAGGTAAATTTTGCTACACTAGATTAGAAATAGAAATGATGATTACGTAGCTCACATCTGGGAGTTATGCTTTGGACCAACTGCCCTTCCCAGTTATCTAAACACTCCAGAAAATCTGAATCTATGTTTAAAGAAAAAGGAAAGCATAAACTGGCAGCTGACACTTTTCGCCCATATCTAGTTAAATCAGAACACATATCCATCAAGGAAGAATTTCTTGACTTTTGACGATATTTTAATGTAACTGTGTCCAAAGCAGATGCTAATATGGCACTCGTGTGATATAAAAGGTTTGCCTAAAATAAATATATCATGTTTCCAGAATCCAGATCACATTACCTAAACACAATAGACAGACATTTTTATTTCATCCATATACAATGGTGACTAGTACTAAATAAAATTAAAAAAAAAAGCAAAAAATTTGTGCAGAAGTATTCTTTTCAATGTTTTCTGTAGGCACTGTACATACTTACATTATATTGTGTGTGATAAAATCGTCTTGGAGCACCAGGTTTTGGCCAACCATCTCTGCTAGTACAAAGCGGAACAAACATTGAACTATATTTCCTGTACTCATTAAAAGAAAAAGTTAAATTAAGTAATCGTAACACATCATTCTGAGAAGATTGCATTTTTGCTTCATTAGTTTCAGTAGTCTCTTCTTCATAATGTGATGGAATGACAGGAAATACTAACACTGATTTTCTCTCATACTCATCTTTCACATACTCCAGACAGGCAGATGAAAGACCAGAAAAGGCATTTGTACAATCTGTAATCATATGAAATCCCTATATATAGGGATAATAATAATAATAATAAACAGAGTTTTAAACAAATAAATCACTTAGGGAAGAGACAAAAGCTATTACCTGCAAGTGGTCACACTCCTCAACAAATTTTCTAATACTGTCAGCAAAGTCAACAAACTTATCAGTTTTCCAAAGAGAATTACCTAATGAAAATATATCAAAGGGTACATTTTCATTATTATGTTGGTATTGATTTATAACATTAACAGTGGCTGGATGGAATCTACTATACAAGAAGTCAGACCAAACATTTATTGAATCATCTAATTTGCATCTTTTAGTTAAATTATCTGAAGAAGAACCAGTAGAGAGATGTTCTTGAAATTCATTTTTTGGAAATGCTTTTTCATGTTTTATATCAACTGCATCCCAATGAATTGAACGTTTAACTTGCTCTGGGTCAGCTTGGGAGTTATACAACTCTCCTTCGAGAGGCAAATTATTAAGGCTGCCTTTTAAATCAACTAACAAAAGTCTGGGTGCATATGTTACCTGACCCTACAGAAAGTAAAATAAATACGTCATGAATGCAAAAAAATATATACCTTGTCACTACCTTGTCTGTAACTCCCTCTCGGTACAAAACGTCGTGATCTATTTCTGGTACTACGTCCCCATTGTAGTCGAATCCAAATTCTTGAATATTCCACCAATGTGAGCCAATAAAATTAGAATAGTGCCCAAATTGCAAGGTTAAGATTTCTTTAGATACCATATTTTTTAATATGGTTTGCAATTTGCATATGTCATAATTTTCTACACTACAGCCCACTACCACAGCCTAAACTTTTTGTATAAAATTTCTACTATCTAAAACTATAAAAAAATTCTACGTGACTTTAATTTTTAATGTTTTTAATTGATTATTTTGCCCGGATAACAATTTAAAAAAACATATTTTTCATATCGTAAAGGTGCGTTCAGACTTGGAAAATAGTCTAACCAAAAAATGTTTGCGCGTTTAGGTTTGGGCCTGGCATGCAATTCCACAGCTCAATAATTCCTACTTTAAAATTTATTTTTGTTGTTAACCAGTTATGTTCGCTCCAAGAATTTGTTGCAAGCGCCTATTTGCTTGTTAAGGCGTGTACACAACGAATGTAGAATGAGGTGTTACCAAATTTCTTAGGAAAATTGAAAATATAATTATTTATGAAGTAGTAGTACGCAACCAATGTTTGCTGACTAGTTGACTTCTACAAAAATTTAAAAATAATCAGTATTATCAATGAACATATCTGTTTTGCAATTACGGGATCACAGTATATGTAACAATTTAGCCTTATAGAAATTTTTTAAAACAAAATGGCTTCTCAAGGTAGTAGAGGCGAAACAATACAAAAGCAAATACAGCAAGATTGGGTTAATAGAGAATACATCGAAATAATCACAATAAGCATAAAAAAAATTACTGATTTTCTGAATTCATTCGGTAATTGGTAATGTTTGCGTATCTTACATTAACCTTAAAGAAGTATTTTTTAGATCTTTCCTGTCGTTCAAAATTGGCAGGTTTAAATGAAAAATTGACGATTTTAGAAAGAAAAATTGATTACTTGGAGGCTTGCGTAAGTTTGATGTATTATCGCATCCTTAGTTTTTATTTTCTGTTTGCAGGTTACAAAAGGAGAAACACTAACGTGAATATATTAAAACAAATGTACATAGCTAGTTCCTTCTAATAGAAATCACTACTTAACTCACATGTCGTATGCATTGCAAATTTGTAAAAACTTTTGTAAAACTAAAACCATTTATGTTCCAAGAAGATCACTTTTCAAATGGGTGTATCTACAGTTTAATGCTTTAGATGAAGATCGTAGAAAAAAATTGGGTGCTGACCGTACTTGTGCTGAGTGGATCTTGAGGAACGGTGGCAAAGTAAAGTTTGTCAACAGGGATGAAGAAGAAGCAGATTATAATAATCTTCCGGAGGAAGATGTTCAGGTTCGTTTGCAAGAAATTAATGCCAGTGGTACTAGCATTATGGCTGAAGGATTTATACATCTTGAGGGTTGTAAATCTATTGACAAATTAATTTTACATGAGTGTCAATATTTGGAGGATAACGCACTAAACGAATTAAATTTTATTTCAAATTCGCTACTATTCCTGCAAGTTTCCAGGTGCCCAAATATTTCTGATAACGGACTTTTATATTTAACTCATCTCAAGAATTTAAGGCATTTAATCATTTTTGGTTTAACTTATGTTAGAGACAAACCAAAAGTATTAAAAACATTACAAGATGAATTAAAACAGTGTCAAATAAAATTTGATTAAATTATTTTAAAAATATTTGTTTAATCCTTTGAAAGAATTGATATTCTGAATGCTTCTTAGAAAATTTTTATTTTGTATTAAATAAACATGCTTTGTAAAGGGGTGTGTATTATTTCCAAAAAATATTTAATGATGTTTTTAAGTTTTATTTAATATTGTTTTTCATTCACATAAAGGATAATTAGAATATAAAAATGCTTCTAATTAAATATATCTATATAAACTCTTTTCCTCTTCCTATGTGTTGTAACCATAGTGGCAGCTTCTATTGGCGCATTAGATTGTACAAGCCACGAATTCAGTTTGACTTGTGAATTATAGCCACATAAAAACAGCTTCCTCTCTAATGAATCCAAGCGTTGTTGAACTATGGGATCAGATTTTGAATTGTGGGCTAAATCCAATATTAGTCTAAATCTTGTAATAAATGTCTAAAATTACATCAGAAAACAGTTAAGTCTATAGCGAAATATAAAACCATAGATATGTTATACATTACGCTATAAAAAACATAAAAACAAAATACCCTACATGTAGTAAAATATTGTGCACTTCTTCTCTCCGATCCATGTGTTTTATGTAGGAGCCCAACTCATAAAAATATAGATTAAATTTGTGCAAATCGACCGCAGAAGCATCTGCTTTCAGAATTTCCCTATAAGCTTCTTTAAATATTTTTGGTAATTCTGGAATCACAACAGGCTGACGTGTAGCAGATATATCTAATGCCAACCACAGAGGCAATTCTAATTCTGTACCAATTGCTAAGTTTTTTTCTTCAACTGAGGGGTTCAGCTTGCCTACAAAAATTGTAACGTTTTAAAACTCTTGGTGTTCAAAAACATTTAACTTGCCCATCCTGGGAACTTGTTGAATAAATTTGCAGAGAACCCGTTCCTGAGTAGCAAGAATATCGTCAATTGAATAGTAATCTGGATGATAACTTGTTAACATATTTGATGAATATTTAACCATAATAAAAACAACATTCATATACAAAATTGTACATAAACAGAGAAAACTTCTTCCTTCTTAAAAAAATTGGCAACTTGCCAGAGTCAGAGGAAGCCATATTTTGCTATCGGTTAAAAACTTTTGATTAGTGTTCCAATTGTCGCTTCTGTTCCCTTCGGAGAGTGATGCATTCGTCCAGTTCCTTTTAATTAAGGCACTCTGCAAGTTAAAAAGAAAATGTTGAGCTCTATTCGTAAGTGGCCGAGTGATATAGCAGTTGTGGCCAATAGAAATGACGAACAGATAGAGAATACCCTGCAGAACTAACCTTAGCATTCTGTGTGACCGGCTCCTTACTACAGATTATCAGAATAACAATAATAATTATGGAATTAAATTCGGATTTAGTAGGAGTACAAGGAATTTTATATAGTTGTTTAAAAAGAGTTGGCGATTTTACTAAAATCAACTGCAAAAACGGTAGCCAATGTAATTATTTTACTTTGACTTTGGTTCCTAACTATCATTTACTTATAGGTAAGGAAGAGAAAATACTTCTTGTTGTAAGCGAGTTAGGAAAATTTTTGTGTAATAAAAACTATTTGTGTGACGGAAATGTTGTTCCTAAATTTACCAAGGAACTAGAAGATTTTACTTTTTTCTTGGCATTAAATACTAAATTCAAAAAGGAATTGGTTTCTGAAGATTATCCACATTTAATTGGGATTTTACCACCATTATCTTCATGCCTCTTTGCCAACATTTGTTATGGTTTGGATCTTTGTACACAGTATGGTAGTATTATGTCCAGATTCACAATTGAAGTCACTCAAGAAATGTTGGAGGAGATAAGCTATTGTTTAAGCAATTCAAAGCCAGATGAACAACTTAAGGCATTTATTTTTCTGAAAGCAGCTGCGAAAAAGTTGTATTTGACTGAGTTTACAAACCAGGTAGTTATTTCTTTTATCTTTTGAAGTTTTGAATTTCAAATATGTGCAAACATTTCTGGAATTTAAACTTATTTGAACATTGTATTCATTATACTGAGAAACTGTCTCAAAAATATTCTGGATGATTTATCAAGTTTGTGCTTCAGCCATATCAATTGTGCTAGCTTCGCCCTAAAGTAAAATATCCTGCTTTTATTTAATGAAACAGTCTTTTCTGTAGTTTAAAATATTATGCATTATACCTAATATAGTTTATACAAGTTCTCTAAACATTTACGTAAAACTGAAATACTAAAGTTAAATATATTTAATAGTTGAGTATATAATTTTTTTTCTATCTAGATAGAAAGCTCTATAGAAAATATTGTCAGTGCTTCAAATGATGTATTAAAAAATCTCAATGGAATTGGTGTCAGTTATGCAAAGGAAATGAAAGAGAAAGAAATATACCAACATATGGGATTAATAATGCTTAATTTATTGGATTTATTATTAGATATTGATGAGAATACTCTGTCATTAAGAAGATTTTTAGAGTGCTTGTTTGCGACAACTTGCAACACATTCAGCAGCGTATCCTTGAATGTATTTTGTACTTGGGCTGAGGTAAGTAAGTATGTTTCAAAAAAATGCTCTATGTTTAGGTACTTTCATGTTAATATGAGGTTTTAAATTTAAATTTAACCTTTATACTATCCCAGTTAACTCATTGAATTCACTTGGTTAGTTTTCCATTATGAATCAGACTTAACTTCATTCATACATGTATAAAATCATTTCACTTTTTTCATGTCCCATTATTTAGCTACCATCATTCCTACTGCAAGACCTCTTTAATGAAAGGACGAGAAGGGAAATGCACATTTTGTGAATACAGTATTGTTCAATATTATATTAAATTACTTTACTATAAATAAATTTCTTGTAATTTTAGGTTAAATATGAGGATCAACCTCTTCAACTCATTGTGGCTGGTAGAGCCTATTTAGTTATAGAAAAATATAGGAATATCGATCTAGCAACTGAATTAATTAGCATGCTTAGCACAATAGCAAAGAAGCCAAAAACAATAAATCAACTGATAGACGAAGCTGACCTATCTACCATAATCAGTAAAGTAAGCAAAGCAGATGCCCATCAACATAAATGGTTTAAAGCCCTATTAAAATACAACATATTCCATGACGATAATGCTTGGCAATGTGTTGAACAATGGTACCATTTATGTGATGAAACTGATTTTAAAAAACTTTTAAATCAACCTGTTGGTGACAATAAATCAAGATATAGAAATATCATACAGAAATGTGCCTCAAACTTAAGCTCAGAATTTCTGAAAAGGACTTTGATTGGTGAGTTATGGCACAAAGATTTTCAATGGCATGAAGATACTCAAGATAGACTGGTGTTGACTTTTAACAGGATGGAAGCTCAATTAAAAGAGACTGACTTAAAAGATCTTTTATTACTACTATTTGAAAATGTTTCTTTATTTTTTCGGCATCTCTATTTAGTTACATTTAATGGATCACAGATTAGCAGCCAAGTGTTCAATTTAACAGCAGACATTGCATCTATCAACAATGTTGGACTTGAAAATATTAAAGTACTCTTTGGAGAAAACCAACCAACAGATCAAAATGTTAGTGGTTATGTCAAATTGTTTGAAGCGATCAATAGCTGTGGTTCCTTTTCATGGGATACTATTATTTTGGATATTTTACTACCATTTTTGCAAAAATATAGAAGTGATAAAGCTTTGGATACACTATGTAGTTGTCTTCAACTTCTAAAGGTAAGCACTCTTAAATTATTAGTTAAACAAGTTTTTCAAGCAAAAGAAAAAATCCATGGCATATAGTGTTTAGATACAAACAATTACCTAATTTGTCTGCACTTTATATAAATTTCAGCATTTTGGTGAAGTTAATCTCAATTTGACGACAGAACAAAAAATTTTTCAAGAACTTCTGGTTTGTTCTGCGGAGAACAGATGGAGATCATTTTTACAGTTTGCCAATGAAAAGGAAGGGATTGTTAAAAATTGTGTGGAGTTTATCTTAAAAAGGATTGATTTCTTAACATCCAACAAACAAGACCAGCTTGTAAATATGGGTAATATTTCCATTCCACTGTTGAATTGTTATACCTGATGTGCTCCAAAATGGTGAACTTTCAGAAACTATTTCTTAATGCAGATTTTAAAAGTAAATAATTAAAGTCTTCTATGGTGGCATGTTTAATTATTTTGAAGAGTTTTGTAGTTCTCAAGATATTTTATCTTTTTTACATTGTTTGACCACCATACAAATGTAATTATTATTAGTTATTATTAGTTACACACGTATGTTTTATAGTATCTGTGGAATATATTAATGACCCTTGGTCCATGTATTACAAAGAATTACATACAGGAGAAGTCCGACCAAGTCTAATTGGTTGCATTTTGCCAAACATTGAGCTTACAAGCTATTATCAGGAAAACCCAGATGAAAGCTTCACACACTTGATGAAGGTATTAAAATCAATTATCTTTTGTAATATCTGATTGGTATTAATCTCCTAGATTCTTCCATGTTGCGTAACGCCAGAATGGTATATTATCTTTAAAGAATTTGAAAACCGGCAAGGATTTTCCGCAACTTTGAACCTTTTTTCCGATATTATCATTCTTTTGTGTGATTTTGCAGAATCTCAAAAAAAACAGCAAACTGAAAACTTCAACCAGATAATTCATCCTTTAAAATATTGTTTGCAGAACTATGGAAAGTTGCTTGCAAAGGTAAGTTGTGCTAGTACCAAACTTCTTAACAAATTTCTTTATGTATTTTGGACCGAAATTCATATTAGACAAAAGCACTTTTGAAATGTGCACTTCAGTATTACTATAATTGTGATGCCTCTGAAAGATATTGAAATTCAAAAAAAGGCAATTCATTAAAATGGCCTAAGAATCCAAAACAGTGTCATTTCAAATATTATATAGGTATCATGTAATATATTTTTTTTAGTATTTGCAGGAAGCAAGCAAGGAAGATCAGATTGGCGCTATAAATTGTGTATGCAGAATGCTCAAATATATTCCTAATCCAGTAAAAACTACAGAAGGCATGTTCTTAGTTAATGTGCTACCCGAAAATGTTCTGAAAATGCTGGCACAAAACAAGGAATTCATAGCACGTGTAGTGCTTATCAATGACCAAATATTGTGCAAAGCTCTAGCTCAAAAAATTGTTGGAACAAAATAATCACTTTTTTATTGGTCACTTGTTACTACTCTCAAAAAATACATATTTTGTTTCTTACTCATTTTATTTTTCTTCTGTACGAGGGAAATAACATAAAACAGCCTGCGTGGATGCAATAAACAAACAAACATCCATATTTTTTGCCCTATCACATAATTTTTTTATAGCGCTCCAATTTTAAAAAATGTTATTATGACATGAATGTGTTTGTTCCGTGTTAGGCATGATTTTTAAATGAATTGATTTTTGTGAAACTAATTTCGATTTGGCAACACTGGATAATATTAGATTCTCTGCAAAACAACGGAGTTGGCGCATTAGCTTCAATAGAGGGTTGTGACCTGCTTATGCGCAGCTTGGTTGTATTGGCCCTCGTGGTACTGTGTTCGCGGCTGTTGTCTTTATTGTTCCTTATTTCTAGTGTTCTAGAACATCAATATCGAAAGAAGACATTGTGTGAACAATCCAAATAACTCTTGTTATATCTGTAGTAATTCTGTTGTAGTAAAGCAAAGGCAAACTATAACTTCTTTTGGGAAAAATGTATACCACACTTATTTTGGCGTAAAAATTGGCGACCACGACAAGTCCTGGGCGCCTCATAATGTTTGTTCTGTTTTCGTTGAAGCATTAAGAAACTGGCAAACAAGTGATGATTGATATTTTTGTTCATGTAATGTTCAAGAATTTAACAGAAAAAATAAGTAACAAATTGTCTTGAATTGTCTCGAATCTTGACTTTCCTATTCAACCATGGACCAGATGTACCGATACCTACCGCCCCGAAAGAACTACAAAACGTCATATCGTCAGAATCAGAGGAATCTAATTCCTACCCAGAATTAAATAATTTAATTAGAGATTTACACCTTCCTTAATTCCAAAGGATGCATCTGAATTGTTAGCGTCCAGACTTCGTGACAAACATTTACTGGCACCTGGCGTCACATTAAGCTTTCATCGGGATCGCAAAAAAGAGTTTAGAAGACGAATGGCGCCTGTTTATTGACTCAAGTAAGTGTAGTTTAAAAGGCGTTTTATTGCCCAAAGGTAACGAACTGGCCGCGGTTCCCGTTGCAGAGTGCGTACATTTAAAAGAAACATTTGAAAATTAAGGATTTCTTTTCAAGAAAATAAACTACTAAGAATATCAGTGGATGCTTTGTGGTGACCTTACAGTGCTGTGCATGCTCCTAGGACATAGGGGTCATACAAAATTTCCATGCTTTATGTGTAATTGGACTGAAATAGAATGTCAATCTAGAACAAGCCTTACACCACGTAGCAAAAACGTATTAAGAGATGGGTTAGTTGACCCCAAAAAAGTTTTACTGCCTCTTCATATCATTCCACTGTTGAATTATTATACCTGATGTGCTCCAACATTGTGAACTTTCAAAAACTATTGAAAAATGGGTGTTTGATATTTATAAAAAAAATTATTCAATGAAACCAAACGCTTGAAACTTGATGGTTTAGTTTGGGAAAGGGGGAAGGTAATTTTGCAAAAAAAAAAATGTTTTAATGCCTCATATCAAACTTGGCTTGATGAAGCAGTTTGTTAAAGTCCTAGACAAAAACGGACAGTGTTTCACATATTTGTGTGAGAATCTTCCAGCCACATCGGATGCCAAGATAAAAAAAGGTTTTTGTTGGGCCGCAGATAAAAACATTATACAAAGACATGGATTTTCAAAACACAGTGACCAGTGTCGAGAAAAACTAACTGAAAAGCTTCTTGGGAACTCTAAGGACAGAAACTACGAAGGTATAGTTCATAATATGTTACAACGCTTCCATCGTCTATTGAACTATTTTCCTGATAATCTTGGAGCAGTTAGCGAAGAACAGGGAGAGAGGTTTCCCCAGGACATTAAGGCAGATGGAGCATAACGGTAATGGTGGACTAGTGCTGTATGTTAAAACGGGAACGCAGCTTTCTGGTAAAAAGACGATTGCTCTCAAAAAAGTCAGGGTAAAGTTTTTTTTTCTCTTTTTTTTTAAACTAGGATTCAATCTTTTTTACTGAATAAAAAAATTAAATTATTTTACAAATATCTTTTTTTTTTCCTTTAATATTTGTAAAAAACCTTCCGTGATACAAATAAATGCCTAGAATTTTTGAAGTCAGCCTACCAAAATTATATAAAATCAGTTTTAAAATAAAATCATCTGTCAAAAAGTTTAATTTTGTAGACCTGTGTTATTAATGGTGGTTGCAGTAGAATTTTTAAATCGAACATTTATGGGCATTAGGTGATGTTTTTTTTTTTGTAAAAGTTTGGCTTTTGTTTTTCTTCACATAAAGCCGAGCACTAATGCAAAATCGGAGGATTCAAATAGTGGACATACAAGGCAGGGATCAATCAAATTTGGTTAGCAGTTTTTTTTTTTTTTCATAAACATGCCCAACAGAGATTTTAATGCTGCTGTCAAATGATTAATGGGTATAACAACTGTCAACCTAAAACAAAAATTACTTCATCAAGAAGTGTAAGAATCTTAATATAATTAAGTAATAAGTAAATGTTTCTAAATATTTTGACAAGAACACTTTAAAATCTTCGGTCTTCATGTGTATTTACATTGTGATCTATATAATGGTCTAATAAATATTCAAACTTTCCTCTTGTTATAATATATTTACCAGTGTATGACAAAACCAGATAAAAAAATCATCTATCTGAATTGTAAAAATGAAAAAAAAAAAAAACTTACTAATTGCCCTAGGAATATCAGATTGATAAACTTAATCAATTTCAATAATTTCCAGTGAACTGCCGCTACTTGAACTTCTTCGTTTTATATGCTGAGTGGTAACATGCCGTTTCAAATCATTAAAACTTTTACATCTAATTGAACATATTGAACACTTATTACACAATCTTCTGTCACTGGCTTTTTGATATTTATGATCTATGTCACAAGGATATTCAGCACCACATTTATCACTCTTGGGATTTTTATCCAAGTTTCTGGTTAAATTATAAATTCCAGCGCCGAGTTCATCTTTTCTGCTAAAATACAATAAAAATATATCTATTTGCAAGATCTATTCCAGATGAAATGTTCTGTAATGTGCATCTCGCTTTCCAAGTTTTGATCTTTATTCATCAAAATTTTATAACCATTCTATCAACTTACCTACACTCATTTTCATAATGTGAGTCTATATCAACAAGCTCTACTTCCTCAATAGAAATTTTACTCTCAAAAATCTCTGTTTCACTATCTTTTCCAATGTTTTCTGAACTATAGTCAATATCACAACCACTGTCTTTTCCAATATTTTCTGGATATTTGGAAGCAATTTCATCTTCATCGTCACTGTAGTCAACATTCACTTGAGAATTAACACTTCCATGGGTAAGGGTATAATTAATAGAATTTATTTGAAGACTCCTTAAAGGAGGTAATTTATATTTAGCCCTTAGCTTATTGACTTCATTGTCAATATCTTGCTCATTTTCTTCCAGTAACTCATTATTTAAACTAACAAGATCATTGAGTAAATCTAAGGCATTTTGGGATTGGAAACAATTGTTTTTTGAGCCACTAGATGTAGATGATTGACTGTGTAAGATGGTCTCGATTTTTTGCTTTTTATTATGTTTATTAAAAGCTCTTACTTTTGCGTTAACACATTCAATGACACTTTTACTTTTTTGATTGCTAGGATTTGGGACTTTGTACAATGCTATCTTTTTGCATCTTTGCTGTTGTGTATCCATGACTCATTTATTCTCTCTGTTATAGATGCCTTCTAGCTTCAGAACTAAATCATTCTAATGGATTTCCAAAGATCCATAGCTGGCAGCATTTCAAACAACTAGTTTTCCTTTGAATCTTTTTACAGTACTTATACTATATCTATGCGGTAACGTTTACATTTCTGTGGAAATGTTGAAAACCTTGATTTCCAACAGCTGTTCAACATTATACAAAAATTCTACATTATATTGATATTAAACACTTAGTATAAAATTCTCGCTCCTTATAACCATATCGCCCTCGGTTTTGACAGGAGAAGTCGATAGAAAACAATATGTTATCTGGCAACAGTGTGCACACGCAGAGTTTAGAAATAGTGACAGGTGAGGCGATTTCTGACGATGTTACCTAAGTATACTTGAAAGCCACACGGAGAGAATTGATTTTGAAAAAAGAAAATCCCATAGAAAAAGATGCAGAAATTTAAGACGATAGAATAGATTAACGGATAGGTTAAATTTTGCCATAGAAGTAATATTCAGTATTGTTATTTTACCGATATCCGTACGTATGGTCTTGGACCTTAAAGAAATTAATTTCTCTGTCTTGTGCGTGCTTAAATGAGAGGTTTGATCATACCCTACAATATATAATTTTTGATTTGTTATTTAAAAAAATTAATGCGACGATTTTCAAAAATGTCTTGGTTTTCTCTTGTTGGAATTAATGTGCCTAGGGTTGTAACTTGTCGATATATATGCGTGACACCAGCCAAATATCAGGAAAATGTGGAAGACAGCAAACTGGAGTATAGAGAAGTAACAAAAAATAGGTCGGAATCTGTTCCAGTGGAAACTAGTATAAAATACTTGAAAAGTCCAGCTTATTTTCAGACCTATGGTGAAAAACCAGTATGGGTACCTTACAGAAGAAATCATAAGGGAACATTCCCTCCAACAATGACCAGAAAAACGTGCATACGAAATGGAGTAATTTCTACTGGTAATCCATGCCCCATATGCAGAGATGAATATCTGGTTTTAAATGAACAAAACACTGAACTTCTGAAACAGTTTATATCACCACAAACTGGGGCAATCTTAGGTTATTCTATAACAGGTTTATGCCGGAAGAAACATCAAGAATTGGAAGTTAAAATCAAGAGGGCATATGATATGGGGTTGATAACATATGATGTACCATTTCGCAAATATGACTATTTAGAATATCAACAAACACAACAATAAATTACAATATTCTAAAATATTTTATTCACAATCTGCATGGAATAAAAATAAAGTGGATAAGTAAATTTCAATAAAAAATAAATGTTGACTGTTTGTTTATTCCAAGTAATTTTGGAGAATAACTGTTACTACATATATAAAATGGATTATAGGTCTTCTTAAGTAATTTCTCATTACTTAGCCTTTATCAAAACACAGGAACAGTTTTTTTGACAGGTTTTATTATACCATAACTTTTATTTAGATATTTACGTAAATGTTTAATAGGACATCTCAGGAAGCGAGTGATAAAGGTAAGTATAATTACAAAAATATCACCAATTGGTAAATTAAAAAATTGCTATTCTCATAATGGAACCAACATCTCATGTTGCAATGCAATAAATAAATGATATATAATACTTTCATATAACTAAGAAATGAGATTCATAGCAGGTATCTTGTTACTAGATTCTTGAGAGAAGGCAGCTTCTCTTAAAAAATTTACATGTTCTTCCATTTCCAGTAGTAATTTGTCAATCCATGCAAGATTCCATTTATCCTTAGCTCCACATTCATATTTAGATATTAATGCTAAATGGGTGACTGCAAGTGTTAATGCACTTGCCCTTGCTTCTAAAAGTCTAGGGTCCAATGGAGGATACATGCTTCTTACTAAGTCATCAACTTTGCTAGAAATTCTTTTGGCGCTGTCAACAATTTGACCAAAATTTCCAGATAAAGGTGTAGAATTCATTGCCATTGTTGTTAAACATTCAGTTAAGTATCGGCATGTTTTTAAAATTGTCAAACAATGCGGAATTAGACCTGTTGCATCATCAATCCACTGATCATTTAGTAGAATTGATTCCAAATTCATATTGACTGCCCCCAATTCCAACTCCGGGACTTCAGGTTCTATTAGTTGCTTTTCGGGGCGTGTCGATTCCTGATAAGTGTCAAGGTATGTACCTTTATAAATCATCCTTTGCTTGCGGCATATTACGATCAAAATTATGAAGGCGCTAACAAATATTGCAGACAACACTCCAAAGGCGATCGCAGCTACCATTTCGGCATATTCTGGAGGCATTTCAATAGATACGATTTAACCGTTTAATTTTAAATTTCTGAAACATATTAGATACTGAGAGAAACACTTGACCACTAATTTTTCAGATGTAACAAATTTTAAACAATCTTGTAACACTTGTAAAACCTGTTGCTTCGCGATTTTTGAGCTTAGATCATAGAAAAATACTTTTGGTCAAGCATAGGTGTATATTTATATTGAAATCAAAAATCTATCCTAGATTAAATTGTTTCATATCAAGAAATATCCCTTATTCTGAAATTGAATAGAGAATATTTTACTGTTCGTCTTTCCAAACCTTATTACGAATCATGCTCGTTATATCTGTGTTTCGGTTTGGTAACTTGTTTAGGGAATTTCTACAATTAGTTAACAGGAGCCATTTGCCAGTAGTGCCACCTTTTAATAATATTTAGCGTCAAGAAGTGGACACCATTTTATAGCTTGTATATAAATTTTATTTTTCTTTTGTATGTTAAAAGAAAATGAGTGATTATTCGGCTGTAGGTCCACCGCAGCAAAATTACAATCAGTCTTCAGCATTTGCAGCGGCATTACAGCGGGCTAAACAGGTAATATCGGCAAATGATGATATGTATTTTAATGGCTTCCTTTTTGCCAACGTGCCGGTTTCCAGTTTTTACCAGGGGTACATTTTTCTTAAATCTAATGATTCCAGATTGCCGCAAAAATTAATCCTGGATCTACAAATTCGAGCGACAGCCGACCGAAAAGGCCATTAGAAGACGGCTCAGGTGAGAACTTAATATTAAAATAGCCGATTTTATTGATTTCGTACAATTAATGAATCTTCAATGTGCCGCTTAAAGAAAGTGAATTTTCAGAACCGGATGCGAAAAAGGGACCGGGGGCATTAGGAGGATCACAGGGAGGACCACCAATGGGCAGACCACCACAAAGTCAGGGTGGTATGGGTGGCCCACCAATGGGTAATGGTCCACAAGTTAATGAAGACATTAAAGTTCCAGATAAAATGGTTGGCTTAAGTAAGTATTTTGGTTATATAAACTCACTAGAAATGTGTGGTGTTGCACCTTCCGTTTAAAGACTGATGCTCATCTGAAGCTGATGGTGTTCAGCTTTAGTACCTGTCACTCAATTAACTTTTTGTTGTATAAAAAGGCTTACATATACAAAAACGTACATGCTGTCAGGTTGCAGAGTAAGGCCACTGATGAAAAAATTAAAAGCGAATGTAAAAGGCAAGACTCCACTCCAATTGTTGGCATAATATTGGTTTTTATTTTGCTATTCAGCAGAATGAGCGATTGCTAGTCATTACTAGTGTGAAATGATGTTTTTTATTCAGTTTTAAATATCTAATCCAAGAATTTTGTTAATTAAATAAGTTGAAGTTGTTTTTTCATACTGATTGACATATCAGATCATTCCTCTCTAGAACAAATATATTTTGGCAAATTTTGTCCATAGGTTTTTTATTTTAACTCTTATTGTGGTTATTCTGAAAATTAAAAGGAATTAAAGTCAAATTCACATTCCTGTATGTTGGGTTTTGTTTTGGTTGAACACCACTTTTGCTATAGAAAATTTATAAATTTAATTACCCATTGAAATTGAAATATCTATGTATAACCGTTCTTGACAGGCATTTCTTTTTTAACTATTATTTTTATCTAAAATACTTTGTTATGCGATATTGTCGCTATGTATAATATTTCTCAACATTATATGAACTACTCTGCAAGAAAATGAATAATAATTTCTAATGATAAATAAATATCCATTTAAAAAATAATTTGTTTCCTCAAACAATATTTATTTTGTTGTGTTTTATGATTTCTATGGAAATCCTCAAAAGCCAAAACCGTATTGCCCTGACGATTTTGTAATATGACCTGAAGAGAAATACACGCTCTGGAAGTCCGCAAGGCCAAGACTCCATGTGTTTTAATTTTTTTAGGAGTGAATGTGACTGGCCTTGTGGTAACAAAAATCCTTGTTTATCTACAATGCGATTTACATAAAATTAAGCGCCAAACTTTGTCATATAAACATAATTTTCTGTGAAAATTACATGGAATTCAAGGAAATTAGCGGTTCTATCAAAAATTGTGTTTGTGTGGAATTTATGTTGGAGCCTTGTTTTTGCTTCTCTATTTAAATATTCATAAAAAAAAAAGTAACAAATTTTTCCCTCGTGCTGAGGAATACAAACATTTTTGTGTTAGAACAATAGGAGATAATCAAATAGTTCAATTAATTCAGTAAAACATTTTAGAGTAGGCAGTGCAATCTTGCAAATATGACTGTATGTAGGTGAAAGAGGTTGCAGAATAGCCCTAGAAGTTGCTAGTTTTTGTACATTCCCATGTTATTCCATTACATTATTTGGAGTAGTAAAAATCCTAATCCTATACAACCAGATTCGTCCTTTGCTTCTATATGAATAGCTAAAAATTGTTTTTGGTATAGTTTTACTGTAAAGTTTAAAACAGTTGTTATTTATTATTATTAATAGTGGATAAATAATTGAAGGTAAAAGGTAAATCAACTACTGTATGTTGTGTAAAAATATATCAGCGTAGGTACCCAAAACAATTGAAACAGGAAATCTACTACGGGACGAAAAATAGAAATTGATTTTCCAGAAAATGAAATATGGGTATGAGTATGAACATGAACATAAACATCAGTTAACTCTTTCATTTCCTCTAATACTATGTATTGGGTGTTATTGAAATGTTACATATTGTTTGGTCAAATAAAACAATTTTTTGTAATATTTTCTCGCCCCAAAAATATTTCTTCTTAAATTAGATAAAAAGGTTGACTGTTTCCTTTATATCTTCTGCATCAAATTCTATAGATTTTAGTTTGTCATAAGGTGAAGAAATTTGAAATGATTATTAGGTTCGACCACAAACAATATTTGCTTATGCTCACAACAGTCATTAAAAACACAAATAATCACAAAACTATGAAACAAGAGCATGGGGACATTAAATTAAAACAAATACTGGAATATATTTTCACAATTTTACAATATATTTTTGTCTTACTTAGGGAGTCCATACATAGTTTTGATTTTATTCGAGATAAAAGCAACAAAATTAAATATTTTATTGCATATTTAGAAATGTAAAATTTAATTAAATTAGTTAATAGCATACATGTAAATGCGTATTATTTTATGGTGCCGCTAACAATAGTGAGTACAGTAGTGTACATATTCTTGGTTATAAATAAAAAAAAATGTGATACTGCCAATTTAACATAAGAAATACCAGTCCAACATGGCATCATTTGCTGGAAGTTAGCATTCATTTGTGGATGGTGTAATAATAATAAATACAGATTTGAGTAAATATTATGTGATATTAATGGAATATGTGTCATTTGATAGATCTCTAGAATTAAAAAAATATTTGAAGCTATTACTTACTGTATACTTTTTCTAAAATAGTTAGTTCGTGATTTTGTTAAGAGAGAAAACTTTTTGTTGTGCTTAATTGTAATAGTAATGGAAGGGACTATTTATTGAGATATGAAATTATCAAATTAACTTGAAAAAAATTGTAAAAAAAAAGGCATTGGAAAATGAAAAGCTTCGTTGGCCATGATGAAGTCGTATCTAAAGTGGCGTTTATCAAGCTTGTTGCATAATATACTATTATGTTCCGGATATATCTAGCTTTCATTATACTGTATTGTATTTTTTCTTTTGGTTTGTACATATCCTATGTGCTTCTGGCCATTGTCATAATGTTGTAACTTTTCTTTATTAGGTATAGGTAGTTGTTTGTGCTTTTGATAAGCATTAGAAATTTTCGACTGGCCCTGGTCGAATCTACTCCTATTAATCTAACCAGTGGGTGTCAGGTAGTAGGCTTACAATTACTAATCACGTTTTTCTTGCTGGTGTATAGGTTTATTAAAATTGGTGGGATGTAATGTTTAAAAAAAGTGTCATTAATTATAGTTTTAATAATGTTGTTTTCAGGAATCATGGCGCCTATTTCACTTTGGGCAAAATTTTAATTGTTTGTTAAAAATAGTTGGAGTTTGTAACTATTTAAATCTTTTTTACCCTCTATTGAAGAGAAATCGAAAATCTTCAACGGAAAAAAATATTTCAAAGTCGAGATGTTGTTTCAACCAATTGAAAAGTTATAAGTCTGATCCAAAATAATTGCAGTTATAACATATATAGGTTCTTATAACTATAACCACCGGAGTGCTTACCAACTTATGACGATATAGCAACTGGGGCGCCTTGGTAATTAATTAATATCTAATCTAATATTTCTCACATGAAGAATCTGGGTCTCATTAAAATATTTTGACAAAACGCTATTGCTGTGTACCCTTATTCGTATAAAACTCGCAATTAATGAAAGAACTATCAAAAACCTCCTAAAATGTAAACCACCGTGCTTTTTCTCAGAAACCTTTACTTGCATGAAAACTTGTACGTACAGCGTGTCCCATTTTTGATGGTTTTACGGCGTAGCTCCCCTATTAATAAAGCTAACGTCTTCCGGCTTTCGGGAGTCACGGCTACTTTTTTATGAAGTTAATAGTGACAGGATTTTTAGATGTAGTGTGAAATGTCTGGGTAGAGTTTTTCATATAGTCACTAGAGATATAGAGGTCCATTCAACATGCGCATGTGCGAGATTTAAAATCTTGGTTTTATGGTTTCAACCAATAACCTTGCAGCATTCAACAACTAACGTGGCCGCTGACAGATCGCTGTCTAGAAATAAAATGGCGCAATATGCAGGTTAGTGAGTGAAATATGAAAGCATGCGATGAAGATTATTGCCATCTCTACGAAAATATGACCACCTGAGGCGCATCAATTTTTTTCCGAAGTAAGACCAGTGTATTATCTAATAGGATGCAATCGCTTAGTCACATTACAGTTTGAATACAGCCCTATTATATTTAATTTATCATAATTTTCAGTTAATATGAACCATGGCGGAGGGAAAATACTGACATTTTCAATAAGTTCGCGTATAACCGAATTATAAAGGGTAGCTGAAAATGCAAAATTGCTACTTTTCATTTCATAGTGAGTAGCATGGATCACGAAAGTTACAACACGCTAGCTTTATTAATACGGAAGGTACGCCATAGAACACTGCGTAGAAGGATAGTCCTCCAAAGTGATTGTTTAAAGTATACTCTGCCTTTACTAAAATATGTCGCTATTTTCTGAAAAAAATTACAAATAATTTAATATATTTTTGTTTTTCGAGCCCAGTCGCGGGATTTTTTAGTAATCGCTAAGAATTCACTCCTGAACACTTTCAGCTTTGTGCTTATAACCCACACACAACGTGTACATTCTCGAAAAAAATCATACAGCACAAAGGTCATGGCGCAGTTCTGGTTTGTGGATATTATCGAATCGAATAAATACTGTTCGAAAAACGCATTTTTTCTACCAATACGTTTTTCCACTGCTTGTTTGTGTCTTTAAATCATCTTTGAGTAATTTAATCTTTATTTTTACCCCTATACACAGAAAAAGTGTTGATAGTTCATAGAATATTTTTTGGATAACTAATTTTTCAATGCTTTTTTTTTTCGTTGTTTTCTTGTCCACACAAATGTAATCATCGAAGCGATTTTTTAAATAAAAAATGAGGAACACTTAAATTAATTCCTGAAAAATTAGAATTAATTTGTAAGGAACATATAATATACCGAACTTCTCATTCGTCACTTTTTTTGAAGAAATAAAACGATTGTATATTTCGTTTCCTTTTAATGTCACTTTATCGACTGTGAATTAGCAATCTTCCTATATTTATCAGAATGCCTATTTACTACATTACATTTGTTTCTACAATTTTTTTTTTCGGAAACATCTAATATATTTGTTTAAATTGCTGTAGGAATTCGTATTATGCAAGCGCACCCTGGATATCTTTTCTTCTTTTAATTTTGGTGTGTTGTGCCTTGAACGCCCTGGCAACTTTAAGAATAGCCGGCACCACACATTTCTCGTGCTACATGGTACATCTAAAAATAGGCGTTCTCCACAAAGAGCTGTTGTATATTTTCCAGTAATTGGTCGCGGAGGTGAACAGATAACTAGGCTGCAATCCGAGTCGGGTTGTAAGATACAGATGGCACCCGATTCGCAGGGCCAGCCTGACCGCATCTGCTCGTTGTCAGGTTCAAAGGAGGCCGTCGTTCGTGCCAAGGAGCTCATCATGAGCATTGTGCACCAACGGGGCGGCGCTCACGACGGAGGCCCCGACAATGGCTTGGGTCCCAGGGGCCCCGGTGGTCCGCCGCCCCACGGCGGGGGCCCCCACGGCGGCTTCCAAGGTCATTATTTCTTTTTACCATGCTTAAAGATCTTTCCTTCGTTTTCGCATGAGATGATGCATGTCTTTTAATAACTTGGATTTTCCCTGTTCCATTGACTAACCCAAGTTTGAATTATTTGTATTAGTGACTTAGGAAACATTTCATAAGCTGTTAACATTCCTATGATATGTTTGCTTGTTACTCAGTTTCAATTTAGTTGTTTTGTAGATTTAGTTGTTTTTCTTATTCTATACATTACCATAAGGATATCCATAATTATTCAAATATTACCGCTCTCTTCACGCTTCTGTTGGTACAGTAAAATTAAAGTTGTTCCTAGAGAGCAGGATCTGACAGTTGACAGCTTGTAAATCGCCGTGGGTGGTTAATCGACAATCGCTTGAAACTGGCTTGGAGTATTTATTCTGTTTGATCGAATACAAATTGAATGCAGAATGAGATATTTTAAACATAATGTTTAATAAATTTCTCGCGTTTTGATTAATTTGCGTTGCATTTCTTCTTTTTCGTTGTTATAAATATATAAAATCATTTGTGCAGTTGACACTAGTTATACAGTTATCCTACGAGGTTCTTTTATACCTAAGTAATAGTATATTTTATCGAAAAATTTAAATGTTAAAGATGTATGCAATAAAAATAGTTGCTATTATACAAAGTATCCTATAAATATCTCAGGATACCTAACTTCCTTATTTTAAATGGAACACCCTGTAGATTATTTAATTTTTTTATTTCTAAGAAAATTTCGTATTAAATATCTTACTTAATCTCAATAGTAAACGGAAACACAGACTGTCCTAAATTTACCAACCAATTATATTATATTTTCAAGGATGCAAAATTGTTTTTTCAAATATGTATGTTGTGATCCACTATCTAATTCTGATCGATTGACTATGCCTTCCAACGTTTTTCTTGTCGTTTCGTATTTTCTATCAAAAGTCCATCCAAGCCCACAGCCTGCTAAACGTCACAGTAGACGTCAATGAATGTAGTTCTTTAAAAAAGGAAAATATACCTTTGCAAATAACGTAACTTTTCAACAAATTGTGTACACCCTGTTTGGGATCAGTCAATTCTCAATATGAAATACATTTTCGTGGTTTCCTCGGCCATACATGCGATTATTACGATTATGGTTAAAGGTTGTGTTCGAAATGATGTTACATCTCCCAAAATTTTAAATTTATTCACGGTATCTAAGAAACTATTGGAATTAAGTATTGAGAAATCTTATGAAAACCTACCATAAAATTTTCTTAGAAATACACAAACGAAATAATAAATAGCGTGTTCCATTTAAAATACGGAAATCAGATGACTCAAACGTTTTTGTATTTATAATTTTTCGATTTAGTAAGTTATTATGGAGATATATAAGAATCCCGCAATAGTAAGCTACCCTGTATGTATTAAACTATGTACATTTGCATTGTGCAGACCCATAAAATACAAATATTTTTTAGGAGGCATGAATAATATGGGTATGGGAGGACCACCAGGGATGGGAGGCCCTCCAGGGATGGGCGGTCCACCTGGTATGGGAGGAATGGGTCCTGGTGGAATGGGGGGTGCTCCGTCAGGTCAAGGAGGACGTACTAGTGTAGAAATTATGATACCAGGGCCCAAAGTTGGCTTAATTATAGGAAAAGGAGGTGAAACCATTAAACAATTACAGGAAAAAAGTGGGGCAAAAATGGTAGTCATACAGGTAATTTATAAATATTTTGTAATTTATGTAAAAATGTAAAATTTCGAGGTGTTGAAAATTCGGATATTTTGTAATCATTGCAATATTAATTATATATCTTTTTCATAGGAGGGACCCAATCAGGAACATGAGAAACCTTTGGTCATAAGTGGTGAGCCACAGCGGGTTGAACATGCTAAACAATTAGTTTATGATTTGATTGCTGAGAAAGAGATGAAAACTTTTAATAGAGGCGGAGGAGGACGGGGTAGAAATGACAGGTAGACCAAAACATTGTGTAGTTGTTATGTTGTTTTTATTTACAGTTTTCTCATTGAACCTCTTCATTCAGTGTTCTTAATATTTCACAATTATTTTTATGATTACATTATTGTTAATAGAATTACCATTGGCTTTCAGGAATCAGGACAGTTACAATGATTATGGTGGGAATTCTGGTGAAGTTGAAGTCTTGGTTCCACGAGCGGCAGTTGGTGTGGTCATAGGAAAAGGTGGAGATATGATTAAAAAAATTCAATCTGAAACAGGTGCTAGAGTGCAGTTTCAACAAGCACGGGATGAAGGTCCAGGAGACCGCAGTTGCTTTTTATCAGGCAATCCAAAGCAGGTTGAACATGTATGTTTGATAAATTGTCAACAAGCTTGGTATTAATCATTAATTATTTATCATTTGCTTTGTAGGCGCGTCAAAAAATAGAAGAATTAATAGATAGTGTACAACAAAGAGATGCTGGCCATGATATGGGTCGAATGGGTGGTGGTGGTAGAGGCGGGAGAGGGCGTGGAGGTGGTCGAGGTGGTGGTAGAGGGGGTTTCATGGGCGATCGTAATAACGATAGAGGTGGTTATGGAGACGGGGGCAATGGCTGGAATGATAGAAACCAAGTTGGTGCCCAACAGGAAGTTCAATTTACAGTGCCGAGTAATAAGTGTGGAGTCATTATTGGTAGAGGTGAGTGTGCAATTTTACATTGACCTGATTTAAGTTCATTTAATTTTGTGATTTAGGGGGAGAAACTATAAAGCAAATTAATCAGCAATCAGGCGCATACTGCGAAATTGACAGAAGAAGTAATTCGAACCCAAATGAAAAAACTTTTATTATAAAAGGAGACCCTGATACCATAGAGAGCGCTAAGCGCATAATACAGGACAAAATTCAAATGCCGCTCAACTTTGTCAGTACTTCTGGTCCGCCCATGGCAAATAGTATGCCTACCGTAAGTAGAAGGTTCATCCCATTTGCAAGTCTACAGGAATTTTTCACTTCGAATGTCTGTCTTTATGGTAGTTAATAAGACTCTCGACCAAATTTTCCTCCTCGACCTTTTTTGGTAGTCTTGATTACCTCCCTAGTTACTATTATTATTGAGTTTTGAATTTTTTAAACAGTAGTTTTCTGATTAGCGCTCTGTGGTTGGGACTATAAGTGCTATAGTCATTGACGTCCCCAATCTTTATTTCATTAACATTGGGAATAAAAATAAGTAATTGGAATTAAATTTTTATTTTTGCCAAAAAATATTGGTGTTCTTAGGCATATCCTGGAATGGCACCCCAAGGTTATAATCCCCAAGGTTGGGGTAATATGCCTGGATATCAACAACAGTGGGGTCAACCACCCCAAGGAAATGATTCTACTCAAAATAATGCTGTAGGAAATTCGCAAGTTTCTGTCAATCCGGCCACTGGCCAACCAGATTATTCTTTACAATGGGCTGAATATTACAGGTATAAATTATTCATTTTTTGCAACTAGAATATAGAACAATTTTTTTTCAATCATCTTACTTTTTTCATTTAGAACACTGGGAATGCACAGGGAAGCCGAAATGATTGAACAACAAGCAAAATCAAAAAATGCTGGAGGAGGTGCAGTAGGTGGTGGTGCACCCCAAACTGGAGCAGTGCCATCCACTAACAACTCTGCCGCTTCTTCAGCCGGCCAGCCAGATTACAGCGCTCAATGGGCCGAATACTATAGAAGTATAGGAAAAGTGAAAGAAGCTGAAGCCATCGAAGCGCAAATGAAAACTAAAGTGAGTATCTTTTTAAATGATTTTTACTACTTTTTGTAAAATAGACGTTGATCCCCTTATATGACATTTTTGTAAAATAGGCGTTGATTCCCTTATATGACATTTGATAATTGTTTAACAGGGTCAGGGTTCTGCAGTACCATCTTCTGGTGTGTCTGGCGCTGCTGCAGTTCAACAAACCACTGGAGCTGCTCCAACAGGTTATCAACAACCATATGGAGCATATCAGGCACCTACAGGTAATTTTTGTTGTTGTTATGAAGATATCAGTATAATGCATTTATTTGTACTTTGGCCAAGTTTACCTTCTCTGTGTTTTGTTCTTGGTCTTTTTAATTAGCTGTAGCTGAAAGGCTTTGCTAACTGTGATTAATGTTAGAAGTGTAGAATACTGAGTTAAGAACTATCTTATTTTTGGATGTTTCATAGATAATGATAGAATGATTAAATTTTATATTGTGTGTTCGTAATATATATTTTTTTAAATTAGAAGATCTGGCTGGTTAGCTGTGACTTTGGCAAACTTTTAATAAGTGCATTTCCATTTATTTATTTTTTAAGATTTTATTTTGTTTTGCTCTTTTGCAGCAAATTATTATGGAGCGCAACCTCAGGCTGGCGTACCGGGCGCAGTTCCACAACAAAATTATGGTTTTCCGTCGTACGGCTATGGAGGTCAACCCACCGCAGCTCCGCCCAATCCGCCAGATAACTAACCTTGAACTTACGTGAGTGTTGATTGTATTATTTTTTTATAACATTTACAAATGTCTGATGAGTATCTGTGGTGTTTTGATTTTTTTTTGTTTCATTATTTTTTATTTCAGGATTATTTGTATGTTGTCAATAAGCTTTATTAAACGAGAATGCATTGTCAAGTAAATGATTTTGACCGTTAGTGACACAACAATCGCTTGTTGGACAATGCATTCTTTTTTCAGGAGGTGTGACCAGCGAGATATCAGTTTTGTCATTTGCAGATTTAAAATGTGGCCCCCTGTTGTCAAGTAAAGAGATCGATGGGAAATACAAATTCTTAGGTCATAAGAAACCATTTTAAAAACCGCCTAGTTATAAGAGACTATTTTATGAGCCCTGCCCTTCCATCGACCTTTGAGTTTGAAGAGTGCATCGTCTAGATTATATGTGTAACATTTAGTTAATAGTTTTTAAGGTATTCTGTTTACTTTTCTTGTAAAAGGAAGTAGATATTTACTTCCTGAATTTATATAAAGTTGGGCAGTATTTTGTTTAACATGGTATTTTTATTGTTTCCATTAACAAGGCATGCATTCTTACACAATACATATTTGAAAAGGTTTAGAATTTCGCAAATATCTTTTTTCATACTCCATAGGCTTAGGGGCAGTCTAAAGCAACAAGAAGATGGAGGTCTGACTTGGTAAGAATGACGGTTAACACGAACAATAGTGAGGATATTTAAAATAAATATATATTGACTTTTGCTTTTGCTTTTTATCCGAATTATTATGACTTCTATTTTGCTTAATTAATTAAGTCAATATCCTTATAAATAAAGGGAACATTGCCAAAATTGCAAGCTTAACCGTCGAAATTGAAAAAGTAGGTGTCATTTGGTCTTAAGTATTCAATATCCTTATAAATTCTTCACCTTAAAAATATGATTTAAAGTTGGTGGTCAAAAGACAATGAAAATATCTTTTCAAAACTGGTTATATTTGTAATTTTTAAGGTACTGTAATTTTGTGTACAACTGTGTAATTGCTTCTTGTGTATGAAATTATTAAATTTAAACTTTCATCATTTGCGTTGTTTGTTGTTTTTCTTTGAAAATATTTTTCAGGTCACCCCGTCATCAGTCCATGTACCCACAGTGTCTCAAAAAATTGCAGGTTACTTATTTACTTGTTTCCACATTACTTTACTGTTCTTTGTTTTTTAAACATATATGAATCACTGAAGTGTACAATTTGTTTATTTCCATTATAGGTGCATATTGATGAGCATCAATCGATTGCATTTGATCATGTACTGATTGTTTCATATTGATTATTGATTCTGTCAAATTATGTTGATTTTGTATATCTTTGGCAATATGTGGCGTGGCAATTTTGATTTATCCTAAACAATTACCAAACCACATCACCAATATACTTAACATTAGGGTATGGGTTATAAATAAGTGAAAGTATGTTTGTATGTATGTATGTATGTATGTATGTATATGTATGTTTGTTCTGTTTTCCTAAAGAATAAAAACGAAATTTAATGCACGGTCTAATTCAATTTTGAAAATTGAATTGAAATTGCTCTTCTTGTTTTCCAAATCGCGATCTGTTAGCGCCAATCTAGCGGGATTTACATGGGTCAAAATGTTTTAGCTTTTAGAATGCTATTGATCTATTCTTTGATTTTAAAAATTTTGAACTTTTGAAAAAGAATAATAAATTTATTTTTTTATAAATGTCACACGAGATTATTGGACTGCTTCATTAAAGATGATTAAATGCCTTGTAGAACTAAATCATTGTTGCTTAGATTAATGGCCACTGATAATAGATATTAAACGTATTAAATGCGATCATGTATCTTTTTAATAACATATATATCAATTTGGTTTTATTTATATTGAATTACATTTTTTTACCCAGTCCTTCCGCCCCTTTTTCAGAGCTCAAATTTTCATGACTCCCCTCTCTCGCTGTTAATCGCTGACATAATTTGTAGATGTCCTCCAATAAGAGAATAATTTCATAATTTCGATGAAGGATATTTTGCAACATCGAGTTATGTCGCATTACGGTGAATATCTTTCAATAAAGAATAACGAATTCTTTTCAAATTACATTTTTTTTTTCGTAATGTCTCTTATATGCTTACTTTTTTCGTTATGGCACCTTGCAAAATGTTTCAAATTCGGGGCAGTATTTTAAATGACAAAAATAGCACATCCTCTCAGTGGAAGAGTTAAAATAGAAAAAAAGAAAGTCTGAGCTACTCCACAAAAATCTATTATTCAATATGTGCCTCATCTGCTTAAGTGGTCATCCTCAGCTACTAAAATTATTTAAAAAAAACTTTCTTCAAGACCAACCAGGGAAACACTTTTTCTTAAATTAAATAAATAATAATAATGCATATTGTCTGGGATGTTATTTTCCTTAAAGTTAAAGTTTGGATTGGGGGCGTTTAGTGCGTGAATGTTATTTTGGATGAGTATTGTCACAGTGTACAGATTTTTTCGATTTGCCTCTTTCGCTGCAGAGTACCTATTGGAATATAGTGGATGGCTCATCTGCTTGGTGTCGATTAAAAGGTTGAACGTTGGATTCTAGCCCCTTAATTAATGTGGGTTCATAATTTATTTTTTGTTATATGACGATAAATATAGGATATTATATTTAATATAATGAGTTATGTTTAGGTGAGTAAAATTGTGATATTTTTTGTTTTGTTACTACCATCTACAGTGCATTGCCATATTCACTCAAATCTTTTATTGTATGTATGTGAAATACTGTACGATATATTTTTTGGTTATTTTTGCGTCATGTGTTAATTTTTGCTGACACGTAATTTCCAGTTCTTTCATTACTTGTTGCAGAGATGGAGTCAACAGATCACCCACCCACATTGCTTTGTCTTTAAAATTATTTTGGAGTTTAGGCTATTAATTCCTGTTATTTTAAATTGCATTTGCATAACGAGTAAGGTGCTATTTATACACATTGCGCATTTTGAGAGTTTGATAAGTTTAATCTCGTAAATTGGTCTGGTATTATGTGAAGTATCTTCTTCATTATTATGGTAGTTCTATTTCTGCTTTATATATCAATTTGTATATCATATTTGATTGAGGTGAAATAGTTGTACCGGTGTCCCTTTGAAAATACCACACAATTAAAAAGATTTTAATGATTTCGGGCATCCGTTTTCAGAAAATACTTTGGCAACAGCTGGGTCACAGTTTGAGTAGTCCCGGAAGTACGAGATTTATAAAAATGACCACTGGTCACCGTTGTGACTGACTATTGCCTAACACTGTAGGTTAATGGGAGGTGCAAACATCCAACTCCAAAATCTGGTAGGTGTGAAACGTACCTTTTTTCCTGATATATACATGTTGTCCCAAAAGTCTTGGATCAAGTTAAAGTAAGCCATATGGGGAGTTCATTTAAAAACGGTTTACGAACATCTTTTTACATCCATTTTCTCTTTAAATTCTCTATTTTTACATTTTTTATAATTTTTTTTATATTTATTTTTCTTAAAAAGAATGTTGAAATATGTACTATGTCATAGATTTGACGATGGAAAATGGTAGCATATTGTGAACCCGAGTTGGCACAAGTAGGATTTTGTTTTTATCATGGTGCATATTTCCAGAAAAACCGCGTGGTGTATAAAATTTTTCAGATTTATTTTTTGGTAAATGCGTCAAATTTCATTTTCAGGACACATTCATAAAGAAATTTTCATGCTGCAATTTTTTCTTACAGGGCTAGGATGGAAAGTAATAAAAATAAGGAAAAATAAAAATAATCCCTCACAAACTCTGTAGTGTATTTTTTGTAGGAGTAGTTTTGTTATAGCATTAACTATATGAATACACTTTACAAGACACATTTTTTTAATTAATGGTTTTTTGTTTTACTTGAGCATTAAATTTAGCGCAATGTTATAATGAAAACATTTTGCAATTTTTCAAGAAGGTGCGCTGTGGCAGCATGTTTCAACATTCAATCAAACAGAGAAAATTCCCGAAACAAAAAAAATTTTAAAACATTAAAAAAATAGTGATACTTGAAGTTGGATTTGGTCAAGTTTGGTTCGTTAGGTCTTTAATTGCAAATTCTCCTGTTCCTTGTTTTAATCAGATGCATGGCTTGAGACACTTTGTATAGTTCTCCATAAATATGCAATTTTGTTGCAAACTGCAAGTTGCATTGGCTTACGGGGAGGTTAATAAGCCATAAACTATAGATAATATTAATTGTTGATTAGGTGTGATATATTTATTATTCACTTCCTTGGTCCAATGCTTTTTGTAGCTAATATAATGTTCGTATAGTAACATTTAATCGAATTATTTGTCGCAAGAGTATAGGATACGTAATAACTTTAATATGTTTAATATTTTGACGTAGACCTGGTCTAATTTTGGCCAGGGTTCTCAGCAACTTGGAGAACTTGTAAAACTGAGGTGGTTCCTAATAGGTCAGCAAAATTTCCGCAGTTTTCCGTTGTGGCTAGTAAAACGAGAGTTTTGATTTTATCGATTAATTTTTCATTATATTTTTAATAGTGGAGTAGATGTCCAAAAGCTTTAAAAATTTTTTGGAAATTGTCACCTGCGCGTCAGAGAATGATCAATTCTTTAAATTGCTGAAGAACCTCTTTTATGGTTTTGCGCTACCAATGGTCTTTGAAGATTTTGCGTTTTACCAAACACTGCCACACAAAGAAAAGCAAACAAAAAGATTAACGAAAAATTGAATAAATGGTGTATTGCTTAATTTAAAATCAAGTTATAATGAAATGAACATGACACATCTTTTTTCATTTCATTTGTCTTCTATTGTGTTCAAAGAAAGTGTTGGTTATCCTACAGTCATCCACGTGGCACATGACCCTGCGAGGAATTCACTTCGTGTTTTCATTATTAATATTTTTCAGCTCATAAAATCGCTGCTTTAAATCTCAATTTTTTTTCTCTCCACTCTTTCTTCAACAAAGATCTGGTGAGATTCTTTACTTTGTTCTTTCCTCGTGCCAGCTTCTGCCGACAGTTCAATGTACGATAGTTGTGTTTACGTTAATCCAAAATTTTTGATAGTTTTGAGACTCGTATAAAAACTGATTTAATTACTTATTATCACTATCATCGCTTTTGATCACGTCTATACGTCAATAATAAATAGAGCTTTATCCGTTACTTTCGTAAAAAAACGAAATAACAGGTGTTATTGTTGTAATTAAAAAATAAATAAATCTGGGATCTTTGCATTGAGAATGTTAAAGGCCACTTTACAGAAAGGTCCATTAAATAAAACAATAAATTCGGTGCGCTGGTGTTAACAAAATGCAGGGCTATATTCATCTTGCTAGATCTTAACCTGGAAATAATAGGACATTAGATGTAAGCTATCGGCGTCTTGTGTTTTGAAGGACACGAAAAAATTGCAGTCATGTGTGTTACAGCTTAGTGACCTACATTTTAATCTTCCGGTCCCTGTCTGACAATATTTGGCGGTTCAAAATTTCCATACCAAATTACACTTTCCATATTATGCCAGTATCGGTTTATTTAGTATTAAGATCATGTATATTTATTTATGCTTTTTGTTTTAATTTGACATGTTTTTGTGTCGTGCTGTTCCTTTAATTTTTGTTGGCCAAAAATTAAATATGTTTTAAATGATCCAGGTCAGCAGTTTTCCAGAGCCCTTCGCTATTATTGAAGCTAGAATGTGCACTGCCGCAGGTATCGGAACTATCGAAAAAGTGGAAAAAGGTATCAGAGTACTTCGATTTCACTTGATAGCAACGTTTTACTGCAAAGTTTAAGATAATAACCGTATATGTGTATAATTTTACTAGTTGGTGCGGAAATTATTTTTTGTTGATATGTTTGCGAGAAAAAAAGTGTCTTGTTCAACGTCCGTTGTGGTGGGAAATATTTGCTTCATGTAAGTATTCATTCACGCAAATCTAGTTTTGCATTCGATTGGACATTTTTGCTTTTTCAAGGAACTTCGCTAATCGCTATCGTATTAACCCTGACTGCAGAAAAAAGAAGGGAAGGTGAAACAGCCATGGCGAAAGGTGGATTTAATAATTTTCAAGTTCATTCGAAACTTTTACACAGTATACAAATATGCTAATATACACTGCGCAGCAAAATTAACTCATATTTTGTAAAATAAGAAAATTCAATTGATGAAAATTTATAATGTTTGTCATTGGTTTAAAATGATGCCTCTGCGAAGAAGGCTGTGAAAACAAATTCTGATATATTTCCCAAAAAGTTGAATTGTTTACTTACGGTACTTTATTGTTTTAAAGCTAATTGGCCGAACGAGCGAGGGAATCTCTCGCCTGAAGTATGTGCTGCTGCAGATTTGTGGAAACAGACCTCGCACTAGTTCAAATGGTATTATTCCGCCTTGGTGTGACACAATCTGCGTTATCTAGTGCACTGGCACGATATGAAAAGACTGGCAGAAACTAAAGAAGACCATCGATTTATTACAGGCAAACAAGATAAAGTGCACAGAAGATTAGCAGAAAACATTGCTGAAAACAGGCTTCGTATAGGGCCGCATCTGATCCGCCACTAACCAACTATAGACGCTCGAAATCAACGTTTGCCCCCGGGCACGCCAAAATGGGTGAATGGGATACTGTTTTCTGACGAGTCGCGATTTTGCCTTTTAAGCGATGTTCGCTTCACCCTGGAGAGCGATACGCTCAATGTAACCTGGCGGAAACTGTCAGCTATGAAGGCGGCTCTGTTATGGTTTAAGGTTTGGAGGCTCGTACGGACTTCATTTATTAGGGAAAAAAATGTTATTGATACACGATAATGCACGCCTCTACGTAGCTGGAGTAATGTCATTAAACCTAACTGAAATTTGAGATCAAATTGAACCAGACGAAATCAGAAATCTAAGTTCAAATATGCCAAGAGCAGGAATTAGAGCAAGAGGTGGCAATGCATATTATAAAATTTAGGTTTGTTAACAGATTTTTGTTATATCTCTAGTGCGCACGTAATAAAATGTTGAAAATAATAATTCTGTTTATATAGAAATTGATATCTCTAACTTAAAAATAATTTTCGATGTTTTTCCAAAATATGCGTTAAATTTGACGCGCAGTGTAATTAAATATTCTTTGGCGTGTACTTTCTTATCATTACCTTGGAGGCTCGTACGGACTTTGTTCTGATTCAAACCAAATCTGAAAAGTTAATATCGCATTTATATAATTACTCATTTTCTTCATTATAATTTATTTACAAGCAATTTGTTTAATAAACAACGAGGTAGTGTTCGACGAAACAGATCGACTACCTAGAGCCTGCCTGCCTGCCAAATATCATTCAACATAATTATGAAGGTGTGAACTTAATAGTTGAAAGTCAATCAAACATTATTTTGAAGTTATTTCACTCTTAGAATATTGAATCGTAGATTTTGAGTTTCCTTGGTCCTTTTGAGTTAGTACACAAGCGTTATAGTATCCTGACCGTCCGTCGGTCAAGTTTGTCGATGAAATATAAATGAAAATTAAATATCTGAAAATATCTATCAGTAATAACTTCAATTTAATTAAATTTAAGGTTTCTTTTCTCAATCTATTTTATATATAGATGATCACTTAATCATTTTTATGGTTTAAATTTAAACTAGTTATAGAAGAAAGTGAAGTTTATGAATATTTAGAGTATCTTGCAGTATGTTAAATGAAATGTCAAATTTATTTTATTTCTTTAGTGAATTTTAGAATTTTCTCAATTATTGTCCTAGAGATTCATTGTTTCAAATTGTCTATCTCATACGAAAATTCTGTTAATAGGTAAAACTAACAACTAACCAAATCTGCTCATTAACTCCAACTGAGATTCGCTTTACTGTAGAACTGTTACAATAAATGCTGATTTTTAGAACTATTTATTTATGAGATATATTTTGTTCATTGAGATATTGCACCTTTCTTATACTCGTGTATATGAATTTCGTTGAGCTTCTTCTGTTTCAGATTTGCTGGCGTGTGGTGTATTTTGGCACATTTTTTTTCTTTACATTTTGTAGTTACACTGTAGTTACATTGGTATTGTTTTTATTTACGATCATTTTAATGTCATTGAACAATAAACGTTTTCATTTAGCATTCTGTATTTTTATTGTTGGTTTTCATTTTAGTTTTAATATTTGTGTTTACTTATTAAAGCCTAGATAATAAGTAGCCCAATAATTGAAATGAATAAACTGTTAAAACTAAAACTTCATTATCCATCGAATTTTTCAGGGAAGTGTAGTTTGTTTCTAATTGAACATTTTATTCCCAGATAAAAGTTGCTGAAACAAGCACAGTAGATAAGCTGCTGATCCGAGTCTGTTCTTAATTCTCGTCTACTTGTTTTTCCGCTCCTATTAAAATTAGCTATAAACATTGAGTCGTTCTCATTTTCATGAATGCTTTTGAAGTCAACGCTCCAAAATAGATCATTGCAAGAGAATAATGGAAAACAATTGGGTTTATTTATTGTTAGCGATAAGTTCGCAAGTTTTTTCATATGTATGAATTTTAGAGTTCAGTATTGATGCAAAACATCGTTCGTTGGATAAAGTGACAACTTGACACTTGGTAAATTAATAAGCATTTATATGATACTATCACATTTACCAGTAGGTAAAGTTCTAGGACCAACTCTCTTGTATAACTTAATTAAATTAATAGTGATTCCGAACTATATATTGTTGTTCGTCTAGCAGATACTTAAGAGAAGTATCTGCGAATAGAACATTTTAAAGTTTTACATCCAAATTAAATTTCTGAGTAAAAGTGTCGCAGGTGCAGACAATCTCAAACTTTCTCAACGGTTTCGGCAGCGAGTGAGGGAAATGTCCGCTCTTACGAAGTATTAGCTCAACATCTGTTGGAAAATTGTCATCTTCAACCTTCGATAATATTGACTTTTCATTTAATGCCCTCCTTTTTACTTAGCGAAGAGAAAATATTAAGTTTAGCAGCCGAGATAATTAATCTGTTTGTCACCGATATAATCCCTGAGATAATTGTTTGAGTGGAAACTTGATTGCAGAGAAAAAGTATGATGAATACTACCACAAAGTGAAATTGTTTTACTGAGTGGAGCATATAAGGAAAATGAGGAATATGTTCAAACAAGTATGATTTCAATTTGTTTTCGTGGCGAAGGCAACTCGCGTAGAAAATCGCGGGTTTTAGTGGCAGCCTCAAATTAGCTAGGAATCTTTATGGCTTTAAGGATGTTACGTCGTTAGAATTTTGAGCAGGATAATGGAGGGTAGCTGGTAAGGATAGGGTTTGTTAACTGGTCTTAATACACAAAAATTGTTAAGGTAGTATTCTTTGCATAGAACTATAGGTGGCACCAACCAACCCTCGCGACGTATATTGGATATTTAAGTGGAGGATTATCTGTCACCATAACAACATAAAAATGTTACTTGATAAACGCCCCTTTAGTCATGAGTTTGATTTTGCAGAAGCAGAATGAGTGCTTAGTTTTAGATAAAACAAAATTTTAGCTTATTGATGTTAAATAAACGTTCTGAAACTTCGATCATTTATATTTTTATGTTGTTTTTATGTTGCGATGCTGTCGCTTCTTCAAACCACGCTAATAGCATCACCTTTCAGGTTTTGAATCTAAGATTCCCTGTAAATTGCATTTGTGTATTCGTATTGTATGGTCCTAAACTTTGTTCAGCGGTTTTCAAAAAATATTTTCCTTATCTTTGATTTGAAATTCAACTCATAAGAAACGGACTATTGTAAAACAAATTTGTAGATACTATTGCATTTCAAACGTGTGGACGTTTGGTGTTTTAAAAATAAGTATATCAAATTTAAGGCCTGGCATAAAATATCGCATAAATGAAATGTGAATTATTTATTATAAATACGAATCCATCGATAGCGTGTTCCAGATTGCGAAGCTACAAATATGTTATACAATATTTTATTATTTGTTAAATACTGCTATCGCACCGGTGTACTCCATTATTTCACACTAAACTAATTTCCTGAAGTTTATTTTTAACTATTTCATCGATTTGATTATTGAATTGATATGAAGCAAATGTTGCTTCCGAACTGTACCGTTACATGAAATTAATTGATTTAAAAAGTGTTTGTTTCCCGGCAACACGAGAGGGAATTCTTTTTATTTACCAATTTTGCGCGCTCGTAATTTAATTTAATTAAACGGTTAATAATTTTGGACAATACGTTCGTGGATTTAAACAGGTTGTTTTTCTGTTTTAATTAAACATGGTTTATTAAATACTAAATCATTTACGATCTAGTAATTTTAACATTTTTTCCGAGGCGCTGTTGTTTAATTTATACAAGGCCTCCAGAAATAATGTTTTGAGGTGATTTTAGATATTAAAAGTAATAAAAAAGTTCATATGAATAGGCGCCGAAAAATCGTCACTAAAGAGGCTGAAACTTGATAAAGAACCACTTGCATCATTTTCGGCAGTAATTTGAAAATTTATCGATTGGTTTCCACAATTTTTAAGAGGTTTTAGCTCATTTTGTGAGTGATTCGACGTTATTTCCGAACACGCTGTATATTTAACCTTTATATAAGCAATACAGATTTTTTACTGAAAAGTAAAGATGAAAGTACAGACAAAGAATGGTAAAAAAATGTACATTTCGTTTTAAATGAAATAGATTCACGGAGTTTTTGCTGCTTTATGTATTGTTTAACGATTCAATATTCTACAAATGTTTGGGTGTAATTGCTAAATCGCAAATTTTGCAACTTATTTAGATGTGGTCGACAATGGTGTACCTACGTATAAGTAAACTGAAGAAACCATTGTTGTGAGTTTTAATTAGTAAAAACGCAACAACTTAAACAACACCAACAATTTGAACACAGACAACAAAAGCGTTCGGTTTTGGCAAAATTTAGAGAAGCTGTACATTCATTTTCAGTCACGTAATCTGTACTGAAGCACTCTATAATACATTCGAAATTTAATATGAAAATGAATTCAAAGGAATGGCACAGCAAAATGCACACAGTCAAGCATCTGAGTGGCGTTAAGCTATAAGACAATAGCACCATTTTCCTTTACATCATCGCTTTCAGAATGGCATTGCGAAAATACGAGGTATATGATTTATGGTGAAGTGTGTGTGTGTGGAGGTATGTATATTTTAAGAGAAATGAATGGCCCGCTGAATATAGAAATTTGCGTTCATCATCCGTTTAATAGATCGACGATCTCGTAAATTGTTACTGGCTACATAGAAATTCTCAAAATAGTAAATTTTGATAATCTCTGGTGTCCCACTTTTAGATGAATGTAAACAATATGTGGTTTCTTAAGAGGTTGTTTTCATAAAATAATACACAGCGTGGTAAGGTAAACTTTCAAAAAATAAATACCTTAAGTGTTTCTAAGTTTTTTCTGATCACGGAAAACTCAAACCATGAGAAAATGGCTATTTTTCAAGATGTCAAATATCCGAGAAAAGTTGCGATTCTGGAAAGTCGAGTTAGCTATGTTAATAAACACTACAAAGTAACACAAAAAATAACTGTTGAAAAGTTCGTTACTGATTTGAAATCAGAGGGGCCACCTCGTCAGATACATTAAAATCCTGAACGGAAAGTTTTGATATAGGAATTTAGACGATACGTAAGAGCTTGAAAATACGAACTAAAGTCATTTAAGATATGACTAGAATCAATGTTTTATGAGAATACGTCGCTGGCAAGGCGCTATTTTTTGCAGGGCTTAGTTACCTCATCAAGGGGGAACTTACTGAGATATGGTCATTGTATGCATTGTATAGCACGGAGCAGCAGAATTACATAAAACGACTATACATACTAGGATAGATTGGCGCTTGTGAGTACCATAGCGTAAATGTTCAGTAGTGTCCTTTTGAAGAGATCATCAAATATAAATAAAGCGGCATTGAAATGAATGAAGATGAAGTTATGTGAGACTGTGAACGAATTAAAAACAGAAGGGACAAAAAATTGAACTGGAATTTATTTGCATGGAATAACAAACGTATTATTTAGTAAAATAATTAGTATTTTGGTATTTTTTGCCTACTGATTGAGTTGTCATAAAATTCCAAAAAGAATTTTTAAAATTCCCAAAAAAAAAATGAAAATATTGTGTTAATATACATTGTTTTTTCGTTGATGTAGTTTATAGACTAAATTGCAAAATATACAAAACATTGAGATGTATGTCTCGTTCTCTTTTCTAGTGTTTTATTTAATGATGAAATCAGGTCTACGCTGAGTAGAGATTGTATTAGAAACCTACCAAATTTTGATCGTCTTCTAGAATTCGGTTATTTGTGATGAATGATAAAAAAAAATATATATATATATATATATATATATATATATATATATATATATATATATATATATATATATATATATATATATATATATATATATATATATATATATATATATATATATATATATATATATATATATATATATATATATATATATATATATATATATATGTAAGTATATAAGTATAGAATAGATTTCTATAACTTTTTACGTAGAATGAAGTGACATGCTTGAAAAAAACGAATGTTTTTACTTTCAAAATAACATCAAAACCTACGTTTTCTAAAATGGGATAGCCAATATTTGTCAAAAAATTGTAATTTTTCGTGCGATTGCAACCATAGCCGTTTTTTGTGAAATATCTAAAACACCAACATTGTTTTCAGTTGGCCATTAATTGATTTCTAATTCAATCCTCTCCTCTCATGACAAAAAAAAATGCAAAAGTCTTTTTTTTTAAATAGTAATACTATTTTATTGTTCTATCAGTTTTTGTTTTTAGGATAGAAAATAAAAAATATATATATTTTCGCCAAAAAACAAAACATCTTTAGTTCATATATATACCGAACTGCAAAGGGTGTCTAAAAATTAAACACGCTGCTTAATGGGGGAGATACGTCGTAAAACCATCAAAAGTGGTTTAGGTAAATATTTTGAAATAATACTCCTACTAAATACTACTAAATATATGTACAATTGCCCATATATACATGCACATTTTGGAAGATAACCAAATAATCTGTAAATAATTCTACTAAGATTATACAGGTAACTAAAGTAATTAAACAATCAACATCTCGTTCTCCTATTCATATAAATCAGCAAGAGAAAGACAATCTCCATTGCTAGCCGCTTTTTTTATTGCAAAATTTCTCTTTCTATCACAATATCGTCAGCTTGGAAAAGTTTATACAAGGGCAAAATAATAGTTAGTGACTCAAGACTTAAATCGGAGGTGCAACTTTTTTAATATATTTAGCCGATATCAAATTTTCACAAAACACAATCAAGCTTCCGTCCGTGAGAATTACGCACGTAAAAGTTGTACCTACAGGTGTTTCGGAAACGATCTGTCATTTTACTTATAGTGGAAATCTCGTTCAATCATAATTCATCTTCCGGTCAGTCCAAATAAATCACTCAATAGCAAATTATACTAGATTCCGCGCGTTCCGTCATCTTTTCTCGTATTTCTGAGAAAATGTTTGGGAGTATACGTCGCCTCCTTCACATTCCATTTCAAGAATTCTAAATCATCCGAATATGTCTACATTTGAAAACGGATAAATGCAACTAAGATATGAATTATTACACTTGAAAATGGTAGCTATCGATTTGATTTTTTTTAATTGTGACTTGTATTTATTGCTTATTTTGCCCCTACAGGCCGTTCATTCTGCATCTTTTTTGACTTGTACCTTTAAGAAATTCATATCTTTTCGTTACAGATGTTTCATAGACCCTTATAGGATTTGGGCTATAAATTCTCATGTATAGTCTTTGCCTGCTGCATTTTCTAAAATCCGCCACAATTGCAAATTAAAAAAGCAAGAAAGAATGAGTGTCAACAAAGAAAAACCGATAGAAATAAGCTGTCTAGTATTGAAAAGCGGAACCAGCTAATCTACTCTAGAGGTTCAGAAGGCAACGATGGAAAAAGCGAATTTTCCCGACACCCAACAAAGTTTTATCGCAATTACTGTTAGTAGTCACCTTAACTGATGCTAGTTTTTCATTAGTCGTTTTATATTTGTTCTTTGGTTACAGTAACTTTACGCTTTGATCAATTAACAAAAAAAAGAACGTTTGTTCTGTTGCTTTGTTTTTTATTTTTTCTTTATTATGAACTTCCAGTGGTAGGAAACAATTTTTTTGGTGATGTGATTCGAATTTGTGAAGCCAATTTCAAATCTTCCAAAATAGTTGAAGTAGTTTCATGCGGTTTGCAGAATATTTTGGGAAATTATCCATTTAAAATGAACAAATATATAAAAATCTAAATTTAATTCTTAACTGTAAATTTGAAAATCTAAAATCGATTTGGCCGACGTTTGATATCTGTCTTACGGGGTTTTGATAAATAATTAAAAAAAAATTGAAATGAAATTTCTTTTTTTATAAATAAGTAAGTTTTCCACACTATCGTGAACGGAAAGGTGGTTCAAAGAATTACTCTAACCCGTTTTTGGGATGAGTATTTTTGAATATCTTGCATTTTAATAATGGTCCTCTCCTGCCATACATCTTGCCCTGGACAATTATTTGCAGCAGACCGTACTTATCGTGTCTTATGATGTGACTGAAGTACTGGAGATTTCGCCTCTTCACCGTGAAAGTGACCTCCTTTTCTTTCCCCAGTCTTCGTATGACTTCCATGTTGGTGATGTGGTCCGTCCATGATATTTTTTGAATGCGTCAGTATATCCACATTTCTAGTCTCACTAAGGTGACCTCTGTTGTGGCCCAAGCCTCTACCTCGTAGAACAGGACAGAGAAGATATAACATCTGATTTGCTTCAGTTTTAGTTGCAAAGAAATATCCTTGCTAGTAAATAGCTCCTTCATGTTGTTAAACTTAGCTGGAGCCTTTTCTATTTGTGCTCGTATTTTTCTGAGGCTTGGTCCCATTTCGAGATTACCGTGGTTCCAAGATATGTATATGTTTCTACTTGATCTATGTCTCGACCATCTAATGTTAGACTCGTTGGGGGATGTTGACTTTTGCTAATGATCATCCATTTGGTCAAGGGGAGATGATATTCTTCATTAGAAACGTGTATGTTTTGCATAATTCACTGCAGTTCTTCTCTATCATTTGCTATTATTACTGTGTCATGCGCATATCTAATGTTGTTAATTGCTTCTCCACTTATTTTGATGTCGTCCGATGTTTCGTCTAGTGCGTTTTTAAAGATTTCTTCAGAGTATATGTCGAAGAAGGGTGGTGATAGCATGCAATCTTGTCTCACTCTCCACTTTTACTTTAGCGATTTGCCTCCAGTACATGTTATCAATGATACAAATTTCTTTGCCATCGATGCTAGCGTTCCTGAGTACCTCGATGAGTTTTTCGTATTTGACATTGTCAAATGCCTTGGAGGAATCCAAAGCCAGATAGACATCTTTGTTCATGTCTCTGTATCTTTGGATGAGGAACTGCATGCTGAAAATCGCTTCCCTTTTACCCAGTGCACTACGAAACCCCAAGTGAGTCTCGGAGATGTTCATTTCACATTTTTTGTATATTCGGTTTTGTATAATTTGTGTGAAAGTCTTCGTTATATGGTTTATAAGACTTTTAAGGCGACGTTGTTCGCTGTATTTCACATTTGGCAATGAAGATTGACTGTAGCCATTCCACAGGGATTTCTCTTCTATTGTAGATGTTGTTGAAGGGGTGTTAAGAATATCGAGAAACTGGTTGTTTGTTTCCCACATCGGTTTCAGTATCTCACCGTTGGCATTGTTAGGACCCGGTTTCTTGACCATATGGCATTCTCTACCTCAGATCGTAAAATTGAATGTCCCTGCATGCGTAATCATTATGTATTCATTTATACGTTCGTAAGTTGTTCTATGTAAATCTTTGTTTAGAGCTCCAGATATCAGTTTCTCGTCCGCGCTCAAGAAACCTGAATGCATGACGTTAGATTTGTAAATTCTCTGACCTTGCTATGCATGTTATGGTACTCGTATCTTCTTTCACATTGCTCAATATCGTTGCATTTCTTCGGCAGACAGCTTTCCTTCCCTTTTTTTTTTTCTTCTCATGTTTTTATGAATCTCTTGGTATTTTGTCTGATTTTTGTTCTTGTACTTTCTTTTTTCTACCATATCAAGAATTTCATCTGCTATGCATTCCTTTTTCTTCCTTCGCTCGTTCCTTAAAATTTTTAGGCATGTCTTTCCAATGTCGTCCTTCATTTTATTTTATTTGCAGAGTTCATCTGCTGTAGATCTATTTGTATCTATTATGCTTGCCTTTAAGAATTCTTGTACTTATGCTGTTTGATGTCAGGATTGCGAAGCTTTCTGATATCTATTTTCATGTTGCTAGAGCTGTCCGCTTTTAGCCGTATTATGTTGACTTTCAGTTTGCAGGCTAAGTGGGTTATGATCTAAATGGACGTCTGCCCCAGAATACGTTTTAGCAGATTTGATTGCATTCCTATTTCGTTTGGGTATCATGATGAAGTTAATGTGACTTCTCACGACTCTCCCCGCCGGGTCTGGTGGGGATTTCCACGTGTAGAGCCTGCGCGATGGAGTCTGAGAAACGTGCTGCTTATCACCGGTACCAGGCGATCTCCTCTTTCATTCGGTTACCAATCGAAAGTCACCAGCGGTGTTTGCTACTGGTCCCTTTTCAACTTTTGCATTTAGGTCATCCAGTATTAGTAAACTTCATTTTTATTTGTCATTCTAATGAGTGACTCTAGTTGTTCGTAGAAACCTTCGATAATTATGTCGTCCTCGTCGGCTGTTGGCGCATATACTTGAATTATGTGGGTATGCCCTTAGTTACAGTAGCAGCATTCTGTCAGAGAAGGGGATGAAGAATTTAATCGTCCGTATAATGTTTGGAGCGATTATTATGCCCACTCCATTTCTGTATTGTGTGGTGTCGGAGTAGCAGAGTGTGTGACCTTTTATTGTACATTGTCCAGTGCCAGGCAAGTGGGTTTCACTGACACCCAGTCAGTCTTTTCGTTTCTGCCACGTCATTGTTTTGCCACCTTCATACTTCTCACGTTTCACGTGCGAATCTTAATCCACCCGGTGATTATTCGCAACATCTGCCCATTTAAGAGGTGGCGGGGACTAAGAGCCGTTTCTGTATTGTTTCCTGCCATAGTTAACTATACTCGGGAATTTTAATGAGGTGGTTTCATCTTGCTTTCTCATCGCAGTCTTGTAGCCGATGGAGTCTTACTAACTTTGCATGCAAGTTTCTGAGCATGAGTCATACTGGAAATCATTTTCAGTGCTAGCGCATTTGAATTTTTCGAATCACTTCCCAATTTTTCATTGCGTATGAGACTCAGTTTGCGCTTCATCAATTTATCACTCAAATTAGTAGAGGTGAAGATCATTTACTGTGGCTGGACTTTTTGTAGCAACTTTAAAACCACTATAAAAATTACTTTTTACAAAACTTCTGGATTCCTCCTGCTTCGGTTTTTGCTGAGTCGAACTTGCTGACGTTTTGGCAATCATCTTGTTGGTTTCTTCAGAGCTTGACTGAAACTGCCTCGCATTTTACTCTGTACCTATTTATATATTTTTTGAGGGGAGCGGAGCTAAATGAGGGGCATATACACCGTCTCTGACGACTGATTCCCCTATTGGTGACAGATAAAGACCTGAGTCGCGGTTGAGATTGTTAGGTTGTTTATAGATTTCTATAGACTCTCGGATTTTTGGTTGGTAGAAAAACTGATTACATGCAAGAATTGTAGTCTTATCGAATAAAATTTTATAATTTATAATCGTAAGGCTCTTTAGTGTTCTTTGAGCCTAGTTGATATTTTTCGTCCGGTCTCTCCGATGTATTCCTTGCCGCATATGTATGGAATGCTGTAAACTCCTGACATCCCAATTGGAATTTTGTCTTTGACGGACCGAAGATGTTGAGACAGTGGCAAGTGTAGGACTGCTTTTGGCCTCATTGCTATTGGAAAGTTGTGGTAAAGTGTATTTTTTGATGGAACGCTTAATATCTTTAATGTGGCAATTATTAGACAGAAGTATGGTGTTTTAATTCTGGGTTCAGTGACTCAGTGCATTAATGTATCGGTCTGTGTGCGTAGGTTTCCTGTAAACGCAATAACCCAATGTTAAGTCTGATTTTCTATTGATAAGAATATCTATGGTAAAACGTATGTTAGGGTATTGGAACCTTTTTTCGCCCTTTCCGCACGTATTGTCCTAAAGGAGGAAATCATTTCAAATGTCGAGTCTATCCTAAACAAACTGCCATCTCAAACGTCATCTATGGATCGGAACTTTAAATTTATGTTATTAAGACTTCTTCTCTATCAGACTTCGTGAAAAAATCTGTCACCGCCCATGACTCTAAAATTCCTCGTCTCTACGGACTCCCAAAGATTCACAAACCAGGATTACCCCTTCAACCTATTGTCAGCACCATTGGTTTTCCAACATATTCTCTAGCAAAATATCTAGCTTCCTTATTAAAGCTCCTTACAGGGAAAACTGATATTCGTACTTAATTCCTTTCACTTAACACAAGATATTCTAGTTAGTTTCGACGTGAGAATCCCTCTTTACCAAAGTTCCTATTCCTGAAACTCTCAATATCATTTCAGATATATTAAAATCCAAGAATCTAAACCCAAACCTTCTCACTATCATCGAAAAATGCTTGTCTGGAACATATTTTTCTTATAACGGTCAAATTTTTGAACAAACGTCGGGAACAGCTATAGATTCTCCACTATATCAATGGAAGCCTTTGAGAAAAAAGCTCTCGATACTTTTCATCTAAAACCAAAATTATGGAAACGCTACGTCGATGATACTTTTGTTTTTTGGCCTCATGGTCAAGCAACCCTAGTAGATTTTCTTAGACATTTAAACTTCATACACCCTAACATATCTTTTACCATTGAATTGTAAGCGAATAATTACCTTCCATTCTTAGATATTCTTATCAATAGAAAATCAGACCTAACATTGGTTTATTGTGTTTATAGAAAACCTATGCACACAGATCGATACCTTAATTCCCACATTCTTCTGTCTAATAATTTCCACATTAAAGATGTTACGCATTCCATCAAAAAATACACTTCACTACAACCTTCCAATAGCAATGAGGCCGAAAGCAATCCTACACTTGCCGCTGTGGTCCTTACATTCAAAATATCACTGACCACATATCAAAAGTTCTAAAGAAATATAACGTGAAAACCAAAAATCTCTCAGCATCTTCGGTCCGACAAAGACAAAATTCCATTTGTGATGCCAGGAGTTTACGGCATTCCATGCATATGCGGCAAGGAATACATTGGAGAGACCTGACGAAAATTATCGGCTAGGCTCAAAGAAATCGAAAGAGCCTTACGATTAAGACAAATAACAAAACATAAACGGACATAAAATTTTATTCGATACGACTAAAATTCTTGCATGCAATCAATTTTTTTACCAACGAAAAATCCGAGAGTCTATAGAAATCTATAAACAACCTAACAATCTTAACCGCGACTCAGGTCTTTATCTATCACCAATATGGGAATCAGTCACCCGATGCGGTGTTTATGCCTCTCATTTAGCTCCGCCCTCCTCAAACAATATATAAACAGGTACAGACTAAAATGCGAGCAAGTTTCAGTGAAGCACTGAAGAAGCCTTGATCCTAATAAATTTTTAATATTTAATATTAACATTCATGACACGTGCCATATTTATTTAGCTCCCTGAACTCCCCCCAGAACTAAGCAACAAATCATCATTGTGTTACGTAATATTTGATCATTTTATTGGATGTCAATGTACAATCATGTTTACGATCTTGACTGAAGCGTATGAAAACTTTTCACGCGTACCTAGAAAAGGTTTGAAAAGTTTTAAGGGCTCTGTCTTGTCAATTCTAAAGTATCACATTTAAAATTTCATTTTCTGTTGAAAAAATATCACGTGCAACGGGTATGAACATAACTGTATTGCACAATATATTTCTTAATTCTAGTGTGAATTCTATTTTAAATCCTAAATTGAATCATCACCTAAATTGTAGGCCACCACAGTCGCAGTTAAACGAAATAATAGGCGAACAACGGTATGTTTTATTCTCGGATGGTTAAATCAAAATTCGCTCCCATAATTCTTCCCGTTCTTGCATTTCCTTTGTACATTTTTAATCCTGGACTGTTAATGGGATTACAAAAGAGTATTTTCCTGCAAACACTTTTAATTCATCAAAGTGAATCCACTACATTCAGTAATTAAAGGAATTGTAATGGTCGTGTCGCATCGTCATTTGAAATTGTTAGCAAATAACGTATTGTCAACATTTTTATGAACTCAAAAAGAACGACCCGCTCCGGATGGCATGGAATGCTCGGCGTATTCTGCGTATTTTTCTTTTCGTGTCATTTTTTGTAATGTAGTTTTTTAGTTAAATATAAACTTTTTACAAAACTTCTGGATACCTCCTGCGTTGGTTTTTGTTGTGTCCAACTTGCTAACGTTTCGCCAATCATCATGTTGGCTTCTTCATGCAAGAATTCCATTTGAGATGCCAGGAGTTTAGAGAATTCCATGCATATGCGGCAAAGAATACATTGGAGAGCCCGGACGAAAAATATCAACTAGACTCAAAGAACACGAAAGAGCTTTAAGCGTAAGACAAATAAACTCATCAGCAGTTGCGGAACACAATCACCAAAAAATCTGTAAAACAGTTTTGGTGTTGCTAACCTTATAAAAGGTTTTTTTTTTGTAGATATTAGATGAAACTACAATGGTTTAGATCCATTTATTTTAGACATGGATAATTTAGACTATTCAATTAATGGAGTTTCGCCACACACCAATATAAGTTTTTTGGTGTTTTGCAATAGGTTTTACACTAAGAAGCTGATGAGAGGATTTGAGAGTTTGCAAAATTATACGCATTAAAAAAAAATTGTACTACTAAAAGAAACGGCATTTTTATTTAATAAGTGAAAAGTGGCCTCAGCTACATGCATCTCCGGACAAATTAGTTTTTTGTGAGTGTTGTATGAGAGCGTGCTTGTAAATTAAGTGTCCATATTTATTACAAACAAATCATATTGTGGATATTAACGAGTATCTTAAATTGAAAAGTTCATGCCTTTTTAAAAATTATGGACAAGTATGTTTGAAAACTGATTATATTTATTATTATCAAGTACAGATTCAAATCCTTTAAAGAAAGAATTTATTCGAATTTTGAATTTTGGTAAAAAAATGCAAAAATTGCTCTTCAGTACTCTTGGGTAAATTCTTCAGCAATGAAATGGGGGCTGTCTAAGTTACTCATTATTACATGTGTAAAGTAATTTACCCGTGATCCAGTGTGAGCAAGAAACATGTGGAACAAATGTGAAATGTGTAAATTTAGAAACTGTTCCCAATGCGTCTTGCTTTGCAACCAATGTTCGGATACAAAATAGATTTTCAGAAATATATTTTTTATTAATACAATAGTTTTGTTTTTTACTTCTACCTTTCATTAGAACAGTTATTTGTTATATAACTTGTTTGTAATGGTTTAAATTTGAAAAACAGACATTATTGTAATATTAATTTTATTTTATATAAAAAATTTTGCTCTTTAGAGCTCAAACATTTGTTAAGTTGTAGCCATTAGTTTAGAAAACACCTAAACAGTTTTAACAGACACATAATATTATAATTTTCTAAAAAACAGACAGGTTTGGTTATAAGGAAACGTTATTTACTTTGTTTGCTTCGGGATGCCATATTGAATTTAAATTGACATGTCGTTGGATTGCCTAATACCACAATTTTACACCTTATGACGACAATTACAGGGTTGTTCACGTTATACGTCAGAGAATATTGTGGACAAAACATAAGTTTTAGTTTTGGTTACTTTTTAAAAGTACCTTCATACTATAGAGGTTGCTTCAAAAGTGTAAAATGTAACAATGTTGTACTTTTTTAAATGGAACCCCTCTGTATATTTATTTTTGAATTTGAGTTTTGTGCAAATATAGCCTAATTTGAATGTTACAAATACATAAGAAGTATTTAAGATATATAAGTGAAATCAACAGTAACCCATATTTTATGTCTCAATTATAAAAGGCTATTCATCTTATACAGGGTGATCTAAAAATTATTCTAATCTAATAACAACTTTAAGTGGCTGTAACGTGATTAATTCAAACGGAACGCCATATTTTATATTAACTTACCATGAAATATACTTTTTTCAATTACCTTAAATCAACTTTTCGCGTTTTCGTCTAATATGCATTTAGTTGCCTATTTTTAGAAATGACAGATAATTTACACATTATTCACTTTCTCTGATAAAATATCACGATTTGACATTGATGCTATTATTATGATTTACAATTTGTGCAACAATGAGATGTGTACTCTAAACAAAAACATGGATAATATACCCATTTATAATGACGTCATGCTAGTTTTCAAAAACGTATGTTCGCCGATTATTACAAGTAACATGTTGTTAATTGAGAAGATTAAGGAATTTCACTTTTAAATTTATTTTTAAAATTATCAGCAGCGATTTTCCATTATACCTATTGCATATTTTTCGTAACTTTCGAAAAGTTGACAAACCAATTAATTTTTTTCAAAAATATTTTGTGGAAAGCGTTAAAAATAAGGCAAACAACAATAACATTGCAAATGTTTTATGAAACTTGAGAATTCAATTATTATTCAGGCCGTAACGCCAACCAACTAATGAAACGTAACTAAAGGTAAAATAAAAATGAAAGAAAAGATGTATTTTCAATACATTTTGCACTTTTCTAGATAGATACTGGGTTATTTTCATATTATGTATCACCATCAAGAGAAGTCTAGTGTAGAGACGTATGGGGCTCTGGAGGGGTCAATGGTATATAAATGGTATATAAAAATTGCCGAACTTGGCGGTGCCGAAGCCACATCGTTATTCTAATTTTTAATGGAACTTTTCTAATCATACAGAAAGTTTACATTACAAAAAATCTATAGCAACATCAGGCATTAAACCTTTCACACTTTGGGAGGACCTATATATAGTATGAAAGTAATTTTCAAAGGTAACCCTTATAGGACTTCATACATTCCAAAAGTAAAAATTTTTTTGAAAATCATGTATATTCGCCACAATATTCCGTGCGCACTGTGCAGGCAAAAAACTGGGAGTGGAATTTACAACCCTCAGTGATATTTTTTTACGATCGCAGAAAAAGTTAATTGGCACTTTTTACCGCAACAAAATTTTTGCTTTTTACTTTTTTCTATTCAGTATACAGAAGTCAATAAATATAATTGTTCGTACCAGTTAGAAAAATAACTATTTCTCTATGACCTATGAAAAGAAGAACAACAACATCTCTGGCCAACCCAAGAAGACTCAAAACCAATTACAAATCTTCCTGTTTTCCATTTTTAGAATCTCTTCACTTGTACAAAAAGTACGAGGCGGTACCCAAAAAAAAACCGGAATCATGTTTTATAAACTATGTATTGTTTTGAAAATCACAGAATGACCTTATCCCCTTCAAAATACTTTCCATTACAACTAATACATTTGTCCCAGCGGTGCTTCCACTGTTCGAAACATTTTTTATATTCATCTTTGGCTATAGCCGACAGCTCATCCCTCGTTTTTTTCTTGACCTCTTCAATGTTGTCAAATCGCTGTCCTTTCATGTCCCATTTCATACGTGGAAATAAGAAGAAGTCACACGGAGCGAGATCAGGCGAGTAAGGAGCATGGGGCAGAGGAACCATGCCATTTTTGGCCAAAAACTGCTTAACAGAAATGGCTGTGTGTTAAAATTTAAAAATTTAAATTCGCTGAACCGTGCTCCAAGACAAGCCACTAATCTTTGATAATTGTCCAATTGTCTGTCGACGGTCTGTGAGCACAAACTCTCGAATCTTTTCAATATTTTCGTCGATTCAAGCAGTTGATGGACGTCCAGAACGAGGTCGGTCATCAATTGACTCGTCGTCATTTTTGAAGCGAACAAACCACTGGTACATTTGAGTTTTTCCATTGCATCGTCTTTATTAGATGTTTTTAACATTGAAACAGTTTCAGCAGCACTTTTACCGAGCAGAAAACAAAATTTCACAGCTGCACGTTGTTCTTTTAAACTTGCCATCGAAAAAAACGAAATAACAAAAAAACAGCGTTAACAAAAAATGGCACTGCAAGTGAACAAAACAAGTTAAATTGTTTTAGAAGGTGGCGTTGAACTCGCAATAAGTTGTACTATCCACAACTTAGCGGCAGAAAGATGTACTATACAAGCTCTGCGCGCGGCAATTCAATTCCGGTTTTTTATGGGTACCCCCTCGTATATATAAAAATGATTGACAGGATTTCGGCATTAACCTTTTGTTAATAGTGCGGTTATTATTATTTTTCTTATTACTGTATCTAGTAAACGAGAATTGCTGTATCAGTTTCATTAGGGTTCATAGAGTTCTCTGTTCCAGCGAATGCTTGTACCCTAGAACACCGTTTTCTTATTTGTTGGAAAGATTGTGAATTAAAAAATTAAATATTAGAAATCTTACAACTTCAACCTTTTTTTTTTCCTAACCTGAAGATAAAACATTGAGTGTCTCGAATCTTGTACACAGATATTTATTTGAGCATAAATAAATAAATCGCGCTTTGGTAGGGAGTCCGCTTTAATTTATTAATAATGTCCGGTCAGGCTTAGAAAAAGACAAAAGAGAGGAGAAGCTTGAGCTCTGACGTGGGAGAATGTTTGCACCAGAGAAAATAATTAATAGATGCTTATTTTGTCGAAAATAAATTTTTGGAGGGAATTATTATTTTCTGTGCTGGAGTCATTATAGATTATAGATTTATAGTCGTGCTCAACGTTACTTTCTTTCTAGTTAATTTCACTTTTATTTAGTTTTGGTTAGTTGCAGACACAGATTATAAAACGATTAATTAATGAAATTTTGATGAATAATCACAGGCTAACAAATTGAAAAAAAAGTGCCGAAAATCCAACAACTGATTTTATATGTTTTTAATGTGCTGAATTCAAAAATACTACCAGATTTTTTCTATCAGCTCTAGTTTTTGAGATATAATATTAGGACTGACAAAAATTTCCAACTTAAAATTGAATTCTGATTAGCCAAATATATACCCTTAATTTTCTCTGGACCTACTAGTTTTGAAAAAAATAAATAAATACGAAGAACATCAGTGAGCAGTTGGACAGCAGAATGGCTATACAAAATATCCTTGCTTTTGTGCCTTTGTAACAGCACAGCTAAAACAAAACGTGATCAACGAACATGGTTTCGAGAGAAAAAAATCTTATTTTCCTCCTTGCACATCAAGTTGGGGCTAATGAAGCAATTTGTTTTGCGTACTTGTCACATTTATAAAAAGCTGGTATTTTATTTGATGGTACTCAAATAAAGCAAAATCCACAATTCACTACGGACTGAAACTGACGCTTGGTGTTCATTTGTTCAAGTAGTACATTTTTTTTTTGTAATCATAAAGCAAGGAATTACGTAGAATTAGGGCAAACCATACTTTCAAAATTTAATATTCTCATGAATATAAAAATCCACAGCCTCCACAACTTTCCAGAAAAATTGGGTGATTGTAATGAAGAACAGGGGGAAAGATTCCATCGGCAAAAACTAACCAAAACTATGGAAGATCGTTATCAAGGACGATGCTGGAGCCATTTTAAGGGATAAGTGATAGTTTAGCAATTTAATTTAGAATTAGCAATATAACAATTATAACATAAAATATAATATAATAAATTAGCAAAATTTACCTACAAACAGTAGAGAAAGAAGAAAAGAAGAAGAAAATCTTAAAATTATATCCCTGTGAGATACAAGGTGACAATTCTCATTTCTTTTAATTTTTAGTTCCTTCCTACAATTTAGCAAATTGTAAATATGGTATATAATAGTTTAACAACTCAATATTTGGAATATATTCCGTACTTTTGAGTTTCGTATCCATTTAAGGGCCATCTTGAACTTATCTGTTCAAGGCTTTTTGGTGTTCTGCATGTTTTTCGTGAATTGCACCAACTTCAAGAAACATGCCACAAAATGTATCCGTGGTATTAAATATTATTTAATATAAAACAAACTTGGTCTTGTCCAATCCAATCCAATCAAGAATTTATGTACCACCTGCAGAATAGTAACATGAAATTATCAAAGGCTCCGGGTACACGTTAAATCCGAGTAATAGAAATAGGGCACTAAAAGGTCCGGTGGCACGTAGCAAAGTCAGATTTAACGCCTTCTTTTACTGCTGCAACATATTAAATCAAAATGGAAATAAACATTTTGTTGCGTTTTGCTCCGTTGTCAAGTTGCATGGTCCAAAAAGTAAATAAAAACAATGCAATGATTTTATTTTGGAATAATAAGTGATACTGTAATAATGTTAAGAATTTTTCATTATGCCCATAACTTTGCTGCATCATGGAAAATGTGCTTTCGGTATTTACGGATAATCAACAAAATCCCCCCTCTATATATTATTATTATTATTATTATAAATAAAAAATATAAAGAATAAAATGAATGAACCTTGTACAGTTTATAACCAAAACATTTATGTATATATTTATTTGGTTTATGTGCAACTTTCATTCAAATTTGGAAATAGATTTTAATTATTTAACTTTTTTTTCTCTAATTGTCTAGGGTAAAACTGAAGTGTGTCTAGGAGATTTACGTGCATGAGCAGAATGTCATAGTCGTATTTAAAACTCCTATGATATCGAGTACATAGCTATGTAGCAAACAATATGAGCAGATTTTCTGTAGTTTTCGTCGGTAAAATTTTTTAGTCTGCGTCGTGGGAATTCGTAATAGAAATCATGTTTTTCTAATCCATATCCTAAATATCTAATTATAGAACTGATAAGGATTTTGAAAAGTATCGCTTTTTGTCGGTTTTAACTTCAGCGTCATTAAATTTTGTCGCTAGCCACTTCTAGCCATTTAGTCGCCGATCGGATGTTTCGTCAAGGTGTATTTAGAACCACAGTCATTTAAACTGTTTATATGATCTAGGTTTAAAGCACACAAAATGGTCAATATTCTTAGACTCGGTATAGATTATTTTAATAATGTTAAAGATTTATTTATTGATTAGTTTTGAAGTCATCTATATGACGACGAAAATCTTTGTATTATGTTATGTTATGCTTAAATAGAAATGTTATGAAATTTATAAGACGGTGACCTAGTTGTTGAAAAATATTCAGAATGTATGAAAATAGATACATTATCTTTTTCTGTAAATTTAAATTTTATTAATATTATCTATAATTTTTATTTTGTATATTTTTTAATTTACGGTACAGAACACTTCGTTCAAAAGCAACTTCGATTTTTATAATTTCTAAGTTCTAATATTGTTCAGAACATAACGCGGAGAGTTATTTGTTTCATGTCGAACAAAAGCTTACTCTTATTTTGTTATATTACTGAAGAATGCACGTCGTGTAACACAAAAATACTCATACCAGCTTTGCAATTTCCAAAATTGTAAAACATAATGCAGACATGACAAAATTAAAATTGTAGCTGAAATATAGCGTGGTACTCGATTCTGCCTGCAAAGTTGTTACTTATTACCACAACTAGTAAAATTAAATGCGTCAACTCTTTTGCGTTAAACGTTTTTTTTTTTACGTGAAACCCTAGAATCTAGAAAATGTGACTATAAATTATCAAATTAGAAAAGGTATAGCGAAAAAAGGAATGAAAAAGTATTGTATCCGTGTATAGGTTTCTGCTTTAAATGAGACTATCAATGTGTTACTTAATATATAGACGTAAACTCAAAGCATGTTAACAGATAAATAGCAAATAACAAGAAAGGTCTCTCCTAACAACTTTCGCATTTTGCCCCTTTTAACCTCCCATTTTTCTTCGTTCCTTTTGCCTCAACTTTCGTCCAAGAAAACAAATGAAAAAATATTGTCGGCCGGAATTGTATTATATAAACAAATAGAAATTCTTCTTGGGAGAATAAAGCCGGGAAATAGTGGAAATTTATAACTGTCTCGGAAAAGGCCAAAATCGAAGGAGACGGTGGTGTTTGTATCGAATGCAACATTTATTTTACCGAATGTTAGTCTGCCGCGTTTGGGAAATGATAAATTGTCGGTGTGTTCCTTCGATTTTTTCACCGATAACCACACATGACCAGCTGATATGCAAGTTTTATCCCGATGGGAAATAAATACGATTCGTAGGATCTGATGGTTAGGCATAAATCGGAAATTAGTAATTAATATTTATACTAGATGACTGTTATTAATGGCCACTTACATTTGCGAGTGATATTTGTCTTGAACATTTGGTTTGAAGTGACAGTTGACAGTGACATCAGCAAAAATTACAATTTTTTTGGGCAGATACCCACTATTCCCCAAAACATTAGTCCTAGTCAGTTTATTGTATTATTCTGCGCTTTAATGATATAAATGAATCATATATATGATTGAAGACGATACATGTCTATTAATTCTTGCTCGAAGCAATAAGCAAGTTCGTTTCCAATTATTACGTATCGCTTTGAGAGTGCTATTGATCCATTTACACATTACTTATACATATCGCAACGTGATTTTGCTTTGAAAATTTGTTACAATTTGGTTAGAATTTCACGCTTCGACTAATTTTAACGTCAGGAGTGTCTATGTACTTTGACATCAACGTTTGTCATAATAATATGAGTTTACTATTGCTTCTAAATAGTCGTCATCCCTTTATTATCAGTGCGGAACAAATTTAAGGTATTTTTAATTACTCACCGAAATTCTTAAGGAGAGTAATTTATTGCCGAAACAGTGTAAAATCAAGACGTTACGGAATATTTAGAATAAAGCAGGCACTGGCAAGAACAATAAATTTCTTTCACTTGCGATATTAGATGTTGATTGCCTCTAAAACGTGAACCTCTCTACAAACCATTATCTTTATTGTTCGCGTCTCGACGAGTCAAATAAATATATCTCCCTCTCTGAGCTTTCTCCGACGTCTTCTATGAATAATATTAAAATGAACAATATAGGATCAATTACGTCGTTAAGCTTTTTCGAAATTGCACATTTCGATGGGGTGTTCAATTTAAAAAATTGTCTTTATCACTGAGTTGGATATGAAGCCGCTTTTTCGAAGTAGAAATTTTGAAAAACTGACATACGGTCACTATAAAGTTTAATCGCAGATTGCTAAAAAAATCATCAAATAATAACTATTTTTACTACAAATGTGGTCTAATGTATGTCAATGAAAAGTTTTTCCGTAAAAAATTTAATCTGCTGAACATCATTGATAATTGATGAATAAATTAAAAGTCAACATTTTGATGGATTAAGCGTGATTCTATTTTATCTACTTTAATGTATATTTTATGCAACTTATTCAGGCCATTTAATCATTTAATCTTGCAAAAAGGGCCAAGTTTACCACTCGTTGGGACAGGTGCCTCAACAATATTTTTACATTCCTTTTCTCTTCCGCTCCTGTGAATCTTAACCAGAATATTCTTTCAGTGCAAAGTTTCTTTTGCTAATTGTAAAATAAGAGTATGTTACAGGCCAATAAGGAAGGATGGTCTTTCCATTCTGTTCAATAACCGCCTAAAATATAATTTTAATTTTTTGAACAGTGATAATTTGGATGTAAATTTAAAATTTTCAATGTTACTTGATGCAATAGCAAACACCATAAAAATTGGTTTTCTACAAAGATCAACGTTCGTCATCAAAAACATGTCCAACAAAAATAGTAATTGGTTTGAAAGGCTCAGGTTTTTAAAATCCAAGCGCTAAAATAAGGTTGAATATTAAAGACAATAGAGAAAATCCATAAAAATCAACAAATCCAACTATCCTCGACAAGCTATCTGGAGAATAATTAACAATAAATATAATTCCAGTGAAAATTTAAATATTGATGATACCATTTTCATTCTACGGCTAAATATATAATTAATAAAATTGAGAGTAATTGAAAGTTCCCATCAATCCTTTGACGAATACTTCAATATTCAAACCTGAGGCCCTTAATGATGTTGATAAGGCTATACGAGAGTTAAAACCCAGTCGTAGAAAAATTCAGATGGAATCAATACCAAAACTATAAAAACTAATTTAGGAAATCAATCAATTGCCACTACATAATTTCTTAAGATTTTTGCAACCGCAAGGGTTTTACCTCTCTTTAAGATCTATCATTGGTTCCTATTTTGTCAAAGATGATGTATAAACACATTCTTAAAAATCAAATTAATGAACACTTTCAGTCTAAGAAATTATTTGCTATAAGCCAATTAGGATTCCATAACGATAAAAGTTCAACTAGAGCGACCACTTCATCAAAGGTTCTGGGGCCACACACGAGACATTTAAAAAAATGTAGAAATCTATAAATTTTAAGCTGATTGCTTGACTCGTATCTCTCTGATCGTGATCAATCAATCAATGCAATCCAACAAAGCAACAGCTTAAATATGGTGTAACCCAACGTTCAGTTCAGTTCAGTATGAGGCCTTATTTTATTCCTTATCTATATAAATTATTTCCATTACGGTCAGGGGAACAAAATTAACACAATTCTATTTCCAGATAAACCCGACATATTACTCTTCAGGTATTCAGCTTCGAGGACAGTAACGAACAATCTTTTGTTTCTCAACTCTCAAAAAAGTTATCCTTATAACTATTTCTATTTAGAAATCTCTGGCAAGTGACATCCAGAGAAACCCTTCTAACAGCTTACCATAGGAATTTTCACTCTCACTTAAGTTACACGATTCCCTCATTTGCTCATTCCTGTTATATTGTCTTTTACGAAATTAAACAAACAAAAAAAATATAGACCTTTACAAGACTGAAGTTTTTTCAACGACCTAACAAGGAATAACAATAACGAAGTTCCAGACTTCAGCCGACTTGAGGGATTGACTTGAAGTTCTTAACTTCAGTCAAAACAAGACTAAAATAAAATACTTCCCCATATTGAATGCCTTTTTCACGTTTGAGGAATACTTCAAATTAGATTTTTAGCTGGGTTGTGTTTTAATTTAATTGTTTTTAATATTAAATTTGAATTGTGCTAATAAATATGATATTATTGGTATCATGTATATTTTAATAGTTTATTTTAAAAAAACTACAAAATTTAATTATTTTATTTGCAATTAATTAATTAAATAGTTCTAATGAGTTGATGGTTTGATAAACGAGTGACCGGGAGAAGTTTATCAACATGTTGCATACGACCATTAGTTTGTGGTTACATTTACTGAGTGGCGTGTGACATGGCTATAAGAACTCAGTGGCTCCAAACTACGGAATATATTCCATAGCTTTCAAACGTGTCTTCTGACACTTTACTCACATTTGTTCAGTGCATAATTGGAAGGGAGAAAAATATATCACGGCAAATGATTAATTTGATAAAATATGCCAATTCATTTGCGAAAACCAAATTTCATTAAATGTATAAGAAAAATAGATAAAGAACTTACTTATATTTTGAGTAAAAGAGGCGACAGATATATTCAATATTAGTTTCTGTCGTATTTTCTGTCATGATTTCGCGGATGTTCTAAGCCAGAGTAGCCAAATTGAAAAGTCTAAATTGTTTATTGTAGTTGACATTTTATAATCACATGATTTGGCTCCCAGTAATAGACTTAAAACTATAAATAAATATGTTTTCCGCTTACGTAATTCGATTCCATTAATTAATAACAAAGAAACATAACAAAATCATTTTCCCCAATATATTAATCGAACCAGAATCGGTAAGCAAACACCGAGCTTTCCATATATCTTTCAATTAGTTTTCCATTTTCTCGTCTCGCTGACAAGCCAAACAAGCATCGTATCGTTTCAAAACGAATCAAGTATATACGCTTAAAGTCAAGGCTAATCCGAGAGGTAGAAAATTTGGCCCAAGGTGATAAGGATAAAGGATAGCTTTTATATTACCGAAAATATCCGCTTTGCAGCTTTTATAATTTCATTATCTCATATTCTGCTTACGCCGGTTGTTGTTAGTTTATGCTGAAGCGTTGTAAGGGGAAATGAGTGAAATTAAAATTAGAAGAAAATCCCGAATTATTTCTAAAGATGTCTTGTGGTTAGCGAAAATTTGTAAGCGCTGCGGTGTTCTCTTTCGTGAATATGAAAATTTCCATAATTTAGTATGCAACGATTTATAAAACTTGTTGGATATTTTGGAATTGGTTCATGTAAGTATATCGAGTTTAATGGATAATTGGAATGCACAAGTCTTAAAAAACCTTATGTTAAACTTTTCTCAACTATCTACTTAAATTATCCACTTACTAACTTAAACCAAGTCTTGTTGGCGTACGGGAGTGATCTAAGCCAAATACGCATGTAGCATGGTAGGTTGCTAATCTTTAATGGGAAGATAGCATGGCAAGAAGAAGAATGGTATGATCAACCTTGAAAATATAAAAGGAAGAGATAAGCTGCACTGTCGAATTAATCTAACAAGATCTTATATTTTGTTAAAAATTTTAGCCGCGTTGTATTTAAAAAATCTCTTAGGGCGCTGTCTGAAATTGAGGTCCGATTACCCTGCACGCGCCTTAAATATCGACCGGTGGGAAGGGAAGTCGATAGAGGTGTTTTATAATAGAAACCTGTGTGGCGATGATGATGATTTAGATCGACTCTAGATTTTTTTCTTGTATAGATGTTTGGTTTGGTCTTATCGAATAAAACCTGGTGATGATTTCCAGAAAGTGCTGATATCGCTATTTGTTCTCTTAGTCTCCTTGATATTTCTCGATCTTGTTTCTTCGATGTATTCTTTGCCACTGTAAACACCTGCTGTCTCCAGATGAATTTTATCTTTAACTGATCGTAGATGTTGTAGACTTTAGGACAAGTAGATAATCTAATTTTGATGTTATGTTTTTACGGAATTTTTGACATGTGATCGGCAACATTTTGAACATACGGAACTACTAACGGAGGGTCAATTACGGAGTTACTTTGTGTAAGTGGTTCTGGTGAAGTGTATTTTTTGGTCGAACATACGATCTCTTGATAATAGTTATTATTCGAGAGAAGAACTAAGGCGAGTTGTGCTAATTCATCGTAAAAACTATATCTTCTACTTGTCTTAAAATCTCCCAACATCTACGGTCTGTGAAAGATAAAATTCATCTGAAGCAAGCAAGTGTTTTCAGCATATCGTGCAGCTGTTGGTAAGAAAACATCGGAGAAAGAAAGAGAAATATCAATCACACTAAAAGAACACTAAAATTTAGTCAGAATTCGACAAACATCATAACAAGACTTGAATCTAGCACTTTTCTCTATCCAAGTAAAATTAGAGAGTTTATTGAAATCATCAAATATCTGAATAACATAAACCGCGAGACAAATATTAATATATCGTCCTTTTTGAATTCGTCTATGAAACAAATAAACCCACCTCCTTCCCCACCTGTTTGAAGAGAAAGGCCCTCAGTTGTAAACAGCGCTCTAAAAAAAAGTACAGCAGCATGTTTTTCGAAAAATACGGAAGTTTCTTAAAAAAAACAATTTTAATCATTATAATAAAATATCAAAATAATATATGTTTAAGTAGTGCATATATTTGCTAGCCGGAACATAAAGTAGAAGAGCCGAATTTGCATTTAAGAGGTTCAATGAGGCCGAAAAGTAATTGCAACATTTTCGGCACGGTCGTCAAACAAAAAATAATTATTTGGATAACTACCCTACTTTTCGTGTACTTTTGTCGAACAAAGCATGAAACTTACACGGAGTTAAGAAAATCATTTATGCTGAGAAATTTTATCTACAATGAAATTAATTTTTTATAACAGAATAACAAAACTTTCCATTGAGAAGGCAAAATAATTACGCAATTTCTCACTGATACGTAAGTGGGAAAATGTAATTTTAAATATGCTTTCATTTGTCATAAGATTTAAACTAATCAGAATTGAAGAAAAAATATTCATTTTTAAATATAATTAATATAAATAATAATAATAATAAATAATATAAAATAGTCGTATGTATAAAAATGTACTCGTTATTACAAAGAAGAAATGTCTTTTAGATTAATTTCTTAATCAATGAAACTATTTTTTGCGCTAGTGCAAAGCGAATACTTTTTGCTGTGGTTACCGTTCCAAAAGATTTACTTTTAGCACGATCGTAAAAAAAAATGATTCGATACAGAATATTCGAAATAGTACAAGAACAAATGAATAGGACCAATCGTAGTACCGGAATATTTTATTTTAATTAACCAATCGCGAACAGTCCCTGTTGTGACGTCAATCTAAAAACCCGTGGCGGGGTGGATTGTGCCAGTGTAGCGACCATTATCGCCTCTTGAGTGTGAGTATTATGTTGAACATGTACTTCCAATATTCGCCATTGTGTAACGTTTACAATGGACCAAGCTTAGATTGATAATCCGACGATGATCGAATTTAGTTATGTGGCCCGTAACTATTTCCTAGCAGAGCTTTTCTCATTTGACCGCTTTTGTGTTTTCGGAAGCAGGCGAAGAGGGTGTATTGCGCTGGCTCTTTTCGTGACGGGAGTAAATTGGAAAGAAATAAAAAGCTTCGACAACGATTCAAGGGTACGGAAATTCCAAGTCGTTTGAGGAATTAATCAAAATTATTTATATTGTTATAGGTGGATGAAATTGTTAACACAACAGTAAATAGCTTTTGGCATGAAGTGATCAGCGTCAATATATTATATATAATTACAATTATATATAATTAATAATAGTAATAATAATAATAATAATAATAGTAATAATAATAATAATAATAATAATAATAGTAATAATAATAACCCGTGGCTGAAGCTGAACTACTATCGGGGGCCGCCCCTGGCGATGGGGTACGCTCGTCAGTTTTTGGACTGAAGAGTATCGGGGAAATAAAATACCCGAGGTGGACAAAAATCAGCACACCGCGAGTTGTGGTAGCAGCTCAACTCGCGTGAACCGCGATCGCTGTCAGAACAAGGTGTAACTGGTACTCGGGCGTGGCAGAGGACCAGACTACCTCTGTTCGGAAGCGTCCTGAAGACCTCCAGTTTGGCGCAGGCCCCAGTGGAACGGGTGGCACTGACCTGCGAACGGAATCCACCAACACAAGCAACAGGAATGACCGAAACAACTCCCTTGAAGAACAAGTTCCGACCCCGCTAAATGTTGAGGACACTCAGCGTCTTCCCATGATCGGGGACAATATTAGGACGGTACGATTTAAATGGTCAGACGACATGAATACTTACCTTTATCGTACCTACCTACGCATAACCGAAATGGAGACCAATAAGAACCCATACGGCCACAGACTACATGAAGCAATGCTTCAAAGATTTCCCGCTCTACAGGGAAAAACCATCCAGAACATCCTAGACCAAAGAAGGCAACTATTTATAAAACACCGGCTTAAACCTGAAGTGATTCAGACTATGAGAATAGAGGTGGCTCTAGAGCTGGGGTGGACAGACGATGTCGCAGCGGATGCTACAACCGAACAACGGGTTGATACCCCAGGGAATGCCGTATTGAAAGGTAGGCTGGCCTGGACCCGCTTAGTAGACCTAGGATACCCAGACTAAGAACAAATCGGGACACCAAGAACATACTTAAATCAATGAACAACGTACTGTCTTTAAAAATTAATAACTGTCATGACCTCACTGTTGTTCATGATCTGGTGTACTCCGCCGCTCTGGCAACCATCCTGCTCCATAGACAGAAATTCTCTCAATCTAGCACTAACTCACCAAAGAAAACACTTAAACTCCCCCCATGGCAGAGAAGACTAGAAGACAAAATTGCGACTTTGAGGAGAGAGATCGGTATACCCACTGAAACCCTTGAACCCAGAAAACCAAGTAAACGGGTCAAAAAGCATGCCGATAACGTGCAAAAAAAATACGGAGACTCTGGAAACCATACTGTGGTCGACATGTTGGATCCGCTAAAGCAGAAACTGCTGGTATACGCAAATAGACTGCGCAGATACCAGCAATCATGGCATAGAAGAGGGGATAATAACCTCTTTAACCGAAGCCCTGGTGCTTTTTACAGAAACTTGGCTCCATCAACTACCGACGACAAGGGCCAATACCCGGAACCAGAAAGTATCAGGGAATTTTGGAGTGGCATCTGGCAGGTCCCTCTCAATCACAAACTTTCGGCTGAGTGGATAAAGTGCGAACAAAAGAAGACCGAAAGAATAAAACTCATGCTGCCTCAAGTGTTCGTCGTAGGGGACCTAAATGAAGTCCTGGCGAAAGCTAAAAACTGGAAAGCCCCCGGACCGGATGGGATACAGAACTTCTGGTACAAGAAATTCACCGCTGTAAGGTCTAAACTTGCTGACATCTTGAGCCTGATACTGAACAACCCTCAGTCTGCGCCACCCTTTCTGACGAAAGGGATGACCTACCTTCTCCCAAAGACAGATTACCCAATTAAAGATCCCTCAAAATACAGACCCATAACGTGCCTGCCCACGATATACAAAATTCTCAATGGAATAATAGCTAACAAACTATACCGACACATGGATGATAACAATCTTTTGGCTGAAGAGCAGAAGGGGTGCAGGCGGCATGCACAGGGGTGTAAGGAACAACTTGCAATTGACAACGTTGTCACCCGCAATGCAATAGCTTCCAAGAAGAATCTCTTTACTGCATATATTGATTATCAGAAGGCATTTGATAGTGTTCCGCACACTTGGCTGCTACAGTGCCTCTCTGTCTATAAAGTCGACCCCAAAATCATCAACTTTCTCACACATGCTATGGACCAGTGGGAGACACAAATAATTCCGAGAAACCAGGGGGCGCAAGAAAAGCCGATCAGCATAAAAATCCAACGGGGTATTTTCCAGGGCGATGCTCTGAGTGCCCTCTGGTTCTGCATAGCGTTAAACCCACTCTCCTCCGCTCTCAATAATCTCAAACAAGGATATCCACTTAATAAAGAACTTAAGCTCTCCCACTTAATGTACATGGACGACCTCAAGATATTCTCGGACACCGAGAAGGGACTAAAACGGCAGCTCAGATGCGTCGAGAACTTTTCAAATGATATTCGAATGAGGTTCGGTCTGGAGAAGTGTAAAGTTGGAGGAGAGTGGCGTCAGATGGACGGCCATCAGCTTACACAACATAGTGGTGGTGGAAAAATAACGACGCTAGATAAATTTGAAACCTATAAATACCTAGGTCTTGCCCAGGCGCGAGGAATAGACTCTAAAAGTGTCAAGACGCTGCTCACCGAGAGATTTAAAGAGAGAGTTAAGCACATCTTAAAAACAAGATTGGCAGGCCGTAACATGGCGACTGCAATCAATTCCTACGCCGTCCCTGCAGTGGCGTACAGCTTCGGCATCGTCCATTGGACGCCGACAGAGCTTGATGATCTGAATAGAACCTTAAAGACAAATCTAACTAAATTCCGCGCTCACCACGAGCTGGCAGAAAGAGGGTACATCTACCTCGAAACATCGGTGGCAGGGGATTCTCGGATTTGCGAATATGCCACAAGACCCAGGTGGAGCGGCTGCAGAAACACTTCCATCAAAAAAGCGAGAGCTCAGCGCTCCACCGAGCAGTGACAGGTCTAGATAGATCACTTACATCCCTCATGTTGCAGGTCACACACTATCAGTGCGACCCTAAGTATTCAATTTTCGAGCTCGAGACCCAGTGGCGGGGAAAGGAACTACACGGCAGATACCCAAACTTGCTTGACAGTGCTGACCTTGACAAGTCTGCATCAGTTGGCTGGCTAACGAACGGCAACCTTTTCCCCGAGACTGAGGGTTTCATGTGTGCAATTCAGGATCAGGTCATACCCACTCGATCTTATCTTAAACACATAATCAAGGACCCGACAGTAACAACAACGAATTGTCGCATATGTGGAGAGGGCCATGAGAATGTTGAGCACCTCATCAGTGGTTGCCGGATACTGGCCCCGACGGAGTACACCACAAGACACTACAACGTAGCCAAGATAGTCCATCAGGAAATAGCGTTCAACCTTAAACATCTAAAAGAGAAGTGTCCGTACTACCGATACTCACCAGAATCCGTGCTTGAAAATGAGGGATTTAGGATATATTGGGACAGAACTGTTCAGACCGATCGCACTGTCCAGCATAACAGGCCAGATATCCTTATTTATGACAAGGCAAATAAGTTGGTGACCCTCGTCGACGTTGCAATTCCCGCACCTAACAACTTGCAGAAGAAAGAACGTGAAAAAAGAGAAAAATACATACCGTTAGCGGATGACATAAAACAGACATGGCGTGTCGATAGGGTTAACATTGTTCCTATAGTGATCGGTGCAATCGGAGAAATACCAAAGTCCCTCAGAACCAACCTGACAACACTCACCGTAAAACCAGGCGCCTACTTTGAAATGCAGAAGTCTGTGGTACTAGCTACCTGCAACATAATTAGAAGAGTTCTTAATCAACCTCAACTTCAATAGCGCACATTTCATGTTTTGCTACTCACCTAGCCGACATGAGAGGACTGCATCTTCCGATGAGAAAATAATAATAATAATAATAATAATATGTAACAATGGTAATAATAAAGAACAGATAACTATTATAAGTACTGAGATATTTGATTTTAAAATTGTAATAAAGCACAAAATAATGCATTGGGTATGCAAGCAAGCGGATCATGAAAAAAAAAAGATCGGATCGGAAAGAAAACTGCTACATAAACATGATTCGGTTAACAGATTGGAAAGAAATCCTTGTCGGGAGCACCATCCAGAGTTTCTTTTTGGAACAAACGATGAGGGTATATTTTGGATACCACCTTAATTGAGAATGACATATGTATTCAGCTGGTCAAATTATAGAAGGTTAAATGTAACAAACTTGCTAATGAAGAAGAGCAGAATTGATTTTCTGATTTCTTGGAACCTGAAGAAACCGGGAGACTTAAATGATCATCATTTACTTAAACAGAGCTAAGTAAACTGTAGTTCTCAATATCGAAACTAGACCGTGGTACGATTATATCGACCAATTCAATTAAAATATAAGTAAAGATGGATCTAGTGAATGCGAATTCAACATTTTAAAACTATAACAAGATAGTTAAATGGAGTTCTCTGAAGTAACCAGAAGAGAGACTGTTTGGTGCAGAAACGGGTTTTTGGAGTCGTTGTTACAGACTTGCATAAATGAAAGAAGTAAGAAATGAGATAATCCGCAAGAGAACTGAATCAAAAATCTTGGCTATGTTAACCATGATTTCGACAGAGAACCCAATTTAAACATTCTGTACTTGGCGCTAGAAGGCGCTGCGACCTATAAAAGCGGATCACGTTAAATTATTATTAGTTTCTGAATAGTGAATAGTAGTGTATATAGTTTTTTGCTCTAAGTGACATTAAGCTTTATGTTGCACGGATTATATTTTTAGTTCAGTTTAGGTTTTTCGCGGAGTCAAGAATCCGAATAACGTTTTTGTTTTAAAAACAACACGGTAATGGAAATTTGAATAGTGCTGTGTATGCAGAAATCGATTTGAAAATAGAAAAACTACAGTATGTTTTGGTTCCGTAAGGTACAATTCAGAAATATGATTGACATTTCCTATTAACTTTAATTATATAGGAACATTTTTATCATTTTTATGCATTTGTCACAATCGGAAATTGAAACTTGTTTTCCCGTTCCAAAAAACTTCTTTATGAGAAGTTCTGAATTAATAGACAATACGACGACAACGACAAGATGCGAGAGATTCCTGGCTACCTACACCATTTACTTAAGGTATGAGAAATGGAAGTTGTCTTTTACATTTGCCAACTTCAGCTCTAACTAAAATAGGTACTGTATTTAAATTGGCAGTTTGTTTTGGCTCATTCGTGAGCTGAAATTTTAGTTTTTATGGTTGTCGCGAAATATTTTGTGATGTGCTAACAAATACGTTCCAAGTTTGCACTTATTGAGGTGATAAAATATTTAAATTTGGGAAATATTTTGAAAAATGTTTTCTGTAAGACGTACTGCGTAGTATATGCAGATAGTGTCAATAAATAATTATGAGTCACTCTGTATATTTATTATCGAGTGTAATAAATAGAGTAGTCTGCACAAAAATATGGGTATTTCTGTAGCAACTAGCCCAGCAATATTTTCAAATATTAATTGTAAAAGATTTTAGCTATTAGAAGATGGGCCAGGGTTTCACGTCATGGTCTACGTAGTTAGTAAAAAACCATTTTATCTAAAAAATAGTCTATATCAGCATTCTCGAGTGCTACGAAAAAATTTTTTTGAATTTGAAATTGAAATGAAAATGGTGCTACGTACGTTTATACGGCATTTCTTATTATATATAGATTTATAATTCTAAATATTAACTGTATATTTTTGGCACATTTAAGAAATTGGATCTGGATACTGGACATCAATAAATTGATAACCTTATAAAAAAGGATAGTTTTTTTCTACATATAAATAAAGTTTCTGCAGCCAAATAAGTTTACAACTTCAAATTAACCAAAACCACTTCTATGGTTAGTTTGAAATTTGTAAACTTGTAAATTTTGTAACAAACTAACAGGCAAAGGCAACTCTACATACAACTACAAGACTACATTCGCACAGCCATACACCACTATAAGAATCGCGCGTGGCAAAATCGACTTAGCTCCATAAATACCACTGATAACTCCCTTTGGCGTTTAACAAAGTGCTTTAGACGCACTTTTCCACCAATACCGACACTCGAGGGCCATAACATGACAGACCGACAGAAAGCCGACCGCTTATGTAACCACTTCGCCGATGTTCACAAACCACCCCCTAACAGTATTCCTGAACACCACGATATCGACAGAGACCCCCCGCACCGCTCTCACCCAACATTCGTCGACATCTTTTCGTCACAATTAACGAACTAACCTCCGTCTTAAAGACCCTTCCAAATAATAAAGCTTTTTACATTACAACATTTTAATCAAAAATCTTCCCCGGAAATGTCTGGTGCAACTAATTTACTTACTGAACGCGGTACTGATTCTGCAACATTTTCCGGCACAATGGAAAACCTCCATTGTCATCCCAATTTGCAAACCTGGCAAAAATCCCACCCTCCCAAACAGCTACCGGCCAATTTACTTGCTAAATACCATGGCCAAAGTTGCAGAACGCATCATCCTCACTAGAATCAACTGTTTAGATTCTGACCAACCCCGAATTTTAATTCGGCTTCAAAAAAGGCCGCTCTATCCTTCACCCCGTGGCCAAGCCTGCGCACGAAACCGTGTTGAAGTATAATCAACACATGACCACCGTCGCGACACTCCTCAACATGGAGAAAGCGTTTGACACCGTCTGGCACGAAGGACTCCTGTACAAGCTTGATCAAATCCTACACCTGCCTCCAAACATAACAAACCTTATTAAATCCTACCTCGCTAATCGAACATTCAAAGTTCGATTGGCACCAGGTATTCCCAAACCGGTCAAATACAAGCCGGTGTCCCGCAGGCCACGGTACTGGCCCCCAAACTCTACACGTTATATACGTCAGACGTTCCCACATATCCCAAAACTACCCTACTACAATACGCTGACGATACCCTACTATACGCACACTCCCACTTGGTAGAGGTCGCCAACAGGCAAATTCTTTTCCATCTTCGCCTCCTCCTCCTTTTTTCCCAGAAATGGAAAATTAAAATCAACGGCCAAAAGACAGAACAAATTATGATGACAAGAAGAATAACTGAAAACAAAATCATCCAAAAGTTAGTCATAAACGAAAGCACAATCAATCCAAAAAAGAAAGCTACCTACCTTGGCATCGTCCTCGATCCCTGGCTCTCTTTTATAGAACACGTCACCTCCAGAATCCAAAAAACATCGGCAGCAATTCAAAAATTATACCCCTTAATTTGTCGCAACTCCCGTCTAAACATCACAAACAAAATTTCTATTTTCAAAACTATCCTGCGTCCAATACTTACTTTCGGTTCCCCCGTAATTTGTAAAATTTCCAACACACAATACACCCGCTTACACCGAATACAAAATAAAATTCTCAGGCATGCCACGAACCAAGGACGACGCGCATATATACGCACGCTGCATGAAGTAGCAAACGTACTGTACATACGTGACTTCATCGTACAAACCGCAACCAAATTCTATTCCACACAAATACACAATTCACCACTGACAACACACATAACACAAAACCGACATATTGATGGACCTTTTAAACATCCACTAATCTATCAAAATCTCCCTCTCTTTTTTGACGATGGACCATAACCCTGAACACTCCCTTCCCCTCACCTCCACACAAATGGGCGTCTGACGCTCCCACAGGAATCACTACTCAATTATTTCAACAAGGTTTTTCCTCGAATAGGTTTCGAAAAACGCAGAAAGATCGCAGTTCATTTGACCAATTGGAAATATTACAACCCTAAGGCGCCATGCAAGACGGAGGGCACAGCACACGAAAAAGTCAGCCTCCGGTCCAGGAAGGACAATGTCACCGTCCGAAATTACGACCGAGGTACGCACTTTCTGTATATATTCATGTACATAATATCTTAGGACTATAAGTTTGATTTGTAAATATAATAGGGAAATATACAATTGAAACAAAAAAAAACTGGCAAAACATTTTATAGTTTTCACTATGTTTCAACACTAATAAGAATAAACTCAAACCGATATTACTAAATAAATTAACGACGTGCATTCGAGAAGCTGAAAAATTGTACCATTATTCATAGAGCGATATCCTATGCGAAATGTATTCTTCTGCAATGCCGCGAATAATTCATTTTTACGATTTTACGATTTTGCTGCAGTGTGACATTATAAAATCATAATTTGGCCATAAAGTGCACTCCTAATTTACCCCGAAACTCGTTTGTAAACGCAAAATTCAACGTTTCGTTTTCTGTTGGCGATATTAATGATATACGTCCCTGCCCGTTCATTATTATAATGTTGTTCTCATTTTACGTGCAATGTTACGCGAAGGTATAATCTACAACACAAAAATTAGAAGTAATTTACAATAAATTCTTAGCCGGGCCATTATGCTCGCTATACCCGAACCGGCAAAATACCGTTAAAGTAAGCTAAAAGCCCTCGACCGAGAAAATATTTTTCGCCAAGTGAAAACAATTTGTAAAAGCAGACATATTCCTCGTTTTTGTCCCTTAACCTCCTCTTATCCTTGGTGAACAATTTTATTACATACTATTTGAATAATTATTATTTAATAGTTTTTTAATCAAGGATAATGTTGCATACTATACTTTTTCTACGACCATTAGTTTTTCGTGTGACATGACCGTCAGAATCGATAAATGTCCAAATTCAAGCCGTTAGTTCTGTCACGTATAGTGACGTAATCAAAAATGATCCGTAAGTCTTAGCCTAAAAAATTTCATCTTGACATGGTTTTTGACACGAATTTCAAAATTGCCAAACAAAATTCCTGTGAGTAATATCCTCGAAAATTGCTCGCAATAAGTAACAGAATTTCAGTGGTTTAACATGTAAATAAAAACAAGTAAATAAATGAATAGATATTGTAAACAATCGTGATAGATTAATAACATAATGTGTGTTCGATTTAAATAAATATGACCAATTTTCGTTAACTTGCTCGACTATTATTATAATTTCATAAGGTCTACGACTTAATTATAATAGGTAAAAAAGAGAACAACAAATAATCGAGTCATCTCTACTGGATCTGCACAAATGTTAAGAGTAAATGATGAATGAAAGTGTAATATGAGTGCCACATCGTTATGACCGACTTCAGCTTTCTACGAATCCAAGCATAGCAGCTATTAATATTTAATTACAATTATATTAATTAGAATTATATTTTGCAAAATGATTCTCTTAACCAGGTGCGTACAACTAAGGCAACCGATTAAGGGAACTAGGAGTTCAATTCATTGAGCCCGAGGAACTATCAAAACTCCCCATGTACTTCCTCAAGAGTACAGGGCTCTGCCAGGGAAGGGAATGAATACTTGTGGGCATAATGGATAGAAAGGTCTGAATGCAACGCCCTGGCCAGGGACGCACAGCAGATAGAATAGGAATGACAAAATTATTAATTTTTTAAGAAGCGCTAAAAATATTAGATGGAATTTTTCACACTTGCAGAGCCTACTGTAATACTATTCACAAATATTTTGGACTTCTCCTGCGTCGGTTTTTGATAAATCAAACTTGTTGACGTTTCGCCAATCATCCGGTTGGCTTTTTCAGAGCTTGATTGGAACTGGCTCGCATATTACTCTGAAACGTTAGCTAGTTCGAGTCAACAAAAACCGACTGAACAGTTTTAGCTTAGACTTAATTGAACTGAACAGTTCAGTTAAGCTCTGAAGACGCCAAAAGGATGATTGGCGAAACATCAGCAAGTTTCATTTATCAACAACCGACACAAGAGGAATCCAGAAGAGTTAGTATTACCTGTGGAACTTTCTTTGTAATGGTGATGTAATGGCTAATCATTTTGCCATTCCTATATATATTAGATTAGAATTAGCTGCGCAACTTATTCAATAATTAGATTTGTCAAACGCAGATTACTTTCGCCCGCACATTCTCAAAGTAGTTCTAGAAAGCAAAATTCTTATTATTGAATAATCAGATATTCCCTTAAAATCTAAACATAAACCAACCGTTACAATACACATACCACTCGCAATAATAACCCAGATGTTAAGAAATAATAATCATAAAAATAAACAATCCTTTATCATTATTCAATGACTTTTGAATATTCTGCCAATAAATTGAAAGAAATACCGCCTCAAGACTGGAGGGTGGGTTCAAGAATTGTCTCAAAATAAACTCACAGAAAATCATAGGTCCCAAAAAGCTCTTGTTTGAATCCGAACAAGGTATTTGCCAAGGTATTTCCCAGTTTTCACATAAAGCTCTACATGTGTCACCGTCAATGTAAATTAACAAATTTTGAGAATAATCTTAATCCTCGTTCACCATAAAAGTGCAACCCGTCATCGATTGTGAAGCACCCGACATTTTCCCGCGTCACAGACGGGGATCGAATTTCGGAGCTGAATTCCGGCATTGATATGATGTTTTTCGGGAAACACAAAGGTCGAGTTGTTCTCCGAAATATTCCTTCTTGTACACATAAAAAATGCCCATCCAACAAAATGGACGCGAGAAAACACAATAACGAGCTAAAGTTTGTCCCCCTCTTTTATTTGCTCTATGCTGATCCCAAACGAAAAAAGTGCGTGCGGTAAAATTAAAAAACAATTCATTAAGAAAATAATGAAAAAGGGCCCACAAATGATGAAAACCAGCAGCACGGCTCGTTAGATATCATTCCGTTCAATTTAATGGGACCGAAGGGACAAGACAAAGACGATTACGAGGAGCATTCAACAACGTAATTACAATGCATTCAATAGTGAGCTAAATATCTCCGCGTGTTCATTCTTTGTCTAAGTTCTCTCGACAAGTTACAATGTTGTGTTGTTGCATTCGGATAGGCATTAAATGCATTAACCGAGAACAAAGGTCATTGAAGCTTATGCGTCCAACGGAGAGACAAAGGACAATGATAGGACAATGTCACAGAAGTAAGGTCTATCTACCAGTAACATAAAGGGCTAATAATTTCGACGTGAAAAAAGAAACTGGTGCGATTGACATTCGATGTTAGCTCCAAATTAATTGTATAACGCTTATTTCCTAAATACTGTTATATCCTAGTAACGAAGCAAGAAAAAAATAATTTCGAAAGTTTCATTTAGCTGTAATTTGCAAAAGAAGACAATGTTTGATGTAGGGCTCTCTATTAAACCTAAATTTACCCGGTGATACCTGTGATGCTTCAGATGCAGAATCCGGACAGGGTGGTTTTTATTTTTCGCCGATCGGTTTGTGTCAGATACTTGCCTGCGCAGAAACTACAGGAACTTTTGAAGTCACCATGAAAAAATTTGGAGAAAACCCATTCAACGTCAAACATCAAACGTCGTCATCTCAAATCTCGCTTTCACCCAATAAAACTTAGCAAAACATAGGGGCGGATAGTTCGACAATACGATAGTTGTCAGTTTGGACTCTCAGATCCCGTTAAATGTTCAGGAGAAAACTAGTGTTCGTAGTTTAGTACTAGTATGAAAATATATCCGTCTGAGACGTATCCATTTTTACCGACTTTTCGGCAATTGTATTTTTCTAAGAAACTAACCGATCTTCCAGGGTGACTTCCAAATCAATTATGTCTAATGAATTGAATCTATTCTTCACGAATGTAGTCAATCGAACGACTGAACGTCTGAAACCGAGATGCATGACATTATTGTGAACCAAACCACGGACGGACTGTTTCTGTTTAAATTAAAAATATTAAAACACATCATGAAGTACGAGGGGGTACCCAAAAAAAACCGGAATCATTTTTTATAAACTATATATTGTTTTGAAAATCACAGAACGACCTTATCCCCTTCTAAATACTCTCCATTACAACTAATACATTACATTACATCTTTGGCTATAGCCGACAGCTCATCCCTCGTTTTTTTCTTGACCTCCTCAATGTTGTCAAATCGCTGTCCTTTCATGTCCATTTTCATACGTGGAAATAAGAAGAAGTCACACGGAGCGAGATCAGGCGAGTAAGGTGCATGGGGCAGAGGAACCATGCCATTTTTAGCCAAAAACTGCTTAACATAAATGGCTGTGTGTGCAGGGGCATTATCGTGGTGAAAGAACCAGTCCCCTGTCTGCTACAAATCGGGTCTTTTTTGTCGAATACTGTTGCGCAATCTTCTTAAAACTTCCACATATAAAGCTTGATTAACGGTCTCACCTGGTGGAACGAACTCTGCATGAACTACGCCGTTGATGTCGAAAAAGCAAATCAGCATCGTTTTGATGTTTGATTTGACCTGACGACATTTTTTTGGACGGGGAGACAGTGACGTCTTACATTGGCTGGACTGTTGCTTCGTTTCTGGATCCTAACCATAGCACCATGACCAGAAAATCTGGATCCGTTTCAAGCTGTTGATTCAAAGCACGACATGTTTCAACTCGATGTTCTTTTTGCATGTCAGTCAGAACACGAGGAACAAACTGGGCAGCAACTGTTTTCATTCCCAAATCTTCGGTTAAAATTCGCTGAACCGTGGTCCAAGACAACCCACTAATCTTTGATAATTGTTCAATTGTCTGTCGACGGTCTGTGAGTACAAACTCTCGAATCTTTTCAATATTTTCGTCGATTCGAGCAGTTGATGGACGTCCAGAACGAGGTCGGTCATCAATTGACTTGTCGCCATTTTTGAAGCGAACAAACCACTGGTACACTTGAGTTTTTCCCATCGCATCGTCTTTATAAGCTGTTTTTAATATTGAAACAGTTTCAGCAGCACTTTTACCGAGCAGAAAACAAAATTTCACAGCTGCACGTTGTTCTTTTAAACATGCCATTGAAAAAAAACGAAATAACAAAAAACAGCGTTAACAAAAAGTGGAACTGCAAGTGAACAAAACATGTTAAATTTAAAACGAAGGTGGCGTTGAACTCGCAATAAGTTGTACTATCCACAACTTAGCGACAGAAAGGTGTACTATACAAGCTCTGCGCGCGGCAATTCAATTTCGATTTTTTATGGGTACCCCCTCGTATAGTCTCTAAAATGATTCTCGTTCACAAAAAGAAGGTTTAGATATTCCAAATAATTTCAGGCCTATCGCCATTACCCCCATTTTAGGCAAGGTTACTGAGAAAGTCTTAAAAAACTGAAAAAAAAAATCGATGACCGATGCGCTTTTCACAATGCTTCATTCATAGACTGTTGCTCTTCATCATTTAAATGATTTGCGGTTGTCTGTCCCTAGTGTTAGTATCACAATTGTCATTTGCTAAGCATCATTGAATGCTCACTGACAATGTCGATGCAATTACATATAAATCATCTACAACAATGATTTTCTACAAATAATTTAGTACTTAATGAACTAAAAACTATAAAACTAACTTTCTTCTATAGTAGAGTGAACTTTGTTTTTGTGGATTGTTATCGAAAGAACTCTGTACTGGAAAATCTATTATTTTAAACAACCAATTTTGTGTATTTACTAATTATATTTGTGTATAATATAAAAAATTTAGTATATTATACATTATTTATGTTTGGCAATACTTCACATGGAGCGACAAGGACAGTGTGTGTTCTGTAACTATGTTATAGTGGAAAAGTAGGACATAACTAGGATATTAAGAAAACATTTTTTCTGTCCTTATCCACGCCCTAGTACTTCTCAATATTATTGTATATTTATTTTTGTTATTTGCATCGTTATTTTGAACGTGCCATTTGTTGTTGCGTGACGTGTCCGCATCGTTAAAAAAGTTCTATTCTGTTCTAGTCTAATTGCTATATGATTTGTGCAGTTTGATATCGGGTGCGAGCAAAAAATTTTGTGTTTTCCCTGGATCGGATTAATAAACCACATGGGGTTAGTGGATCCATTTAATTAGTAGAATATGTGTGTGTTCGAAGATATATTAAGCATAGTTCAACAAAATTCAAAGCTATCTATATTACAACACAATGTTTAACCTTTTTTTAAACATAAAAAGCGCAATTTTGTATAAATTATGCTTCGAGTATGTTTGAGGATATAATATTTATAAAAATGATTATTTTTGCTTATCTCTACCGAGTGTTCAGCTACATATTCCTTTTTCAGATTTGCCAAAAATTTGGTACACGGGGCCACTTCCACAACTATCCCTCGAGGCCTATATTTGAGTGATATTTCCTTACCTATGAATATAACTTTTTAGAAGAAATTAATGAGATTCTGTTTATACTGATAGAATCTTGCAATCAGTTGAAACAATTAATTTGAGTCACCGTGGATGCGGGAATAAACTGCAACTGCAAAAAAGGTTCTGCCAACGAACCAATCGTTTGAGTTATGGCCCTCGAAAAGGGAAGGGTTAGAAGTCAAGAGAACAGCGTTCCATCTACCCTTCAAACGTATATCCACTCAACCCTGTCTGTTATTCGAGGAAGCCCACGTTGAAACTAAAGGCTAATTTATAAATGTCAGTAGAACAGTGCGCTATATTTTAGGGACTTCGATTGAGGGAATTTATTTTTGTTACGGATAAGGGAAAATTAGGGCGATGTGGGTACTGAACATTATTTTTATGCTCCCTCCAAAAATTCGCGCTCTATAGAAATTTGTAGCGGAAGTGTGCTTGTATTTGGCTGTCTACCACATTTTTACTATGGTTTCCTGACAATTTTTTTTTAACACCCGATATTAAAACATCCATATAAGCAAAGAAACCACATAGTTTTACTAAAGCATGTCTTTGCAAAAATCTTTTGAACATAATATTTACACTCATCAATGAAGGTCTTTCAATAAGTCAAAGCGTAAATTATGTTTTATAACAGGAAATATATATATATATATATATATATATATATATATATATATATATATATATATATATATATATATATATATATATATATATATATATATATATATATATATATATATATATATATATATATATATATATATATATATATATATATATATATATATATATATATATATATATATATATATATATATATATATATATATATATATATATATATATATATATATATACATACAAACATACAAACGAACTGTTAATTCTTGGGATCACCCCAACTTTGATGGATCGCCGTAAAGGGAGCAATAAAAGATGTTGAAGCTCAAAGCAAAGCGGCAATTTATTGTAATATCTAGCTTTCGCCCATGGATACAGGCTTCATCAGGACACTAAATCATATAGAGAAAAAGAAACATTTCATCAGAGTTAACAATTTAACCAAAAAAAAGTAAAAAAACTTACACAACACGCCTCTTACAACCTCTACACATAGAGAGATGACATTGGTGTATTAAATAAAGTGCTTGGTTTGTTCTAATTATCGACATAACCCTCGATGGATGGATGGATGGAAATTTTAGGAATAAAAAATTAACAATTGTAAAAAAAATACTTGCATCTCTATGCAAAAAAATATTAGCTTCGAAAAGTCAAATAAATTAACACAAACCATTAAAGTCAATAAAATATCCGGATTAATAAAATATTTAAAGATAAAATACAAACAATTTGTTAAAAAAGACACTCCGTATTGTCGAGAAGGAAACTAAATGTGCGGGAAATTATGTTATAAACAATTCGCAATAACCTAAAAATGTCATTCTTAAACAGGTCAATGCTACCAACTACACAGTCAACTCTAACATATGTAAAACATCAAACAAAGAAAGAAACCTCAAAGACTATAAAATTAATCCAAATATGTAACCCATTGTACACTATTTATATAACTATGTTTACACTATTGAAGTTATATAGGTCGGAGAGAAAGAACAAAGAAAGGAAACTGTTAAAAACATTAATAATAATAATTTAGCACCCACTACAACCTAATTGTATCAAAAAGTCTGGTAGCATATGTCTCGTAGTACGGTTCTGATTAAGAAGATAGGTGTAGATGCTACTAAGGCCCTCAACATCCTTCTTTCTGTTGAGGCTATTACTACAACAGTTAATATAACACATCCCTAAAAACTTACGTTTGAAGAGGTTCTTTTCACTCTTTAATACCACCGCTTTATCGTACATGACCCTATGTCTAGTATCATTGACATGAACACTTAAACTAGTAATATTTGGTTTTAACTTAAAATCGCTTTTATGAAGTGTTTTTTTAACTTCTGTGAAGTGTGACCGATGTAAATTAAATTGCAAGAGCATTTAATGATATATATATATATATATATATATATATATATATATATATATATATATATATATATATATATATATATATATATATATATATATATATATATATATATATATATATATATATATATATATATATATAATGTTTAAACCGGGATCCACAATTTTCAATCTGTTACAATCCACAGTCCAGTGAATTCAACTGCGAATTATCAATCGTTGCTATTATTGCGTTTATTCATTAATTTCGCCGGTTTAATTGAGGGAGCCAATTTATTATGAATTGGATACCTACGAAATGTATCGTAAAATGGCGTTTAAAGCTCAATTCTCAATCATATGCAGATGCTGGAATGACAGAACACCATAAGAGTGTCGCGTACCCCTTTTTTCGGATTACATTTGCATGGATGGTAGATGATGACCAATTGAAAGAATGTCTGTGGTGCAAATTAACTGATTTATTTCAAATATATCCTGAACATAACATTCATTTAATATAATTTAATTTAATAACAGACAAGTCAGACTAAGAAAAAATGTAAAAAGACAGTATCGATATAATTACTTAACTTAAACCATCAGAAAAAAATTATCGCGTTCAGTGCTTATTGTTTTGTTTGAAAAGAAACACACTAATCATACTCATAAATAAACAAAATAATAAATAACAGATTGACAATCTCTATATGTTCAAAACGCATTCATGCAAAAATCATATCTACTGTGTAAAAAATAAAATAAGAAAAATGATGAACTGAGAAATGTGTGAAAAATATCTTCGAAAGATATACTCCTAATACTGCAAATAGGTATATAATTAAAATAATATATTTTAAAAAGAAAAGATTTCTCACTGAGCTTTTATTTAAAGAGAGTTCCCTACTTGCCCTGGAAGAATTGTACTTAAAGGAATTAATTTGATTTATGTCAAAATCATCGCAATTTAGGTGAATGTAAGTCACAATCAGATAGACATGTGTGTGTTAAAGTGTTTAACTGCCACAAATTATGTTGTATTTTGTATATTGTTTGAGTAGTAAAATGAATAGTATGCTGTTTTTAGTATTTAAGTTAGTTCTCTACAAAAAAACTGACTGGTTTGAATGATCTCTGTGTTTAGGCAAATATTAATCAATGTGGTATATGTATAACTTTAAGCTCTGTAAGGAATTCACAACTGGTTAATTTTTTGTATCTTCAGTTTTCTAGATCCGTTTTTCCATTTTTCTTTCCGATTTTTAAATTCTCTCTCTTCAGTCTGTATCCTCTTGTGAGGATGTAGCGGTTAATGCGACGTCGTTCACTAGAGTCTTCCATCTCTCACGGTCCTGGGCTTCGGTGATGAGAGTATGCATGGTCATCCCCGTAGGTTTTAGGACACGCAATCATATCAGGCTAGGTAATCTTTGTTTGACTTTTAGTTGTTTCAATATGGAGTCATTAGTCCGGTGTTGTATTCAGGAAATATTTATTAATTTCTTCCATTACATTTCCGTAGCATCAATTTTGTGTTGTTCACTCATTCTCACAGTCCAGGTTTCGCAACGACACATAAGTATCGGAAAGACTAAGCAGTTCATAATTCTGATTTTTATTTGTGTTGTTATTTGCCTGTTTTTCCAGATTTTATCAAGGTTTTTGGTCGCTATTTTTACCATTTCGCATCTTCTTTTGATTTCTTGTTTTAATGTACCCGTATTTGTGATTAGTGATCCCAAAAACAAGTACTCAACCTAGAACCTGTCCATCTGTTGCGTGTCCCATCTTTTATTATTGGGTCGGTCAATTATATTTATTTTTGTTTTGGAAGTGTTGAGTTCCAGACCTAGATACACGCTCTCTTTTTCAATAATATAAATGAGATCCAACAATTCATCTGCAGTGTTTGCCAGTAAGACGGTTTCATCACCAAATCGAAGATTGTTAATTTTTCTGCCATTAATTACGACTCCTACCGTCCAACTATCAAGCGATTTGCTAATAATGTATTCGCTGTATATGTTAAATAGCTGTGGTGATAATACACATCCCTGTCTCACTCTACATCTTGGTTGAAATTCTCGAGAATATCTGTTATTAATCTTGACATTACCAGTTGTGTTTTGGTATAATGTAATTATTACGAAGATAAGATGTTGTGGCACTTCCATTTTATTGAGGACATTCCATAGCTCGCTCATCAAAGGCTTTTTTGTAGTCGGGGAAACAGATATACATAGGGATGTTGAATTCTCGAGCTTTTCTCTAGTGCCTCTTCCTTTGACAAACCCTGCTTGTTCCTTAGGTATTTGGGGTTGTAAGTAGTTTTTAAGTCTCTCGTTGATTACATGTAGGAGGATTTTACTAGCATGCGAAATAAGGGTAATTGTTCTATAATTTTCACATTTTGTTTTTTTACCTTTTTTGTGAATCATTATCATTTCATTTTTTGTCCAGTCTTTTGGCCATTGTCCAGTTTTCCATATTTGATTGCATAGGTGAAGAAATAGGTTTATTACTATTTCGCCCGTTGCTCTGAGTATCTCTGCTGTTAATCTGTTGGGGCCTGGAGCCTTGTTATTTTTTAATTTGTGAATGGCTGCTTCTATTTCACATTTAAGAATATCCGGTTTGTTCATCCCCTTAGAGGTTTTCGCAGTAGGCTCTCCATGTCTCTGTTATGTCTTTGATGTTGGTTATAAATTATATAAATTATATAAATTATATTCACTGTATTAGGGGTATGTAAGGGTACTTTTAAATGTTTTTTTTTTTGTGCAGAATAGTGCTATTCAGATTGCCTGGCAACGAATACAAGAGCGGATATTTATACTACCTTATTCTTACCTTGCCTATACGTAGTGTTAAAAAGTTCCGCGTATTCTTAAATGCTAAACATATCGCATCCCTTTATTCGTGCCACACTGCATTTAACATTTACATCGATACGGCAACTTTTTCTTGAAACGGTTTCCCCTCTCTTTATGGTTTCAGATAAAGCGCAACGAGAAAAATCCTTAAGAAATATCTGTTTGGTTTAGCAAGCGTATTATATCGAATTAAGTCGCCCTTAAATGTGATATACTTATTCCGCTGGGGATAATGAAAACCAGTTTTGGGGCCATTTCGCTATCTCGTCTTCCGGCCCTATTTTATTTACCACGTCCTGGCTATTTAGTGCCCCTTAAGTTTAGCCGACCTTTCTGAATAAATGAATAAATATTTACGTTTAATTTGGGATGCAAAATAATAACACCATGTCATAACTTCCTAATATGTTTTTTTATGGTTTTATGGATGGAGGAGGAAAATTGGATTGCAAGCGGCTGGCTTCCTTTTTTTCTTAAATTTTATGTTTTATTTGGGGCAGAATGGATCTGTATTAAATTAAATGTTGTTTTCTACTATTTCGTCGTAGTACTGGTATACGGTGTATGTGGTAGCAAAATAAGTATGGGTTTTCGCTCTAAATATTTCTCTCTAAAATTATTTTATTGTTAAAGTGACCAGAAGAAAATCCTTTTTCAGGCTTTCATGACGATGGATATAATCTTAATTTTGTACTATTTAAGCAGAGAAGAAAAAATGCTTTCGTTCCATACTTCAAACCGCCAGTGTAACAAAGATATGACGAGACTATTGGGATCAATGAAAGATGTGATGTCATAGTTGTCAAAGATTTTCGCATTGCGACGTACTGGCGCAAGCGATGAACCGTGGCAATACGGAGTAACTCGCTTACGCTCTGTTGGAAGGATGTTTAATAAGAGTGATAAAAAAACCCAAAAAGGCGTTCGGAAAGTGGTGATGTTTCATGTGTATCAATCTGTGTCTCCTTGAAGTAAATTTCAGATTGGTATTTTCCTTTCGTAGTTGTGCATGGCGCCATGGCGCATCTCGGTACTCTACTATGCTTGAAGTCTCTTTGAACAGGATTCTTTAGATTTTAGTGAAGCTACAGGCGAGCTGAGTGACACCGAATATAGAATCCGACGACTTAACAAACGCTTTGATAAATAACAGTTGGTAATACTATATAAATTCTAAATTAAGAGCTAATATACTAAAAGCAGAAGCAAGAAGGCAAAGTAGGCGGAAAGCCTACCTTATTGACACCATGCCTATAAGTGGTGTTCAAACCACTGGCGACTCAGTCCTGCAATGCATTACATTGCAATTGCAATACATTGCAATAACACAATGATTATAAAGTTTATAAAACTATTATCAATAAAAGCATTCGAAAAATCAAAAGAGAGCATTGAGACAAAAGAAAATCTATCTATTGAGAAATAAACCATAACAATAAATTACACTTTACAAGACATTTCGAAAAACTCTATAAAGGTCAACCAAACCCAAAATAGAAAAAATAGAAGCATTTATTTGGAGAAAATACACGAAATGGTAGCGAAACCAAAGAATAACTCAAGAATAAAGTATTGACGAAATAACGAAAGAGATGATCAAATATAAAGAAAACATTTTAATTTCGATTTCCAGAAAAGAAAGAAGAACTTATTTAATATAAAAAATGCAATGGCAATGGCAAATAATATCGCAGGTCGTGTAAGAGAAATAAAATTACCAGGTTTCATTATTTTCAAAATACCCCAAAGAAGTAGTCGCACTTCTAACGTTATATATTTACTCATTGCTTAAAATAGACTTAAAACAATAATTTATACTTTTCTTAATATTATAATTCTGAGCGTCGTTTTTCTCTCTTTTCTCTTTTATCACCAATTGCTGTGCGAGGTTGCTAACACATTCGTTATTGCGATTGGCTTAAGGGGGAATCCCAGAGCGGCGATCGGTAAGCTAAGCGCCGGGGGGTCTAGGATTTACTTAACCCCCGGTTGAAAGACTAGTGGTTTACAATTACTTCTGCCGAAGTTGGTGAATAAAGTTAAGTCCGTCTCCGCCAAATATTTGTTGATTTTTTGATTGTTATAAAATTGATCTGATATGTTTAGCCGTAAACCATATAATAATAGACATTAGTTAACTTTTGTCCAGGACATGTTTTTTATATTGCTCTTTATATTATAGTCTACCTTCCCAAATGTCCATTTAATAACTTTAAGTTTTACTAAAAAACATTTATCACTTGATGCCTTGGAACTTGCAAAGAACATTTTATTTACCTCTTTGACGAAATAGTATAATAAAAATAAAAGTTTGTAGGGAAAATGCGTTTCAGTTCCTTTATCGACGGTAAAAGCTTTCGTGACTAAAACTATTAGGGGACCAAAACAATGACCTGAAATCGGCAAATTTAGAGGTACTGAAAAATGTGAGTTAGTCCCAAGAAAACATTTTTACGCGTATTAAAAAATATTTTCACAACGAGAATTACCTAAATCAGACTGAATATTTTATGCAGTATCAGAGCAGTCATCTTGACAATAATATGACCAGACAATGGATGGAACATGCAAAACAATTTAGAAAGTTTAGTAGATACAAATTATCGTCGTTATTGTTTCCAATTTACAAGCGAAAGGAATACAGTGAAGTAAAAAGTTGATACCTACTTCAAAATCCGGCTCCCGAAGACGCTCCTGCAGTAATGCATGTAGAAATGTCGAGAATTATGCATGAACGTTTGTTGCCCTAGAAAGAGTTTGAATTCCTTCGGGTGGTATAGCGATATCTTTTTTTTATTCTTAGGGAGATGTAAAAATTGCTGTTGAGGTGTTTTCCATATATTAATGAAAAGGTTTGAACTTCCGTTTCGTAAAACACATTTTTTTTAACGTTGCGGTTATTAGATATCCAAAAATAGACTCAAAATCTTTGACTTAATGTTTACTAAATGAACAAACATTTCACATTTTATTTGTACCATTCCCACGTTTTAAATTGCTTGTGCCTTGTGAAAAAAGATCTTTAGAAACAGACAAATACTTAATGCGTGTACTAATTTACTTGATAACAATTAATTAGATTAAGGAAATGATTTATCCCATCTATTTACTTATTTTTTTAAAATTCCTTTTCAGACGTCAATATTAATTTGACGTACTACTGCAGTCGTAAGAATGTTTTTGACACGTTGCGCTTCTCTGACAGTAGTAGATTGTGTTTATCGAAACTTCAGTTTTAAAATTGAAACTGAAAATTTCCACTATTTCCAAATTATCAGTTTTGTTTTATTTTTTTTGTTCTTTTCCATTTAAAAACAATAAATTTTGGTTTTCTGGGTGATAAAAATTGATTTTGCTTAGTGTACTTGTGTAAGTTTGTAATAATAAGAGAATAATTTTTAACAGTTGTCGGGAGACAAAATGTATACGGTATATCAGTACTTTTCAATAGACTGGTGCGATTTTCAAATAAGACGATTTTGCAACAAGGTAAAGCTCATTTCGTGGCTGTCGGGTTTCAAAATCTACTTTCGAATTTGTGGAAAATCTGATTTGTACTATCCGTTTTATGACATTGGATTGGTGCCAACGTGAAATAAGGATGTTGGTAATTTGATATATTTTTGTTAGGGAGAAGGAAGCTGTTATTTTGGAATGTCCCTGATCAAATAATTTTTTCCGACGTGGCCATTTTTGATATTTAATATTTAGTTCTGGATTTTTCATTGCTGGCTACAAAAGATTACCAAGTATTTTTTTTTTAAATCTACCATTGGAAAAACTGTAGGAAATTATTAGGTTATGTAATAAAAATCAAGACTGAAAGTTTTAGTCAATTCATTAATTAAAATTAGTTTAGTTAGCGTCAAATTTTAAGTTTGCTATAAACTCTGTATTCATTATTTCCATCATTTTGTCCATGAGCTTTCTGATGTGCTTTGTAAAATAAAAATACAATTAGAAACACAAGTAGATATTCTGAGAAACTGAAATTGAAACAAATTGTTGTCATTTTTATCTTAATTTGATAATGCTTGTCGTGCGTGATGTCGACAAACCACGGTTTGCAGCGGCAACGGATAGATACATAGAGACTGGCGAGAGATCTACTCGAAAGGTCACGTGACCATGTACGATCCGTTGTAATCAGTCGAAAATACACCAACTTATATATTTCGGTTGAGGTTTATTTATGCGGTAATACACCTAAGCTATCGAAGGAACACAAATATAAATAGAAAAAAAAAATTCTTAAATTTAACTTCTTTATCTAAAAATGAACGATAAATTAATGAATGAATGGTGTTTTAATCAAGCTTATTTCGAAGATTGGTTATTAGCTGTATTAATGAAAAACTGGACATAACCTTTTCATTTTTTCAAAGAAACTTCCGCAGGCTGTGGAACTTCTGAACTTTATACCACCTATTTGCAAAATGGGAAAAAATGAAAGTTCAAGTATAAGTCGCACAAAACTTGTAATCAGGAAAATTTATATTTCAGTTTTTGCATAAGAAAATGAAAGCAGTCGCCGCGATTCATAGCATAATCGGTCAATTTATACTGGACGCCCCAAAAAATAATGGACGTCGGATGAGCTGTTAAATACGAAATTTATCGGCTTCGTCAGCATATTTGTAGCCATCTAAAATGCCAACAAAATTAATTGTTTCCAGTAAGTTTCGATGTGCTAAATTTATTTTCGTACTCGTTCCCGCGATCCCATGAATTGCAAATTCTAATTGACCCTCACAATGTATTCGTAAATTGCTGGTTTATTAGCTCTGATTTATTTTCGAACGGGAAGTGTTAGGAATACTTATTCGCGCTCCATACGGAAAGTCCAAGTACATCAAAAGGGCGTGAAACTTTCAAACAGGAGAATATGACGTTGTTTCAATTTCTGATATCGTTGATGTCTAATGCGGATTAACGTTAAAGAAATGTATAGGCACTCTAGATTTATAAGGGACTATAATAAAAAAAGATTAAGGAAATTTTGTGTTCTCGCATTGCATATCCAATTAAATAATAATCTTCCGGGTGGGTCATGACCCCTACTCAAAAAAATTCAGTTTAGATAAATGCTACCAAATATATTCTCTATCCGAAATAGTGTTCCATAAGTTTTTAAATATATATATATATATATATATATATATATATATATATATATATATATATATATATATATATATATATATATATATATATATATATATATATATATATATATATATATATATATATATATATATATATATATATATATATATATATATATATATATATATATATATATATATAATACATTTATTGTTATAACCATCAAAGTTACATAGAAATAATTACATAACTAAAGTTAAATAAGTGAAATAATGGTCAACAATAGGCCTTGTTAGGGCAGCCATCTAGAAGTTCTAGATACTGTTCAGGCCTCAATTTAAAAGCGAAAATATAATAATAAAAAATTTCATAGAATTTATTTGAAAGCGCCAAGCGTAGATACACATAATTCTAAAGAAAAGAAAAGAGAAGAAATGGAGGGGGAAGGAAAGGAGAGGAGCTTAATATTAGTGCGTACGTAACAACTGCTTTTTGAAATTATTCCTAAACGTCGAGTTGGACTGATTAATATCAAAATTAGTAATAGAGTTAATGCAAATGGCTATATTATAGGAATATGATCTTTTAAATAATTCTTTGCGGTGACGGGGTATAACTAGTCGGTGTCTTCCACGCAGATTCAAATTGTGTATTGATATGTTAAGAGTAATTTTTCTGTAAAGATAAAAAGGTAATTTTGTTTTAAGGATGTTGAAATAAAGGGAACTCATTCGTAATTTGCATCGAAGGTGTATATTAAGCCACCCTGACGCAGCAAGGTACGGGGAGATTTGATCTCTCCTCCTTACCCCATAAATTAGCCTTAGACAAGAGTTTTGAACCTTCTGGACACGGTAACGATCGGACGCATCCAGGCACGGTCCGTACACAGCACTGCAGTGATTAAATTGTGACAGAACAAGTGATTCACACAGCAACTTACGAGTTCCCTGACAAAGTACATGTCTATTGCCATAAATTAATTTTAAATTAGCATAGGCAACCCTTAGTTTATTAGTAATATGTTCTCTGAAACGCAACTGCGAATCAAGAGTGAGACCCAAGTTTTTGCATGACTCAGAGAGTGGCAATTTTATGTTATTAAGTTTAATTGTTATGTTATACTTTGCATGGGTTAAATGATTATCATTTCCAGAGAGTATTACTGAAGATTCGTTAGGGTTAAGCTTTAGGAGGTGATCTGTTGCAATGTTAAAAAATTTGATAAATCAGTATTGATGACATCCTCCGCGGTAGCTATTTCTTGAGGAAAAAATGAGTAGTAAATTTGAGTGTCATCCGCATAAAAATGACAGTTGCATTGGTGGAGGGCTTCAATGGAGTTAAAAGTAAAAATAGTGTACAACAAGGGATCAAGAATGCTGCCCTGTGGAACACCCATGCGAACACCTAGGAACGATGACTGCTGCTGATTGTAGACAACCCGTTGTGTCCGATCAGAAACTTTCGAGCACCTTCGGAGAAACCAACGTAATGGAGTATGGCCAAGAGAATTGAATGATTTATCATATCAAATGCCTTACTGAAATCCAACAATATTAAAGCCGTTATCTTTCCATCGTCAGTCGCTCTAAAAATGTCATGAGTAATGTCCAGCATGGCACTCTCACAACTGTGATTAGGTCTAAAACCAGACTGTTTATCTGGTAGAATATGATTAGAATTTAAAAAGTTTACCATTTGATTGTTCATAATTCTTTCAAGTACTTTAGATAGAACAGGCAATATGCTAATTGACCGCAGGTGACTAAATTCGCTTGGATTGTTTATTTTCGGTAAGGGGATGACTTGTGCCCGCTTCCATGTTGACGGAAAGTACGAATTTAAGATACACTCATTTATTATATGCGTAATGTATGGAGCAATATATGGACAGCAAAGAAGTATTAATGATATATGAGAATGTTGAGAATCTCATCTTCCGTGGACAATACAAAGTCAAAGTGATCCGTTCTGTCATTATTATTATAATAAAAATTCAGCAGTTGTTGATTGGGGCTATCATTATTTTCCACACTGTTTATAAAAAAATTATTAATTTGATCGACATTATCTAAGTGACTTGGCAAAGTACCGCTGTTACATTTTACAACATCAAGTTTCCTTAGTTCGTTCCATTTCTCTTTGGCATTACCATGACAAAACTTAGTTCTTAAATAAGTTTTTTTCTCTGATCTAATGGCCGAATTTGTATAATTACGTAATTGTTTGTAATGCTCGTAATGTGCTGGAAGTTTAGACAGTTTAAATTTTTTTAGCGCTTTATTTCTCAGCTTTTGTAGCAGTTTTATGTTTTCTGTTATCTAAGGCGCATAGTTATAGTTTTTATTCTTCCTAAAGCGTTTTAACGGCGCGTGCTAATTAAATAGTTCCAATATGCAAGTATTTAAGAGGTTTAGCTTTTCTTCAATGTCACAAAAATAAAGTAAATTATTTAACGGTGAATCTAGTAGATCCCTCTTAAACTCCTGAAGATTAATGGTTTTTAATGATCTATAATAAAAACTTACAGGTTCATTATCTGGCAAGTCTAGACTGAATTTTATGTATGTCAAAAAGTGATCAGCGATGTTATTGTCGACAACTCCTACATCAGACACGTTTTTTACGTTGGTAAATATTAAATCTAAGAGCGACATAGAATGTAATGCAATGCGGGTAGGTTCTTATATATATTGGTCCATATTGAAAGTAGGAAACACAGAAGTTAATCTAGTTCCAAGATCAGTATTTAAATTAAGCATATTGATATTGAAGTCACCAAAGCATATTAAGTTATTATAGTCCGAGTATATATTAAACAAGGATTCCTCAAGGGTATTAAAAAATTGTGATACGTTAGTATTAGGGGGCCTGTAAACAGTACCCACCATAAAGGTTCGATTATTTAACAGTACTTTAACCCATATGACAAGCAGAGGCGAAAACTTCATACCTTAAATTATTTTTAACGTACACTCCCACACCGCCTCCGCGCCTGTCCAGACGATTGTGATGCAGAAAATTATAATTCGGAATGCCTACCATCTGATCAACCCCCGCACCCAGCCACGTTTCAGATACACCAATGATATCAAAATTGGTCAGCAAGGACCTTACATTAACATGTGCGGCACAAAAATTAAGATCCATTGAGAACTAAAAGAGGGAAGGTTAGGAAGGAAGGAAATAGTTATCAAATTCAAACAAGCAGTGGAAAGTACAAGGGTACCAAAACCAATAAAGTTGGTGCTGCATGTAACTTAAAGTTAATTTGAAGTTCGTGTATTATACAGAAACATATAAATACTGAAAAAAGCCTGTATTGTACATGTGGCATATCTGACATACCTAAATTACAAGATATAAAAACTATTCTTCGAAAAGTATATTATAATTGACTAATCTCATGGTGGTAAAGTATTTACTAACAAGCTGAGAAATGTGAGGTTAACACTGCTTATCACTAAGATTAATAACGAAGAAAAAAAAAGCAAGCTATTATAATTTGATTCACAATTAATTTCTGTAAAGTTGGAAAGAAAAAAAAATAGCTGTGAAGTGAGGTGAAACGTAGCTACATACAGTTATTCCTTGATTTGGTCGGTGATTTGGTATATGTCGTCCTCATCCTGAACACGATACACTTCACCACGGCATTTAATGTAAATATTGCCGTTAAGACACCACACGCTTTTTTCGGAAAATCTTTTAACCGCCACTTTAAATAGGTGCAACCGTGATTGGGTAAGGTCCTCCTTAACTACGATGCCCGAGTTTTTAAGTGCTTTACGATGTTTTAACACCATTGCACGAGCGTCAGCACTATGGAACTGAATTAAAATAGCCGGCGGCTTGTTTATTATCGGATTTTTTGCTCCTACTCTATAGCAGTTTTTTATATCATTGTTGTCAATAGTAATGTTCATCTTTTGTTGAAATACTTTCTTTACGGTGTTCAAAATATTCTCATCCTTTTCGAAATGGACACCGAAAAGACGAATATTCTGATTGCGGCTATGTTGTTCCTGCTGATCAAGTCGTTGTTATAAATCCTTATTTTCCTGCGCCATCCTATTCACCTCTTTGCGCAAATTGGGCACTTCGCTCTCAACCCTCTCTATTTTTAACACAATTTTTTCTTCGAGTTTGGCAAGTAGAGAGCCAATAAGTCACCAAGAATTGTAGCGGTAATTTGATCCGCAACAATCTTCCGAATATCCTCAATATCATTCCTTAACAGTACCATTGTATAGGTTAGGTGTACAGCAACCGCACGGTAAACAACACACTTATGCCCTCACGATAGAAATGACAAAGCAACTTCCACCACAGTGCTTCAAAAGAAAGCAACACTGATTTAGTAGCGAAATTAAATTTTTTCAGTATAAATCAAGAAAATTGGAGGACACACAGCACACCGATACCTTCTACTCCAGCGCCATCTATATATATATATATATATATATATATATATATATATATATATATATATATATATATATATATATATATATATATATATATATATATATATATATATATATATATATTGCCGCTTTGCTTTAAGCTTCAACATCTTTTATTGCTCCCTTTACGGCGATGAGTCCACAAGAAAGGAGAAAAAAAATTAAAGAAAGAGGATGGAGAGAAGGAGTTTGTCAAATTTTCATACATACCTTTAAAGGTTTTTTACTTTTTTACGCACATAAAAACGAAGAAAATAAACAAAATTTTGCAATAAAATTAGAGTAAGTGTTCAACGCTGTATCTCTTACAGTTTCCAATATCCATGTACATCATCCCGGGCACCCTGTAGAGTGGCAATTAAACACACAATTTTTCAATTTGACAACGATGTTAATTTAGTTTCAAATTTAATTCCTTCCCTTGTGGGGATTTGTCAGCTACCTCTATCGGGTGCGTCCCTATTGGAATTAGGGGAAGCTCGCTGGGTCTGCAAGCCAGCAGATTCAGAGAGTAGTGGGGAAATATAATACTCACCGTGAAACAAAAACTGACCTGGTCCTCCAGGTTGGGGATTAAGGCATTAGACTGGTTCTCTAATACTTGGAAAAACATAAATATACTAAAAAGCATAAACAAGGCCTCGAAACACCGGATCGATCACTTGGACGACGAACTAAGCAACGAAAATGGACGATGAATTTTGCCACATGGAATCTTCAGGGTATAAGACAAAAAACTGATTTTATTGCGGTAGAAATCAAAGAACGAAAAATTGATTTGGCAGCCTTAACGGAAACGAAGAAAATAGAAAAAGGTACCAGTTTTGTCGCAGACTTTGTCCATATATTTTCCGGTGTGTCAAAAGAGAAGAGAGCTGCGAGAGGAGTATCAATACTATTAAGAATAGTATGGAGGAATAAAATAAGTAATTGGGAAGCTGTTGATGAAAACATTCTAACTTGAAACTACATGGTCATAATATAACGATTATCGCAGCCTATTCACCATCAGAAGATGAAAGAGCCGATATTAAACAAGAATTTTATGAAAAATTAGATGAAATAATTACAAACACCGGACAAAATAGAGAAATTGTGATGATGGGTGACTTCAATGGAAGAACGGGAAAACAACAAAATAGTCCAATCGTGGGACCGTATGGAGAAAAAACAATCAATGATAACGGTGAAAGAGTAATTCATCTTTGCGAGACCCACAACCTAAAAATCAAGAATGGTTTCTTTAAACATAAAAATATCCATCACAATACATGGACACAGAATACTCGAAATCTTAAATCCATCATTGACTACGTGATTAGTCGACAGAAAACAAATTAACGATGTGAGAGTCCTAAGAGGGAGCATCTGCGGATCAGATCACTACTTAGTGAAAGCCAAGATAAGCCTTCATTTTCGAAAAACTATAAACCTTCAGGGAGTTCAAAACAATTACATGACATCCATGGCGACAATTGTTAAACCAAAAATACAACTTTGACAGTTTTAGGGATGAGAGCACAGTATTTCTTTATCAAAGACCTGATGGACACACGTTTGACGAAATCTATGAGAACATAATAACGAGTCTAACAGAAGCTATACAAGAGGCAATAGGAATAAAAAAGAACAGCACCAACAAAAACATTGGTGGAATGAGGAGATAGAGACAATGGTTCAAGGAAAAAAACAAAAATATCCGAAATGGCTGTCTACAAAAAATGAACCAGATCTTGAAGAATATAAATACATAAAGAGGAAATTAAGAGTGTAGATCAACAAGGCAAAAAACGAATCTTAGGATAGGAAATGTGAAGAGATTAACAACCATATTGGAGGAAGAAAATGTTCAGAAGGTAGGGTAGGCATTCAACTTATTAAACCCGAACAATGGTTAAAACACTATAAATACCTACTTCGGGAATCTAGAGCAGAATATTTAACTGAATCTCCAAGGCACTTCAATGTACAAGGAGAAGAAGTTGAAATACTTGAGGAAACAATAAGGAAATGAATGAATGAATGAATCTTAAACCAGGTAAATCTAGTGGCCCAGAAGGAAAATACTCCGAAATCTTAAAATATGGAACTCACATCCTTTTTAGAAATCTGACAATTATTATTAATAAATGCTTGAATGGACATTCCGTTCCCAAGGAATGGAAAGTGGATCTTATCTCCTCTATTCACAAAAAAGGAAATAAACTGGACTGCAATAACTATCGGGGCATTTCGGTTACAAGCACGATGAGCAGACTGCACGGCAGAATATTACGTGAACTCATTGACGAAGACTATAAAGAGAAAGAGGAAGAAGAGCAATGTGGTTTCAGAGCAGGAAGATCATGTACTGATAATGTGTTTACCCTAAAACAAGTTATAGAAAAGAGAAGTGAACTTGGAAACGCATCTAACAATTGTTGACCTACAAAAAGCATACGACACAGTCCCAGTAATAAAGCTATGAAGGGTCTTGGAGCAATCCAACATTAATCACACCTACATAGCAGCCCTTAAAGTACTATATAGGGAATCAAAATCAAGAATAAGGGTCGGCCAATGCATTACGGAGGAGTTCGTGGTGAATAAAGGACTACGTCAGGAAGGCTGTGTCTGTGTCAATGGCACTAAAAAAATGGAAAAGAAAGGTTAGGGCATGGGGATAGAAATTGATGGTGGATGCTTGTTTACTCTTCAGTTCGCAGACGACCAAGTTATAGTAGCCAATAATAAAGATGATATGCAATATATGATTCGAAAACTAATAGAGGAGTATAAAGACTGGGGCTTGATAGTTAACATAGCAAAGACAAAGTATCTATGTGTGGGAACTCAGGACGGAAATTTGGAATTAGGCAATGGCCAAGAACTCCTTCAATGTCAGGAATATGAATATCTGGGCATCACATTCGACAACACTGGAACAGATGCAAAAGAAATAGAAAAACGAATAGTCAAAGCCAAAAAAGTAATAGGAGCTCTGAATGGAATCCTATGGAGAAAAGAAATATCCAAGAAACTGAAATTTAATATCTATGAAGCAATGGTAAAAAGCACCCTTCTATATGAATCAGAGACATGGAGAATTTCCGATAGACATAAGAAAAGGGTTGAGGCTGTCGAGATGGATCCAATTAGAAGATCAATGCGCATTTCACAAAAAGAAAGAATAAGAAACGGTACTATAAAACAACGGATGGGATTAGAAGGCACAATAACTCAGGATATAGAGAAAAAACAACTTACTTGGTACGGACACGTGGAAAGAATGTCAAATACCCAATGCCCGAAAAGGCAACCAACAGGTAAAAGAAAACGAGGCAGGCCAAAACTAGAGCGGCAAAAAGCAATGCATAAATGCATGAGTGAAAGAAATCTGACTCCTGAACACCGTGTCAACGATATGTCGCAACAACCGCAGTCGTCGACTCCGTCAGCTTCAGCATAAAACTACTATAATTCTACTTTCTATTGTAAAACGTTGTCTAATAACATTCTCTCGCGTTTGTTATGTATTATTAAGTTAACAAATATATTTTTTTAATTTATTTTTGAAAAGTGAAATGTAAAATATATATTGTCTGTCATCAATCTCAAAATCCTTGTCTCTAAGGACTTAGTAAGATTCACAAAGCAGGATTACCCCTTCGACCTTTTGCCAGCACCATTGCTTAGCTTCTATATTAGCATGGAAAACTCTCATTTCATTGAACAATTGAAAAGCATTACATTAGATCCACAGGATATTCTCGTTAATTTCGGCATAGAATACCTCTTCACCAAAGTTCCTATTCCGGAAACCCTCAACATTATTTCAGATATATTGAAAACCAAGAATTTGGAAGCAAACCTTCTTATCGATATAGATGCTGCAGAACAAGCACAGACCGATGCAGGATGGGACAATAGAAATGTAAAAGATGTTTAATAAAGACCAACGGCAGGAAGACTCATTTTCAGCTGCAGGTTTATTGTCTCTTGCAAAAAATGAATGTTTAGTTTGCAAAAACCATTGATTTGTTCAGACTTTTAAAAAACTTTTGAGTAAGTGCTATTTGACTTATTGCGGATATCGAAAAGGCTTGCCGAAAATGATGGGGATGCTCACTGTTTTCTGTGGTTTTCTGATCCAATCGACGAGACAAATTTATCAGAGCCAGAATATCCTCAAATCTGCATTTATCAGATGAGTGGAGTGACCGCCAGCCCGTTTCAGTTAGTTCAGTTAGACGATCAAGAAGCACTTGAAAGTCTCGAAACTCTTGACCTCACGTCAGTCTTAGGAGATCAAAACTACCTATAAAACGTGCTGTTCTACGAATAGTCGCAAACATCGTTGACCCATTAGATGTTTTGGGGCCCTATACTGTGAGAGCAAAAATTCTAGTTCAGCAACTTTGGATAAGAAATTTAGAATGGGATGATTTTCTAGCGGACGATTTGAATGCAATGAAGAAACGAAAAGGAAAATTTTAAATATCAAAAAATCGAGTGGCTTCTGTGAATCGAAAGGGAGGCAAGAATGTCACCTTACCGAAACTAGCATTTACCGCAGCACTATGTGCAACAAGATTAGGATATTACACTCCAGAGAAAATGTTTTGCTATGCTCAGACTCAAAAATAAAATATTGGATTCAAGGTCACGCAAAAAACTGGAAACCTTATATTCAAAATCGTGTGAAGGAAATAATGAAAGTAACCATCGGTGTTTGGAAATACAGCCCAGGAAAAGAAAACCCAGCAGATTTACTTACAAGAAGGGTTATATCAAAAATATTGATCGAATGTGTTCTCTGGTTTTCAGATTCACCATGTATGAAAAGTATGAAAAATTGGAAAAGATAGTGAGGGTAACTGCTTATGTTAGAAGATTTATTAGTAATATTAGGTGTCCTGGAATGGTGAACGGACTTTTATCCAAACAAGAACAGCTAATGTCAAGGTTCCGAAAGAAGTGGTGCACAGAGTACCTTAAACAATTACGTATACCATAGTAGTAGTAGTACTATACGAACAAAACGTGCCCAGACTCAAGTGGAAAACGGTATGAGTCACAAAAGTCTACACTGGACGAGATTGACGCATACGAGCGTCTAAAATTTAAACAACTGACGGAACTATTCTTCGGCGATCGCTTCAGTACATTTTCCTATTAGAATGTCAACTTTGTTCGCTCGGGAAGGATAGTGAAAAATATTAGTACGATGGACCTGCCGGACGTAACTACGGGTGATTAGACAGAGTGCGTCGATATAAAAAAAAGTGACGTACCTGTCGAAAAGAGAGTGACGACATTTTTTTGATTTCACTTTGTAAATTAATTAACATTACACTATTTTGCTGCGAACCCTGGGTAGCTTCATTGCCGATTAATGATGCTACTGAAACTGATGATAATCTTAATTAAAAAATGCTTGTCTAAAATCATTGGTTATTAACTCTTTTGTTTACAGGGCCGTAAAACTATCTCAGCCCGAGTTAGTGAACACAGAATTAAGACACCTTATATCTGCTGTTCTCTCTAATAACTTTCACAGATATTAAGCGTTCCCTCACTAAATACACTTCACCACAACCTCCCAAGGACAATCAGTCCGAAAGCAACCCCACATTATAACTGTTGTCCTATCTTACATTGAAAACATCACCAACCTTCTTTAGAAATATAACGTGAAAACTAGATCTGTCAAAGACAAAATTATGTTGGAGATACCAGGAGTTAACAGCATTCTATGCAAATACGGCAAAAAATGCATTAATTTTATTCGATAAAACTACAATTCTTGTTTGTAATCAATTTTTCTACCAACGAAAAATCCGAGAATTTATAGAAATCTAGAAACAACCAACAACAATCTTAACCGCGACTCATTTCTTTACTTGTCACCAATATAGGAATCAGTCATCCGAGAAAATTTTCATGCTCTCGCTTAACTCCTCCCCCTTAAACAATATATAAGGAGGTACAGAGTGGAATGCTAACCAGTTTAAGTTAAGCTCTAAAGAATCCAAAAGAAACCTTAGCAAGTTCAACTTAACAAGAACCGTCGCAGGAGGAATCCATAAATTTTGTAAATAGCCTTACAATATTTTGCAATATTTGCAATTAATAGAGCAGTTGTGCAAAAAGTAAGTTGAAAGTAAATTAAATTAAACTTTTGGCACACAGTAACAGTAACTGTTTGCATGATCATAAAAACACGAATTAACTACCCGGGAGGACTACCGTAACCTTTTTTTAAAAAAACATTTCTTTCCCCGGGATCTACTAGAATCCTTTGATTGTAATTTTCCAATTCAATTGGCTGATTTATATTGTGTGGCGTTTTACGGCGGTTTGTTTTTTGTGGATTAGGGTTGTTTTCCTACTTGTATTTGCAAAATAAAAACTTCGTCAAACAAGTCTTTAATTTTAATTATACTTGGGTGAATAATTTTAATTTTTGAGAAACTTGTTTAAATTTTCTAAAGCTTGTTATGTTGTTAGAATAACTTCTTACGTGTTAATGACCTGTATCAATACATTTATAATAAAGATTGAATCTCTTTATAAGCTGATTTTCGAACAATTATACCAATTTGATTAATGTTCGATTCTAAGTATTTGTCATTTTGACACAAGTGCAATTACAGCTCCGAAAATATATTTTATTAATGGCTTACCTCTTCTTATATTTTAATTTTTAGTAATTTTTAAATTAATTTTAAATTCAAATGTGTGCTTTACGAAATTACATTTTTTTGTTGTTGTAGTATATTGAGTTAATAATCGTCTTATTATCAGTATTATTACTAATATATAATTTAGTATAGAGTGAGATGGGTCGTAATAAGGTTTGTTTTGTCATACACGTTAAATACTAGTGGTAGATAACTGGGGTTTTGTTTAATTATTACTCGACGTTTCTGCCTGTTTGTTTTTTTTTTCAGATTCAGTCATTTGTTAACGGATACTTTTTGAAATCGATTTCTTTCTTTGAAATAATTATTAATGATTTCACGTCGGTGTTAATGAATACACGCTTTTTAAAATCTTAAATTCTTGTATTGCACACTTTCACAGTAACGTATCTATAACAGGAAAAATATTTACTTATCAAATTTTTATATAAATAAAATGTATATATACCTTGCTGCGTCGGGCTGGCTTAATATGCACCTTCGATGCAAATTACTAATGAGTTCTCTTTATTTCAACATTCTTAAAACAAAATTACCTTTTTATCTTTACAGAAAAATTACTCTTAACAAATCAATACACAATTTGAACCTGCGTGGAAGACACCGACTAGTTATACCCCGTCACCGCAAATAATTATTTAAAAGATCATTTTCCTATAATATAGCCATTTGCATTAACTCTATTACTAATTTTAATATTAATCAGTTCAATTCAACGTTTAGGAATAATTTCAAAAAGCAGTTGTTACGTACGCACTAATATTAAGCTCTTCTACAAAACCTGTGCCCCTTTCCTTTCCATTCCTTCCCCCTTTATTTCTTCTCTTTTCTTTTCTTTAGAATTATGTGTATCTACGCTTGGCGCTTTCAATTAAATTCAATGAAAATTTTTATTATTATATTTTCGCTGTTAAATTGAGGCCTGAACAGTATCTAGAACTTCTAGATGGCTGCCCTAACAAGGCCTATTGTTAACCATTATTTAACTTATTTAACTTTGGTTGTGTAATTATTTCTATGTAACTTTGATGGTTATAACAATAAATGTATTATTATTATTATATCCTAACGTATTTCCATTTAATAATGCAAATTGTTAATTTGATTTTATCATTTGGCGTCATATTGTTACTGTTTTAAACAGATTAAAATCGTTCGGTTGCGTTAAATGAACTGAAAATTTATTAAATTAATTCTCTATACACCTTACCAATAATTTATAATAAAATGTCTATTTATATCAGTTGATCATTTTTATTTCCGTGTTGTAAGGTTTTGCTTTTCGACTGACTGCTCAGGGAAGGGGACTTCGCTTTTATAAATTTTAAATTATAATCACCAAAAAAAGAATAAATAACTGTAACTTTTATAATGCTCTTCTTCACACCAAAATTGAGCAGTTTGATGGTCGTTATTAGCAAAAAAGCATCTGAGAGATTTGCTTAATTTTATTGTTGAAGAAAGTTAGTTTATAAAGTGAAATACTTTTTTTATTAAAAAATAAATGGCTTTGAAATTTAATTTAAAATTCAAGCGAAACCAACAACATAAGTAAGTCAGAAATATGCTGTTTGATATTGCAATGTATTTAGGTCAACATTCATCAAAATGTAGGATTACAAAAGCATGCAAGAGCGCCCACCAAGCAATCTTTTTACGTTATAAAACGATCTGGTTAACAAATGTTTTTTCTACGTCAAATTTATTTAACAAAATGTTTACGTGCAATTAGTGTCCCAAAAGGATTACATGTAAAATTAATCTCGGAGTTAGAGTTTAATAAAAAGGTTGTTTGAGCTTCATAATCCAACGCGGTAGAATAGTTTGCTACTTAAACCACAAACTAATTTAATACGGTTAAAAACTTTAATATGCACACATGAATTAAAATTCCAGACTTATAAAATGGGTCCATTCCACCTAGAAAATCCACCATTAACCTGACATAATAAGACTTCCTTATGAATCCATAAATTCTCCCTTTTCGGGGTGAGACAATGACTGCTAGCAAGGAAAATTTCTCTCCTTACAAACCGCCGAACAAAGTTATTTAACTTGCGGTGAGAAATTACACCCTTAATTCAGAGTTGGCACCGTTTCCAGTTCGGGTAAAAGGAATCAACTATTCGGATAGTCGAGTTATTGCCGTAACTTACTTCCCTTCCACTATTAAATTTATATTAAAACGGATAAATCAAGGGCGTGACAGCACGGCGACACTGCTTTGTCTATTGAGAAATTCTGACGTCAATATTTACCTGAATTGACAAGTTGATGTTTAGTCTATTCAGATTTTGTTCTGTCGGGACGGGAGAAGTTTACTCCAAAAGCAAATCTCCCCAAGTTAGAAGATATAAAAAATCGAGCTTGTTTCCTTTTATTGTCACCTTTGGTTGCAAGCATATCCACTGCAACCAATTCGTCAATTTATTCTCCGACGATGTTGCTGCTTTCATTTCATTACGTTTTCCTGTTAACTTTGAACCATTGGACGGTTCATTCTAGCTGCATAGCAATATTGGTGGCTTCGTTAACAGTTTTCATGGCGTTTGATTTTTTTTATAGTATTTAAATTCTAACGTAGAAAATCGGTGTTTTAAAGGACAGACGGAGTCTACTGCGGGGACCGAAAATTCAGAGGACATTTTTGAATTGTTCCTTCAATCTAGCAGAATAACAAGCACTCCCTGTGAAAATACGGGGCAACTATTGCTGAAGGCCAAGTATCTATAAATCTGGTTGCTTGCAGCTATAAAGCTGACTTTTCCGGAATTTGTCCATTAATTGCTGCATTTCTCCTAAAGTGTGCTATACGTAGTTTAAATAATTAAATGTATGTGCTACCGGAAAAGTATTTCGTGCAGTCATACGCCTGACATTTGCCGAAATTATTCGGCATTTCGTGCTTACCCTGCGATGGAATACGGCAATCTCAGATTTCCCAAATACATTATGCGCAGGCTCCGTAGTTATAAAACATCATCATCATACTGCCTATATTCTATGTACAAGTATGTACAAGTATCAGGCAGAGTGCGCGATGGAAGAAAAGCAAATGAATTTGTATTAATAATACTTTATTGCCTCTTAAAAATTAAAAAAAAAAAAGAGAAAAAAGTATTCAGATAGCACGATAAAGGTCTCTTTGGGTAGATTTGCGGTTTTTCTGATAGACTTTTCACAGAGTACATACATATTATAATGAGACCCTTACAATACATTTAATGTTAATTTGTGGTTATTCCTTTTTTGAGTGATGTTTCTTGTTGTCACAGGCTATATAGAGCTCCAAGTTACGTTAGTATATTTGTTGTTTAGTGCTTTAATCACGACCAAATTCCTTTGAAGCATTTCAAACAATTCTTCCTTGGACACAAAATATTTTACTTCAGTAAGTCACTGACTCAGACTGCTCACTGCTCAGACATTGGCAAAATTAACTTTTTAATGCGCCCAACAAGTAACATATCATAACGTTCAAAATGTCCGTATAAAAGCTTGTTTTGACTTCTTCAAGTTTTTTAATTAGTCCCTCGTAAGGCAATAATAATTTATTGGTTTAGGCGTATTCTCTAATTTCTACACAATATATATATATATATATATATATATATATATATATATATATATATATATATATATATATATATATATATATATATATATCAACGTCGAAGCAAGTCTTTCCACCATAGACGAACAAGATGCGGAGTTAATTAGGCAAAGTCTTAAGACAATCAAAACCACCGCAACCAAACTTAAGCAGAGAAGAAATGCAAGCCTTAAGGAATCTAAACAAAAACGAAGATATTCTAATAATGCCAGCAGACAAAGGAAATGCCACTGTCGTCACGAATACGTCAGATTATAATGCAAAATTGGAGGATATTTTGAACAACCCACTATACAAACTAGTCACCAGAGATCCTACGACATATTTGGAAAACACAACTAAGTCCAAAATTCTCGATTCATCAATAAACGAGGATACAAAGAAGAAACTTATTCCGAGGGAAAAATCGAGTCGTTGCCCAAAATTCTACGGGCTCCCATAGATCCATAAGGACGGGGTTCCCCTGCGTCCAATCGTAAGCGCCTTTAACTCACCATTATGCAAGCTGGAAAAACATCTGGCCAGTGCACTTCAGCCCATAGTGGAAAAGGCAGTTTCCTATGTTAAAAACATTTCACTCAGATTTTAGGTTCTCTCAGGATGGACAAGTTTCGATGTCAAATCCCTCTACCCGAGCATTTCAGTAGAAGAGGCACTCTTGCTTCTAGAAGAAAACGAAGATCTTCCGCCGTACATAATAGATCTGTCAAGACATTGCCGTGAAAAACGCTTACTTTATGTACAACGGGAAAATTTACCGACAAATAGGTGGAGCACCTGTGATTGCCAACCTCTTCATGATTTACTTCGAAAAGAAAGCAATAGAGAAGGCAAATCTGAAGCCAAAACTATGGACAAGATACGTTGATGACGTATTTGTTGTATGGCCTTTTGGCAAGGAGGAGCTTTTGAAATTCCTAGATCATCTGAATTCCATTCACCCAAAGATTCAATTTACAATAGAACTTGAAGAGGATAACAGTCTGCCCTTTTTAGATGTGCACATCACAAGGACCGAAGATGGACATTTGGAACACACTGTCTATAGAAAACCAACACACACTAATAGATATCTGAACGCTAAATCTCATCACCACCCATCACAGATACAGGCAGTGGCAAATACATTAATTGCTCGGTCCTTCAGGCTCACAAACGAGAGGAACAGAAAGAACTGAAAAAAAATTAGTACCTGTCTTCGACAAAACGGATACCAAAGGCGCATCATCAGCAATGCAATCGGTAAACAACAACAGCCGCAGCAGAGAGTGCAGGACGAGACCCAACGAAGATCGATCGCTGTCCTGCCATATATCAAAGGGGTTACTGACAAAATCGGCCGAATATTACGGAAACACGACATATCAACGGCATACAAACCTGATCATACCATCGGAGCAATACTAAGGAACCCAAAACAAAAAATTACTCTGGAAAACCAAGGAGTATACAGTGTAGCATGCGGATCGTGCAGCCTGACGTATGTGGGACAGACCAACAGAAGGATTTCAGCCAGGCTCGAGGAACATCGTTTAGCCATAAGAAACAAACAAACAACATCTGCTTTGTTTCAGCACCAACATCAGATTATATATATATATATATATATATATATATATATATATATATATATATATATATATATATATATATATATATATATATATATATATATATATATATATATATATATATATATATATATATATATATATATATATATATATATATATATATATATATATTCTCACGTATTGATTCACGGATGGAAAAATGTGATGACACTATACTCCGGGATATCATCCGTTCGCTCGTTGAACTCCGACTGGAATCCTGCATCCGACTGGAATCCTGCAAATCCTGCATCCGACTGGAATCCTGCAGACGTTTCGCCAAAATCTCACTTGGCATCCTCAATGCTCGCGCTCCGAAGTGTTTTCGGAGCGCGAGCATTGAGGATGCCAAGTGAGATTTTGGCGAAACGTCTGCAGGATTCCAGTCGGATGCAGGATTTGCAGGATTCCAGTCGGATGCAGGATTCCAGTCGGAGTTCAACGAGCGAACGGATGATATCCCGGAGTATAGTGTCATCATATATATATATATATATATATATATATATATATATATATATATATATATATATATATATATATATATATATATATATATATATATATATATATATATAATCTCACTTGGCATCTTCAATGCTCGCGCTCCGAAAACACTTCGAACACTTTGAGGTTATCGGCGGGGCGTGGGGTATTTATACCCTGCGCCGGAGATGGTAACGGTGCTGCTTGTGAAATACAATACAAATTAATTAAGCAGTTTTATTACTAAATAATTTTGTCGCAATTATTAATTCTCTTTACAAAATAATACCATATCCGAAAATTACTTGACATACCTAAACTTTCATTTAACTCGAAAGCGCCACTTTTTTATTTCCGTGCGTTATCCGCAAAATATCCCTTTAATCCTTCGATATCAATACTGCTAATAAAGAATTCTTATTTCCAGTTTCGTTCCCCCTGTTTTCTGGTAGAGAAGTAACTAAATACTAGCCATAAAATATTAATCTTCATTTCGTATTCACTTGTATTTCCGTCTGGAAAAAGCGACGCATTCAATTTCTGGAGAAGCGAAATTAAAGCTTATTTTTTGCAAGAACACGCTCGGGGGCTTACAAAGTGCTTTGTATTTTTGTTTTCCAGAAACGCGGAAAATATTAGTACATATAAAACAAACAAAATATTTATATAGAAAACAGGAAACAGACACCGCAGTTAGATTATCAGTGCAGAATTACATTGACTTTCAGATCGCACAGCTAAAAAGGTTGAAATGTGTGGCACGGTATTAAAAAAAAGCTTATTACAATTTTGGAATAACAGATTAAGATCCAGGGAAAAATATTAAAATTGTTTTCTTTAAATCGAAACAGTCCTGCTACCAAAAAAAAGTGTCTTTCTGTGTCGCAAACAAAAGCGATGCAGGTAATATTATGGTAAAATGTGCTGGCCACCCTTTCAAATGCAGTAGGTACAATTGTAGGTGAGATTGCCATTTGGGTCAGCATTGGAATTCTATAAACTGTTCGACCTGCTGGCGTTCATAACGCGTTTTTTCGTGGTTTATTGAATACGCTATATTTTAGATCCAATTTGACGCCACCGCCATTAGAGAAATTTATGTTTTTTTAGCTGTTATTATTGATGGCAAATTAGTTAACAGTGTTTTATAATTTTATGGTTTTGTTTTACCACTTAGGATTAAGATTTAAATTAAATTTGTTAGAATGTTTATTTTAATAAACTTTTGGTTAAGTTAATTTTACGTCGATCTTGGTTCAATTTAGGTTAAGTCAGAAGCCGACGTAAGCATGTCATATGATTTATGCTGTCGACGTCGGGACGCCTATGACGAAGTCAGTACTTGTCGGGCATGTATGTCGCGAAAAAACTATTTAGTAGAGTTACAACACTGTGGGAGTTTTTACGGCAAAGACCATCTCTCTCTATTGATCTCGGACCATCATAGCTTCTCTTGAAATGTTCTCCACCATATTAACTAAGCGAAGGAATTGTTACACATATTAACTTACGCCCCCTCTCCCTGTAAAGGTTTCAACTCTGAATAAAACTTTCCCCAAAAACCAAAGCACTTTTCTATTTGACCACCTCTTACAACATTCATTGCTTTCGGCTCTTCGGTGTACGTCGTACTGCCGGGCGTTTTTTTCCGAAGCGGTCATCCTCCTCTGAAAGCTTCCTCGCGCTATTTCTAAAATTTTAGAAACCAACAACAGAATTTTTATAAATATTACTATTTAAAGTTTGACTCATTACAAACCGACACTGAGGTTGCCATTGTAACATTATTTAAATATTTTTTTATTCAATAATGGGATTGACATTATCTCTGTTTTATACCTTTTTTTCAATAATGGAATTGCCATTATTTCTCTAATTAATAATGGGATTGCACTTTTTTTTTCAATAATAGGATTGTCATTATTTCTCTCATTAATAATGGGATTGCCATTATTAATCTCTTTTACACTTTTTTTTCAATAACGAGATTGTCATTATTCCTCTCATTAATAACTTATGGGAAGGCGTAAGTGTTTCAACCCTGAATAAAACCCTACCCCAAAACCAAAACACTTTTCTATTTGACCACCTCTTACAACATTCATTGTTTTCGGCTCTTCGATGTACGTCGTACTGCCGTTCGTTATTTTGCGTACCTGGAACGGCATGCCGCTCGTCCGTCCTGACTCAGCATACGTGACTTCCGGAGGCATACAAAAGATTTCGCTAACAGACCTATAGTTTTTGATATTATTGCGGTGCTACATTTCTAATCCATAATTTGTTCTAATGTGGCATTGTCTCCTTCGCTCAAACCGTTATTTTGCTTTAAGATGACAGGAAGAATACCCAGATTTCATTTAAATTTTAATAATGATAATGATAAAATACTTTTCTTATCTTCTTATCTATTTATTTATTTATTATAATGTTTTACAATGCACAATAAACTGAATTTAGTCTGTACTCTTACAGTTTTCAGTTTAAATTAATGAATTCCGTGTGCGAAGATCCCTGATTAAATAGTGGAAAGTGGGTGAGGTGTGTGTAATTTAGGTGCATGCGCCAAGGATCATCCTCTACTGCATGAAAATCATCATAGCCACCAATTTTACCGTATTTACGCCCTCTACATTATCCATCCCTGGTTCAGCTTATTGATAATATTAAGCTCACCTTTATCGAAAAGATTCATTATTTATTTATTCAATTGACATTTCAGATATTATAGTGTAGATAAACGCCACTATGCCGTTTAAAATAAAATTTAAATTCATTGACTAAACGACAGCTTTCATTGTGCCAACGTTCAGTATTCTTGGTTTCTGATTGCTTGTTTGATGTCCCAAAAGGTAGCGCAGTGGCTGCAATTTCTTTAAGTTTAGCATTTTTTGGAGAAGCGAGAAATAGGTTTTTCTCACTTAGTTCCAAGAATTTCATTTTCATTTTTATTTCATAGCATGTTACAAACATAGAAAATGTATACAATCGGTTATGGCAATGAAATATAATATGGAATAATAATTTTACAACATAATACACACATAAAGCGCTCCGTGGGTATCTGGACATACATTAAAGCTGAACGAAGATTATCATAGAAACTTGTCACCGAAAGCGGAGAGTCGAAGAGGTACTAGAAATACTAGATATACTTATTGATATCTCCAAGCTGTAAAACGATTTTTTCATTAAAAAATCTTTGATTAAGATTTTGAACCGGTTTATTGGGAGTTGTTTTGTGTCGAGTTTATGTTTATTAAAAAAATGAATCCAGTAGTAATTTGAACCGAGCCTACTCGCATTAACCCATATTATCCCAAGCATAAAAAAATAGAAAAACACTTTTTTGCTCAGAAATTATTTATTTTGTTGCCCTTGTGTCAAAAAAAAATCGAAACATACAAAAAAACACTGGGAAAAAACATTAAATAATGTTTTGGGGCACATAAGATGTAACATATTATTTATACATAAATATACAAAGGAAAGTTCAAATTCGAAAGAAAACAACTATTGATTGTTTTCCAAATAGAAACTGATTTGATACAAAAAAACGCATATTTTATGGTGCGTGAGCGCACCACTGGTAACACCCGGTTTCATTTTTGGTGATATTTTACGAAGCATGAAGTATGTAAATGCACATTACACGTATTACAAACTTAAATTGTGTGGCTGTGGCAGATTCTACATCTCCTTCGGGCTTTATTAGCATGAACAATCATGAGGTGACCTTGATTATCATAACGCACTTCATCTATGGCAGGTGCAAGATTTCTTTGAGTAATTGTTTCATCAGTTTTTAAAAGTCGTAAAGCAATGTAAGGTTTAAAATCAAATCAATCACTTCGTCATCAAAAAACATAAAAAATATTTCAAGCGGAGTTTTTCCAGAAAGCCTATTTTTTAGTTAATCACATGATCTAAATTCATCGGATATAGGTGTGTGAATGTACTCAATCTGACCTTTCTTCCATTTGACAGTAGAAGCAAGCCTGTCGTTTGCAGAAAGCGTACGTCTTCTTTCTAATTCCAGTGTTTCATCATCTAATGAGCCCCGTTCAGGTTCAGTAGTTGATGAATTACAGGACTGTTGAAGGACAGCTGTATCATTCGGTGTATGTAACTCGAAAGTTCCAATTATATCAGTTGATTCCCCAAACTCTTGTAGATTTATGTTATCGTTCATATCTTTTTCGTTGGTCGAGATATCCACGTCGGGTGGAATATAGACCGCGTCAATATGTTTTGTAAATATTTTTTCTCGTTATTTTTAGCATAAATTTACAAATGCTACAATATATAAGAATACGTAAATCCAAATAATACTTGCGACTTTCATTGTTATTGTCCTCATTCATCACGATTTTTGAGTCAAATTCCTCGGAAATGCCATATTTTACGAACTGTAACGTTCCCTGCTAATTGTTGAATGTTTATTCTACATGCGCTGACTTGTCTAAGATTTGCAATAACAAAGTTTAATTTCACATATAAAACGAGTGGTGCATTCACGTACCAGTAAATATTTTCAAAAAATAAAGCATAATCAATATAGTATTTCCAATGTATGTTTTCTGCGATATAATCTACATGCTATAGACTTAACAAATATGGCGATACAAATCCAAAATCTTTTTTTTACTATTTTGGATTTACTTGAAAATGAAAAATTTATGTACCGCTTTTGTTAACTTTTGAAGTCATATATAAGACCTTTCCTTTACACATAAATTAGCGCTTTCTACGGTTTTAATAAAATTTCTAAATCAATGTGCACAAATATTTCCTGGATGTGACAAAAAAATCATAGAATGGATGGTGCATTAACGCACCACTGGGAAAAAATGGGTTAAGACACTTAAGTATATAAGCGCTTGCCAGTGTAAGAATTTTAAGTTCCGAAAACTTAGACCTAAAATCCTCTCTGTATGTTTTTTGAGATTTTTTAGTCTGTATGGTGACACCAATTTAGTTTAGGGTCTAAATGAATTCCCAAGAATGGCTTGGATATTGACTTTTTTAAGAAAAGGGAGTCAACATCAACCGAGGTTGTGAACCTTCCGTCCTTAAGCTGACGTTGGCTATATGTATGTTCTGTAAACATGGTCTAGTTAAATGAATTAATTGGATCAAATCTGCCTATTACAGCGAATATAATAATTATAATCCAGGTTTGCAATATTATAAATTAAATAGAAATTTCATCCTAAACTAATATTTTCCCAAAATGTACAGCAGTTTCTATAAATTACATAATCCCAGATTTTCAATGTTGAAATTATAATAATACTCTTCAGGGAACTATAGATTGATTGGCATTGTAACGAACATGTATCGCTTTAATCCTTTGCAGTTCATTACCGAACGTAGTTAAGCGTTGATTATTTGTTTCCATTATTATCCACTTCTATGAATTCGCTATTATCAAAATGCACGTCTGATCATTTTTTGAAACAGACTTTTGAGACTTAATATAGTAAAATACAACTACTATAATTCATCAACTAGTTACAACCTAATAATCATTTTAAAAAAATGTCATCATATAGGGGTGCCGATGGAGAAGATTTTTATATTTTGGCATCGGTCTCCCGAAAACATTCAATGATAACTCTATAAAAATTGAAATATGAAAACGCATAAGCGTAATCGTAACAGTCTGTATAGAAACAAGCGAATATATTTTCAGACAAATGTTTCTTTTGAATAGTTGCCAAGTTGTTGAGTGTTTCGACTAGAAACTTCATTCGAAAGTTTTATTCTCTCGAGTCTGCAATAGCGAGACAGTTTATAACTTTTTCAAATTAATTTAAGCGAACTCTTGCAAATAATTTGTTATTGCCTCATGACAGAGCGAATATACCGGTTGGTTTACGGTCGACAGGAGTAACAAATAGAAAAACGTAAATGTAATGCAACATGGAATGAATGAATATAATTTTTCGCAAAAGATAAAAACACTTTTTCTTAGATTCCTAATTGGTTACAAGAGCCATTTCAAAATAATATGTATCTATACAGCGATTTCAATAAATTATAGCGTTAGCGACAAAAAGTGAACAGTAAATAATACTAGAGCAATTATAATGTAGAAATTTTGATCTAAGATTCGTTCATTTTTTCGTTAGAGGCGTCCTAGAAAAAGGGTCTATTTATTGTTTTATTTAGCTTTGCATGCACTTTCTAACTTTCTGCGCCCAATAGGTTTTTCATCCGTTGTTATGATGAAAATGAGAGATAAGAAATCGTTTTTGGGAAAACTTATAGTATATTATGAGATTGATAAACCAGTGACTAAAGACATTTATTAATGTGTTCCATTTGCCACAAAAGCAAATTATTTAACAAGAACATGACAGAATGGTAGTTAAATAACGCTTATATAGTACCAAATAGTTTTGGTATTACGTATTTTTGTAATTTAGATAATTTCAAAAATGTTTAAATATGAATTAGGAATCCATTAAATTAGAGGCACCAGAACAGTTATATTTTGTATCTCATAAGTTGATCGTATTACGAAAAAATTAAAATATAAAAACAGTGTCGTATCATTGACTTAGAGATGCAGCCAGCTGAATTAATTTTCAAAATGTTATCAAAAATCCCATTGCAAATTTCCAGTTATCTAAGCAAAGTTACGTTTTCTAGCTTAACTTATAAGCTTGCAATTAATAATCAGAAAACTGCACTTTTTCTGAGTTCTTTATAACAGACGAAAATTGAAGACTGCAACATTAATCAACACTTTTATTGCCACTCCTATTCGTAGTACGGAAACAAAAAGGAAATTCTAAAATTTTGGGATTGCGAACGTCGTAAATAACAATATATAATTCCGCACACTAAATGGAAAATTCGCCAAATATTTGTTCAGACTTTCATAAAAATATTACGTGCCGTATCTCGCAAGATCACAAAAGAATCCCGTTTCCAATAAATTATAAGTTACAAACGATACAAGTTTATACTCCGCCTCTATCAATTTTTCCAACAATTGGGTCGATACCATATTTCCGAATTTTCTATTCTCATCGCTGCTTGGGAAATGTGTCGGATTACAGATATTCCTGGGCAAGCGTAAAGGAGAATTTGGGTGAATAAAATTGTCTAGCATATAATTCTGATAGAAAATCGTTTTGTGCTTTAATATATTTGTTTTCATATTATAATATGGAACGGTAAGTGGCAAAACTCTTTTTTCGTTATTTGTTTTTTTTTACTTGGATGGTTTGTCAGACTTGTTAGTGTTTAAGAAGTGTTGCATAGATGACTAACGGGAGTTAGTAAAACAGGTAGCAAGTACCGGGGGAGTCAACGATAGTAAATACAAAAGTTGTACAGATGATTAGGACGGAGCGGCTCAAAAAAGCGTGACGAATAAAACATTTTTTTTTAATTTTGTTTTAAATTCGTTTTGAAACTCTTCAACTTTTATATTGATAATAATATATACTACTTTTTAAGAAATTTGGCAACAAACGACCCGATATAAAAAAATATTTTTTTTCGCAACCCGTACAGCTAAACACTTGAATTTTTGGTTGCGGATCCCTATTAAATTGTTTATCATAATATAGTATGAGAATGAACTTATGGCGTACAGGGCGTTCACAAGATAAGGCCCAATGGGCAAGATATAAAAATCCATGTTACGTCGGAATTTTAAATGGACCATCCCAAACTTTATATGGGTACGTAATTGAGCAATTAATTTTCCATCTAAAAGTACCAAACTATGGTATATCTATTTTCACTACTTTTCGAGTTATAAGTAAAATATAAGGAAGTGACCAATTGATTTTGAATGGGATTATCCAAGGGTGGTCATTAACATACATTGCAACAAGATTATTACCTAAAGTTTCGGAATTTAAATTCAGGTAATGTGGTCCATAATAGAAAATAATTTTATACCTACCTGTGTTTAATATTTTTTGGTTTGGTATACTACTTAGTTTAAGTTTATTAGTAATCATTCTTGCTCCCGCCCAAATGTAGAAAACACTATTCTTTTGAGACTAAGGAAGTTATAAACAATGTTCATTTGACTCTCATTGAACGTGGTGCCAGCAAGCAAGAATCTTTAGAAGAAACGGCCGCATTGACGAACATTCCAACATCAAGTTTATGGAAAATTGTGAATAATCCCATTTCGGCGAGGAAAAAAAGAAGCGATGCTGACATTTTCTCGAGTGTAGATGAAAGTGATCAAGATATAATACGGCGTAAAATTTGCCAGTTATACGCCTACATTAGATATCTTAATTAGGAGGCTTGAAAAAGATGAAACCGGTTTTAAATGTGGCAGAACTACCTTATGGAAGTGTATTCAACACATGGTTTAAGATTTTAAAAAATTGACAAAAGGCAAGTTTTAATGGAATCTTTTAGAATTCGGAAATGGCAACTGGAATATCTAGAAAAAATTAGGATTTACAGAGAACAACAACAGAACCACTGCAGATTTAATCCCATTGAACATGTTTGGCACCAACTGAAATCTGCCATTCGTCGTAACAATGTTTTTCCCCGTGTTAACTCCAATGTCCTTAATCTTATAGAAACCGAAGTTTTTAATATCCCTCTACAAAGTTGGGTAAATTCTGTTAAACATATAGAAAAGCAGAACAATCGCATATCCATATTGCAAATAATATAGAACAAATAATAATTAGAACAGGCGATGATAGCGATAGTGATACTGATATATTATGTGAATAATTTTAAGTAATTTAAGTAGGTAATAAAAATAATTTGTAATTTTATTTTGGATTTAAACATAAATACATACATAAATAAATAAATAAGAAGATATGCCTAAATCGTCTTTAGCACTCGGAATAGACCAATATTTAAATGTGTGAAAATATGCTAAAACGTTGGTTTCATTTTCTTTTGAGTTTGTAATAGATTTTGAAAATTGCCTTCTTCGCAGGTTTCCAAAATTTGATTCAAGTCTTTTAAACTCATTGTCATACATTAATGACAAATGCGGATTAAATCTTCTGCACATTCTTGAAACAATTGTTTGACACTCACCATAAATCTAAAACAAGTTCAGTCTACGTTTGCAAATTATATGCCATTTTGCCGATGGTCAAAAATATTTTACATAAGTATTTCATATTCGGTACCATAAGTTAAACATGTGGGGTTTTCTCCATTCTCCATAAACGTGTAATAGAACACTCATCGCGAATAACCCTGTATATGGTGTGCCACTTAAGAAAATCGAGACCTTAATTTTTTCAGATCTAGATTATACATTTATTTAAATTCATAGCATATTTTCTCATTTCTATAACCTTTCTTATGTAATCGCTTGGTGATATTGTATTATCAAAAATCACTAGACATTTTTAAGGCTTAGAATTCGGGCGTATGATGATTATGCAGGACTGTTCTATCTACTACTCTCAAAATAATTAATGGTAAAGCAAGCAATTGTAGCAAGATTCATATCACTGAATTACCTTTCATCTTTTTGATGAAAGGTAAATCTTTGTTACACTCGATGCGATTTATGTGAATGTCAGCAATCTTTAGAGGCGATCTAGCACGTGACTTGGGTCTGCTGGAATTTTTGAGAAAAGCTAATAGAAATTGATATTCTTGGAAATTTAAAATATCTAAAAAATATTTTTTAAAAATATATGGGTAAGAAAATAGCAGCACTAATATTTATTTTATATTATTTTATTTCTTGGAAAATGTTAAAATTAATATTTTCTTTTTAAATAATCATTGCTGTTGGATTAATAGATAGAAGTTGGAAATAGAAAAAAATAAATACTTAAAAATTTGGTTGCAGTAATAGGCGGTTATGATTTCATCTTTTGATATATTTCGGGGATTATAGCGTTTCCAAATCTACTCGAATAAGATAACTTCATTGATGACCTTGATGTATATTTACGACAATTTTTGCCAAAAAGATCTATTATGAAAATAATTATCCATTTTGGAACAATTTTTGGTAAAAATCTGACATTTTGGCTTGGCTTGCCAATACATTTGAGAAAAGTTTTATTTATATTATAATATTATAACCTCGCTCGTAAACGGTCATTATAAGGATGTTTTTATTGATAAATAGATCGTGATTACATTACATTTATTATTCTGTTTTCTTTTACTTTTAACTCCTAAACGGCTTAACATACCCGGAAACTAAAACTTGGACATTGATTGCTAATAATACTAGCCTACTTTTATAGCAGACCGCAAATTCTATTTATTTCTACTAGTCATTTATTGATAGCTCGACACAGGGGTTTCCATAACTATCATTTATGTGTATAAATGTGTAATTTGTATTAACAGCCTGTATGCGGTAACTTAAAGCTCATTATATAGCAACCTATGTCCAAATCGTAGCCAAAACTTCAGATTTCGAAACAAAACGTTTGAAAAATAGTTGTAGTAGATGTTTTTTGTAATATTTCCTAATAAACTTTTACCTCCAAAGTCTCAATCATATTTGTTACATAGGGGTTTTCAGAATTTGTCATAGAATCCAAAAATGGAATAATATACGAGGCATTCCATTAAAAAAAAATTATTGCCTGTTGCTGCGATTATTTTATATGATACTTAGGAGCAATTCTACATAACCACCGTAACAGTAAAAATATATCGCAATAATAGTAAAATCAAGCAAAAAGGAATGATTGAAAAATTTAGCCTTTAATAAAGGACCCAAGACTATTAATATTAATATTAACATGTATGATAGCAAAGGAAACACTCCATAATTTTTGCCATAAATGGCACAACATTAGATCAATCAAGTTAGTCAATTATTTTGTCTCCACAATGACGGTACGGAAACTGGGCCGGCCTGCCTTTGGCGAAAGCTCAACACGACCGAAACAGTCCAAACCATCTGAGAATATTCGCATAACTTTGAACAAGTTGCAAACAAGCGAAAGCGTTGGGCGTCCCTTATTATATTGTTTTGTTAAAAGTTTCTAGGAGTTTGAATGCAAACTATTGTCAAGTAATATTGAAAATGTATTCGAATTTTTCTTCCGGGTGGTATTGCGAAATTGTTCTTGCGTATAAAAACTGCTTTTATTTTTTTTGGTAATAGATTTAATTCGCTTCGTCGAAAGGCATTTTAATGTTTAAGCATTCGATTTAGGTTCAGAAAGTTCGGCGGAAATAAAGTTTTTCGTTGGAACTTGTTCAGTTTTGTTTGCCGGTTAGGTAATCGATTTTATCATTTGAGGTCGCGACTTTTAACGAGAGACGACCCTCCACAATAATTTCGAATTGAATAGGTAAAAAGTATGCGTAGAACAATTAATTATTTTCGGTAAATTATGCAAAGAAAAAAGTGGGAAAGTGGAAATTTCGTGCTATACACCATCGATCATTAAAACTTCACTTTAAACCCTCTGAGATAATACTCGCGCGCGAGTCTCGGCAAAAAAAAACCCTTATCAAAATCTCTCAGGACGTTCTCCGAAAGGCGCTTCGTGTACTTTTCCCCGTCGTTTAGTCCCATTTTATAGTTATTTAATATTATCACCGGAGGAAAACAATTAATCACGAATTTCCCGTTCGCCGAAGCTCAAACAGGAAAAAAAATTGGGAATGGATAGAGTGTAAAATAGTTGGCCACGAAGCGGTTTTAGCGGTGAAAAAGAGGCAACGGGCCGGTCCATATGATGTTTCATATTTGAGGCTCAATAAATAAATAGTTTATAGCATATTTCCAGATATTTCGTTTCGTACTTGAAAATAAATAAAGCGGAAAATAAAAAATCAAAAAAAAGAAGGCCGAAAAGGGTTGGGACTTTATATAATTAGTGTTTGTAATTTAAAAAGAATTGGTACTCGTATGATTTGTTTATAACAACTTAATCAAATAAAATAATAATAATAGCCCACAGCGTCATTCTAAGGCATCAGCTTCGTTAAACACAGTCGCGTTAGTATTCACCATTTTAGGTAGATTTAATAAACACATTGTATTTTGACTTTTGTTACATTAGGGCTGTTTTACAAAAATGTACCCAACAACTAATGGTCGTAGAAAATAATATGCAATACGTTGATACACTTCTTCAGTTACTCGTTTATTAAATACCTACTCTGCTTCGCTTTGCTTGTGCCCAAAAGAATCTCGTCACTATTATTGAAGAAAAGCACAATTACATTTCGAAACCAACCGCTGTCCAAATGGAATATCCTTGCCTTGTTCCAGGCCTGTTAAACACTGTCTGGCCCAGGTTAATCATGGGGACGATTTTCAAAATATTATTTTCCTATTCCCTTCTCTTCAGACATGTCCTGGATATTACCGCATGAGTTTGGGAGCAATCGGATGTTTTCGGAGATATTACCCCACGGCTTGAGTTGTGACGTTTGTCAATTCTGACGATCATGTCAGTGAATGTATTCGTATTGTTTTGCAAAAATGTACCCAAAAACTAACGGTCGTAGCAAAAGTATAGTATGCAACTCGTTTGGTAAACTTTTCAAGTCATTCGTTAATTAAACACTCGCTCCGTTCCTGCCAAATAATCTCGTGACTCAAATGCCACACTTGTTGCATAATATATTATTTTTTATCGACAGGACATTTTTGCAATATGTTATTTTTGTCAACTTTATGATGATTGGCACTTATTAGGATTTATTGTTTGGGATCTAAATTTCGGCTTTCCGCTGTGACCTGATAATATATTGCGTCACACTCTCAAGTATTCACTCCCCTATCAGACTCGATCCTCGTACAACGTTCGTTATTCTATGAGGAGCTCTACGATGATACTCGAAGCGCATTTTAAGGACGGCGAGGCTATAGTTACAGCTTTTGGCATAATTCACAACTAGCTTAAATAAAAAATATTTTTTTATTAATTAATTTATTAATTTAGTTATTTCCTACTACTACTACTTATCTCTGACAAATATCTATGTTGCTGCGTCGGACATTCCTCAGGACTCAACCATATTTTTGATTAAGGAGGAGGATTAAGGAATAATTTTTTTTTAGATCTTAAGAAGTTTAAGGATCCTAATTGATGAAGAAAAAATAAATGAAAATAAAATACAAAGTGAAGAATCGGGTTAATGTAGCATTATCGACAGCAGACCCATAAAAAAATTCAGATTACCATGGAATTACCTAAATACGGAATAGCTAAAAGTTAATTCATTTATTGGTGTATGACAGCTGTTTCGGCAATACTGTGCCTTTTTTTATAAAGGCAATCTGTGAAAATAAAAGAATCGATTGTTCTAATTTAACCTGTTAAATGGATTTTCATTAAGTAAAGGCCACTTCAGTTCAATTTTCTTTTTAGTATCCCTGACATGAAAATATTTTAAAAATACGGTGTTTAGATGAAGGGTTAGGTTAAACTTTCCATGCGAGGATTCATACAACATTGTTTCTGTTACGATTTTATAATTTACTAGTACCTAATTTTCCTAGTATCTATTATTTTTTTATGAACTTATTTAAAATTTTATTAAAATAAATGAAAATTATGTCCAGAAAGAAACAATAAGGTTTGTAAGAAGATACGACAAGGATTGAAAATTCTTTCGATCGCTGTACCAACTAACTGTACCAAAACTGGGAGAGTGCTGTGATGGCGTTGGAAACAATCATTTTTTTTTGTACGAGATGATTTCAATTGTTTTCAAGGACTTTGTCCTTCTCTCTTTCAAGATAATGAAGAAAATGGCACAAGTTGGGAACAAGGACTTATCAATTCATTGATAAGTATAATAAAAAATGCCGGTTTCGGTTCCGGTTAAATTTCTTACAAAATCCTAATACATCAAATCATTTTTTTTTCTAGTTGGTCATCATTTCTCTAAGTCACATTGCTGGTTTATACAAGAGAAGTGCTCAGCAGACTTGTTCATGGGGTTCAATATTAAAACAATTGTTAATTTTTTTTTTTGACCGGTGGATGAATACTTGATTTTGGAATAATATAAATATTGAAAAGAGAAGTTCAAAAGCAATAGTTGATAAAAATTAATTTTAATTAATCACTGGGTTTGCATTAGTATTGTTTGTTTTCTGCATATGACGGTCATTTTCGTTCGATGAAGTACAACTACCAGCTATTGATACGTAATCTACGTTTGCATATTTCTCCGTTTTTGTTTAATATTCAAAATTAGTTAGTTGCTTGTCGCAGCGTGTCGTGTTGTTAGTATATTGATAGTATTTCCTTGAAGATGTTTTGTTTTAAGTTTTTCAACAAATGTCATTATTTTCAAGAATTAAATAAATAAAAAAATGCGTTAATATGTTATCCATGGCAAGAAATTCGGATATAAATTATTATATAATATAGCCCTACAGGCTAAAACGTGCCCTAATTCGATGTGCTACCAAATATCCGTTTCCATTTACCTAAAATTAACCACCCTTGTAGATTTTTATTATTTTCTTTCACTGCTAACAGACACAACTCACAGAAATTGACATAAATAACTCATATAAAAATGAAAGAGTTTTAAAATTAATTCTAGGCAAAATATAAACAGGTTCTATGATTTTATTGTTGTCTGGACTTGCTTTATGAGACGCACTATACGTGCTAAGGGAAGGCGATGGTGTGTATCGAGTGTGGCAGACCGCCGTCCAAAGACCTGATTTATCGGTTCCTAAGAGCAACCCCGACTATTTCGGAGCCTCTACTTGTTTTACTCTTGTTGTTCACTTCTGATACAATCATGAATTATTAAACCTATTAATTACACCGCAATTTCTGATGAAACTTGTTTGCCCCCGTTGTTCAAAGGACTAAGTTGAATATTTTGGAGTATCACTTTTAAACTGTTTCATCTAGTAAATGTAATTTAGTGACTGGAACTATAGCGAATATTTTTATGGGTCAATAACAACTCTAAATAATTTCGGGATGACCGGCTTGATAATTTAATATTTTGGCGTGGGACATTTTTTCTTTTCCTATATTTTAATTAACGAAATGTTTTAAAATATACTAACTAGTCTTTCTTCATGAATTCGATTTCTTCTGGGACAACTGTAGTCCCTTTGATCGGGGTAATGTCGCTGTAACATTTATTGGTTACTAGTATTCGCTTTGTTTCATCTAGATGATAAGTGTTTTAAAATATTATACAACAAGTTTTATAAAATATGTTTTAGTTCCAAGTTTGTTTAGGAGTTTAGGGGCTGAGAGTGCATTTAGTAATTAGTGGAAAAACGCTATACTGAAGAGTAAATATTAACAGAATCATTGGTTATTTCTTTTCTACACTACTTATTTTTTATATTTTAAATAATCTGGAAAATAGAAGTAGTGTTGTATGATTTTATAGGAAGGATAAGGACGAATAGCTGATACTTATAAGGTAAAAAATTGATACAAGATAAATACTGTTTTCCACTCCATTCTCTAAAATACCCAATTATATGGTGACCAGGTGTGCGCAAAGCGTAACTTTACTAGGTTAACTTCGTTAAACACTGTCGCCAGTCACTTCAGAGTCTCTGATACTTTAGTTACGGTTTTTTGAGCAAATGGATGTTTTCAATAGATTTATGGTATGTTGACATTTGTCAATTCCGACGGTGGATGTATTCGTGCTGTTTTACAAAAGTGGACCCAAAAAGTCGTTGAAAAAAGTTTAGTATGTAAAAAATTATGTGATAGAATATGCCGATGACTACAAGAAATGCTAGCTTCGGCATTCCCCAGTATCTGGAACGTGACGTTCGCATAAGAACGTTATAAATGTGTGCACAATGTACTTTGTTTGTTAATTCTTCTTGTAACGGTGTAATGTAAAGCTCGTAACTCTGTTTGTAAAACAATAAAAAAAAAACGAGACCAATAGTTTGAAAACCTTAGCTGGTTCAGTCGTGACAGATTTGGGGTAGTTTTCGGTCAAAGCCGCGTCATCGGGACGATTTGATCGCGAAACTTGGGTTTCAACCCTTAGACTCCAAAACGAACCTGTGATAGACTGTCTGACAAACCCAACGTGATTGAGTTCGACTGAGGGCAAGGAAGGCAAGAAATCACCCCCGCAAGCAGCGCTACGCAAGAAAGATTCCAATAGGAAGAATAGGCTGACGACTAAGAGAAATCAAGGTTAATACCCAAAATTCCTATTGTTCTCCTTGCATCTTCCCTGGTTAAGACGGTGGAAATAATTTTAGGATTCTTAGTTTTAAGTTTAATTTTAAGAAATCTAAAAATGCGTTTTTTACTTAGTTAAATTTAGTGGAATAGAAAGTACAAAATAGTCAAATCAATTTAAAAATGAATTCTAATCAATCGTCAAATGCAGGTGTAAATTACACATTGTTAAAAAGGTTTATTGGCGGTATTCTGCCATATAATGGTGAGTCCAACACTTGAAATAATTTTCTATCAGTTGGAGATTTAATTTTTGATACATATGGTCAACAAAATGATCGAAATTTTAAAGCAATAATTATTAAGTATTATATGACTTAACAATCCAAGCTGATTAGAATTACCTATGACCCAAATCATTGAAGAGGAAAATTTTCGTTATACACAAAAGGTCTTTAGAACTCCACTTCAATAAAAAATTTAGCCTACTACTTCTATCGAACCTGCTAATCAATTTTCACAAAATCCAACTAACCAAAGTTTTAATTATGTACAACCTATTCGCCCCACAAATTATTTTCAAAACAACAATCGCCACAACCATAATTTTAGAATTATTCATGATCAAAATCAGTTTACTCCTCAAACTATTAATTGTCCCAGAGGTCCAGTTAATATGCCTCAATCACGCGAAGTTCCAAGAAATTTTACTACAAGTTTTTGGCCCAGTTAAAAACGAATTTAAACCGACAAATAACCAAATTAACCATTTCAAACCTACTGGTTCTAGAAATTGCATTTCTCAAGAATTATATCAAATTGATGAAAATAACGCGGTATAAACAGATGAAACATATGCGGTATTTGAAAATGAAAATATTAACAAAGAGCAATAATCTGAAAATATTGAATTTGCAAATCAAAGTGAATATTTTAATGACACTCAAAACTTTGACGAACACTCTGAAATCGAAAATCAAATCTCTCAAAATTTTACAATGACGAGCCAATTAGAAATGTATATCGAAATTTAAAGATCCGCAATTTAACTTTAAATTGATACAGGCTGTTTTCACTCGATTCCAGAATTTTTTTTATAAGAAATATATTGTTTCCCAACGATCATTAAAACAGGAACTGTTGAAAAGGACACTCTATTTAAAGCAGATACGGCTTTCCCAGAATTAAAAGCTAATACCAACCTATTTTTTTTTATTTTTTTTTGACGGTATAATTGGATCAAACGACCTAAAACAGTTAAATTTTTCTGTCGATCTTGTCAATAAACAATTAAGGAATAATAAAACTAATATACCAATTTTATTTAGACAACAACATAACTAAATATATTGTATTATTGTGAACACACACGAAATTGATAACGTAATAATTCCAATAACACAAAACAATGATTTTAATATTCCCGAGCAAGTCATTGAAGGTCTCTATTTTCTAGAAACACTACTGCAACAAATGGTTTTGCGCAAACAGAAGTTTTTAATTACATTGAGAAAAATATTTATTTTTTCCGGATTTTCATAAAGAAAATTTTGAACTTTTTAATTTAGAACATATCTTACCAAGACGTATTGGTATTGGTATTGGTATTAAAGGTGGACGCCCTCGCGGGCGTCCAAGCACTTAGGCCACCACATGGGCCCGTTGTGCCCCCAGGCAGCTCTAGAGGGCGTCCAGAATGCCGCCCCTCCTATAGAAGGTCAGCAACTCCTTTAGCCCAATACCGTGCACTGAGTCCGGATCGATCAGGGCCGTTCCGAAGACTCCCAATCTTGCCCATGTCAAGGCAGGGCACTCGGTGAGCAGATGATACGGGGTTTCCTCCCTGTTAGTGCTCTACACTCCCTTCTGGTCAGTCTAAGTAGCTCCCTGGTCCGAGGAAGGGCGGGTCCATCCATCATAAGCCTCGCCTGTCTCATTCCCGGAGTAACTCTCCAGCCCCCCGTGGCCCGGTCTCTGGCCCAGGCTTCGAGAGCTCCCCGCCTCACACACGGGGCGATCCCCAAGCGGGGCTCTGGCCCTATATGCCTATGCGAGGAGCCCTCTCTGGCGTCCGCTGCCTCATTGCCCCGGATACCGGTGTGACCCGGGACCCAGACCAACGTGACCTTTCTCTCCTCAGCCACCCCCCCTCAGTACCCCTTTGCACTCCTTTATCAACAAGGAGCGCGTACGCACTGCGCCATGAGTGCAGCGCTACTATCCTAGCAGAAGAAGACTCTCCTGCTTCTGTGGTTGAGTCGAAGCACCTCTCTGGCCGCCATCAATAAAGCGAAAATTTCCGCCTGAAACACAGTGCAGTACTGACCCAGAGGGACCGACAAGCTCGATCCTGTTGTCTCGCAGTACGCTCGAGCTCCGGCCAGATCTCCCATTCTGGACCCGTCCATGTACGAGACAAGTCTATCCCAGGACATTTAAATTAGACCTAATATGCCTAATATTGGTGAGAGAGTACACTCAGCACGTGAAGATCCTATTTTAAATGTGCCAATCACCGAAAATATTTTATTCTAATCAAATAATATTTAACCAAAAAACAAACGGTCGCTATCATGTAATTAGGAGTTAACCATTTCAAAATAAATCTAGATTTTCTGTGTATTTAAGTCAAAACGGTCAAAATGAAATAATTAAATTCTTTTAATTTTAGATTATTTGTATCCAACAAAACTGTACTTTAAGTACAAGACACTGAAATAGACTTAAATAGGGAACTATCTGCGTTGTTACCAAATATATTTAAAAACCATGCTTATAAATTCGTAATATCGGAAACTCTTTTAACTGACGTCACTGATAGGACACAACAAAAGACATTTCATATCATCATGAAAAACTTGTCATCGAGATATTGACGAAAGTCTAATATCATTAGAAAGGCTCTACTAATGGCCAAATATGAAAACTGACCTAACTGAATATATTAAAAATTGTGATACGTGCCAACAAACAAAATATGATAGACATTGTAACGAAATAAATTTCGTTACAATATGATTTCAATTAGACATCAGATTCATCGGTTTCCGTACCGCTTGTGACGTGTTTGTGAGTGACGTACACATAGTACGCATAGTACTATTCTGAGATACATTGTTCTCTCGGAACTCAACCTATTTTGACGGTACCGGTGCTCCTTTTTTTTCTTTTTGGAACGGGTTCGAATTAAGACGGAAGAGATTTTTGGCGATTGGAAGAGGGCACATCGTGGTCTTGGTATTTTATAATGGTGATGTATTTGATTTTATATGTATAATTTGGTTTGGTAATGTTAAAATTCCTTTAAACGTTCAATTTTTCAGTTTGCGACAAATAATTTCTTTTATTTTACTGGTTATGCCATAAGGCACATTTTCTGAGATTGTCATTTGTGGATTATTTGTGAAATAATAATATCTTTTTATTTTCAAATGTGTTAGCCATCGAAAGTTAAAAGTATAAATTTTGAATTTATATATTGAGTAAGTTTCTGGTGCACGATATATTTTATTTTGTTTACCCACCAATCGCGATACATATCTTGTGTGTGTGTGTTGTATTGCCTTCCTGCTGCAACACGCGGTATCTTTCTAGTGTGGAGCTTGGGGGCCTCTTTCTCCCTTTATTGTGCACGATATATTTTTGCTCTACCTACCAATCGTGATATGTATCTTGTGTGTTGTATCGCCTTCATGCTGCAACACGTGTTTTTTTTCTTGGTATCTAGATTGGGGGCCTCTCTTTCTCTCCTTTGCTTGTGGCAAATTGAACGCTGATACCGCCGGTTTCTTTTAGTGTAGAAAGAACATTGTGTCAGGTTGCAATTTACTCGAAGGAATTCCGGATTTATTTCCATTTAAAATCCAGTCGAAGAGACACCAAACAAAGGAGGAGGTTTCTGTCAGTACCTTCAGCGAAAATACCTGCGGGTGAGTGGTTGTTTTTTTTTAACTTTACTGTTATAAGAAATCATAAGTTACCACTGCTTAAACACCTGCACGTATCTCTCGATATCTGTGGTTTGAGACTCCTTCGTTTGAATAGTGTTCGATATCTCCTTTCGATAACATTTAAAATTTATATTTTCAGTACTGTTTTAATGATCGATGAGCTTCATGTTCTTTTACTGATTATTTTTGCAGTTTTTGGTTTTGATATCTAAAATACAAGAAATTATATATTGAATATCACCATTATAAATACCGCCCCTCCAAAGGCAACTTAATTTGGATTATCCATTTCAGCCATTTGCTTATTTATTTTTTTATTAATTTGATAAATTCTATTCTTAACACGCTTCGTCAAATAGTGTTTTAATTTTTGTATTTGGGCTAAAAAAAGCAATTTTTGTAATAATTTTATTAATTTTAAGGTTCTGTTGTAATTTTCATTTCATTGTTAGGGTGCCTGAGCACCATCATCATTGTTGTTAATTATTTTTAATCATTAGCCGTTAGACCTTCAGTCTACTTTAAATTTAGAAAACTGATGGTTTTGTACTCTTAAATTCCTCCGTTACAAGTTACTGCTGTTGCCTTGTCTTATTTGAGGTTAAATCATCCCGAACCGATAGTTCGAAGGACGCTGGGAACATTGGTGTCAGGATCTCGAGGAACTGCAGTTCTACTCCAACATAACGTAGAAATTTGTTACCCAACCAGTCGAGCGACCAGGTTGACGGAACCAGTTGCGCCGTCCTGTGACATCTGCAGCCAGTCAAGCATCAGCAGTCAAACCTCAGACAAGTAGCAGGGTACTTGTAAAGGGGTGGGAATTAATTAGGTTGTAGAATCCATGCAGAATTAAATTATAACTGTTTTATATTATCTTCTGATTCTGAGACCTTGTTTGCCTCCAATTTTGTTTTTTTTGAAATAGTAGGAAGCTAGATTTGTCCTTTTCCTAACTTATAATTTTGTTCCGTTGTATAAAAAAGGACTGGCGCCCGACAAAATAAAAGAAAGAAAAAAAGGAAACAGATAACCTGAACCCCGCCCTTCCCGCTAACAATCTGAGCAGCCCAAAGGCACTCTGTTTGGTAAAGTTCTGCACCCGATACCACGGGTTAAAGAATTTTACTTTACAACATCCACCAAAATTAAAGTTTGCGTTGACACCGACCCCTTCTGAGCCATAAGAATCCATCCATATGGATACTTTTCAAATATGTAACGTTAAATGCGTTGCAATTATAGATGTATGTATTTTCACGGTACGCCCAAGCTAATCCATTAGAACCCGCTTCCAGAGCAATTCCTATCTTAGACGCTTTAGCAACCGTTATAACGTGTGATAATGATACTGAATTTAAAACGTCTTTGCTTTTAGATTTCTGTAAATTGCATAAAATTGCAAATCATTTTACAAATTCTGGAAATTTAATAGTAATAGTCCAATAGAGAGATTTTATTCTACTAAAATTAATTACGCAACTGACAAAACAGCAAAACGTAGTAAAGATAAACTTCGAAGAAAACCTGTTGTTATAGACAGACAGGCCGCTGTTCGTTCTTGCAGCTACGCTTTTATTAGTGATAGCGAATAATGATATTGAAGTTATTATCTTGATTCGGGTTTAAAGGCCGTCGTCGGTTGGAAATAACTTCCTAACCTTTCGTTAGCACGAGTGGCGAGCTTCTTCAGAGGTCCTTGGACGTAAACTGACGATTTCTCCTGCGCAGGTTGTATTTATGCCGATTGATGGTGGGCGGGGCTTGTTCCGCTTCGGTTGGTCTCGGGATATCGATCGGTACTGCTCGGGCGTTCCTAAGGATCGTGTTCCAGATTTGGTTGAGTCTAAGGGTCTCCTCCTTTCTGTTGAAATTGTGTGGGTGTTTTTGTATCTCAATGGCTTCCCTGACTAGTCTGTTGTGATAGCCGTTGACCGATGCTAGTAACTTACAGCTCTCAAAGTGTATCCTGTGTTCCCCGCTGCCCAGTGCGTGTTCAGCTACTGCAGACTTCTCTGTCTGTCCTAGCCTGCAGCTTGCTTTATGCTCCTTAAGTCTCGTTCCCATTGATCTCTTGGTAGTTCCGATGTAGACCTTTCCGCATGAACACGGAATGCGGCAGACTCCTGCAGCTGAATGTGAGTCCCTCTTGTCCTTCGCTGACCTGATGGTCTGCTGGATCTTCTTTGTAGGCTTAAAGATTGTTTTGATGTCGTGTCTTTTCAATACTCTGCCAATTCTCTCGGTGACACTCGGAATATACGGCAGATATGCGTGTGAGGTGGAGGGTCGTTGTTCGGTATCCCGTGATCTTGATGATCTTGAGTTCATTGATCTCTCGATCTCCCTCTTGCTGTAGCCATTTGCCTCGAACGCAGTTTTCAGGTGTTCAAGTTCCATCTGGAGGTTCTCCGGTTCGCAAATCTTTCGGGCTCGTTCTGTCAGGGTTCTGATAACCCCATACTTTTGACTTGGGTGATGGTTGGATAGAGCATGCAGGTATCTGTCCGTATGGGTTGGTTTTCTGTACACTGTGTGGCCCAGCTTGTTACCTCGCTTCCTCACTAGTACGTCTAAGAATGCAAGTTGTTGGTCATTTTCAGTCTCCATAGTAAACTGGATGCTGGGATGCTGACTGTTGAGATGCTGCAGAAAGTTGTTGAGCTTGTCCATACCATGTTTCCAAATCACGAAGGTGTCATACACGTACCGGAACCACGTTGCTGGCTTATACTCTGAGGTCTCGATCGCTTTTTCCTCAAAGTGTTCCATAAATAAGTTGGCTATAACCGGGCTTAATGGACTTCCCATTGCCACTCCGTCCACCTGTTCGTAGAAGTTTCCCTTCCACACGAAATAGCTACCGGTCAGACAGACTTCAAAAAGTTTGCAAATATCGACAGGAAATATCCTGTTCACCAGGTCCAAGCAACTCTTCAGAGGTACTTTGGTAAACAGTGAGACGACGTCGAACCTCACAAGGATGTCGTTTTGTTCAATATTGATATCTTGAATCTTGCGCACGAAGTCGGTGGAGTCCTTGATGTAACTGGTGACGTGTCCTATGTGTGGTTGGAGCAGCGATGCCAAGTGTTTAGCCAAGTAATACGTTGGTGATCCGGGTGCGCTAACTATTGGTCTTAACGGGACATCTACTTTGTGTATCTTAGGTAGTCCATAGAGCCTTGGTGGAACAATGCGCTTCTTGATTTCTTCTGACAGTGATGATAACTTGATGAGCCGGTTGGTAAGACGTAGTCTAGCTTGCGTCGGATCCTTTTTCAGGGGTTTGTAGCTTCCCGGGTCCAAGAGTTCCTCAATCTTCCTTTCGTAGTCCTCGGTCTTCAGAAGAACGGTTGCGTTTCCTTTGTCCGCTGGGAGTATGATGATACCCTCATCCGTGTTCAGGCTACGCAGTGCCAGTCTTTCACTTCTCGTCAGGTTAGACTTGGGTGGTTTTGCCTTTTTGAGGATGTTGGCTATCTCGATTCGTATCTCTTCAGCATCTTGGTCCGGTAGGTTCTTGACGGCTGCTTCCGTGCTGGAGATGATCTTTTCAATCGGAATGTGATGGGGAGTGATTGCGAAGTTCCCTCCTTTGGTTAACACTGTTCTCTCGACCTCCGTGAGTACTCTGTCCGTCATATTGACCACGAGTCGCTCACTGTCTAGGCTTGCTGTTTTGGGCGCTTATTTTTTCGCAAACTTCTCGTACTTCCTTATCTGTTGCTCCTTTGTGCGGTCCAGTTCGTTCCTCATGTTGGAATGTGAGATTGCATCCATTCTGTCCCAATTCTGTTGTTCGATCTTGTTGCCCAGTGTCAAGTGCAGGCCAAGAAATTCCTCGTCCGTCTTCGCAAGGCTACGACGAGTGTGGTGAATTCGTTCCCGGAGAAAGGCTTTCTCAGTCCTGACGTAGATCCTGTTTGCCTTCGCTGATTGGAGAATTCGTTTTTGTCTAAGGAATGCCGGTATGATGTTGGTGTCCCGGCAGCGGCACAGAAACGCTAAAGTGGCGAGTAAGTGCGCCTTTTGCTTCCTTATTTTGTCCAGTCGTTAATACTGTTTACATGTTTCCTCCCCGTAGAGGCGTCTGATAAATTGGTTAAGGCTTTCGCGGCCCGTTGATAAGCTATTATCTTGATTCGGGTTTAAAAGCCATCGTCGGTTGGAAATAACTTCCTAACCTTTCGTTAGCACGAGTGGCGAGCTTCTTCAGAGGTCCTTGGACGTAGACTGACGATTTCTCCTGCGCAGGTTGTATTTATGCCGATTGGTGGTGGACGGGGCTTGTTTCCCTTCGGTTGGTCTCGGGATATCGATCGGTACTGCTCGGGCGTTCCTAAGGATCGGGTTCCAGATTTGGTTGAGTCTAAGGGTCTCCTCCTTTCTGTTGAAATTGTGTGGGTGTTTTTGTATCTCAATGACTTCCCTGACTAGTCTGTTGTGATAGCCGTTGACCGATGCTAGTAACTTACAGCTCCCAAAGTGTATCCTGTGTTCCCCGCTCAAAACACCAACTTCTACCCTTCGCTTAGGAAAAGCTCGAATTATCCAATATCGACATACATTTTTGCATTTTGTAGAAATATGTCCACTATTTAATCAATTACGTAATTTAGCGTACGCTTACGCTGTATTCTCAAAATTACAAAAACGATACAAATAATCATAATTATATATTAATAATTCTCGATATTTAATTACACAAGTAAAATTTAAATTTGGTAATATAAAACCTAATAACCGTACAAAATGAGGTTTAATAAATGGCTTTTTGGCACTCTCGATTCAGACGATGGACAAAAATATGATAGATATATATAGAATTGCATAGATATATCGCATAACTTGTCCGTAGTAAACATTGATTTGATATCCAACTAAAAAAGCAAACCTCGTTGACAACAACAACAACAACCTGATCGACAACTATAATGGCACTATAACACTTCTACAGGAAAATCAAGAAACTACTAAAGAACATATAGACATTTTTGAATATAATTTAAATAAAATTTCTACTGACATTACTACTTTTATTAAAGCTTAAAATACACTAATACAAATAATTCCAAATTGCCAAAGCTTTATAACATTTTTGGAAATTAGAACAAATAATTTTTAAATTGACTATTCTCTTTGGTGATGATCAAATTCTAATTTTTGAAAATAAAAATAATTATTATCAGTTAGCAAACTTGCAAAAGATTAAAATTAATTTTGCCGTCCATAATCCAATTTCTCTTAAAGAAATTTTTGAAATATTCCACCTATTCCCAGTACTCATAAATCGCTCATTAATTGAACCTAATTTACCCTACTTAATATTGTGCACTGATATGCAACAATATCAAGAAACAATCTGTCCAAGCATACGTTGGCGAAAATCAACTTAGCCAGCGACTCGGTGATTGTGTGACAATCTTCATTAAATATGCTGAAAACAAAAATTGCCACGCAGTCAATGTAAATGTTTAAAAGCATATTTGTTTTGATAATACCATCGGAACAGAAACTTAAATTACAAATGAATTGTCGAAATAAATAAATAGCTTCTATTGAAGAACCCTGCCTAATCGATGTTCCACATAATTGTGGTATAAATACCCAACACACTGAGCTTTGGAGTAAAGAAGAACTTTTTAAGGGAAAAAAATAATTACATCCAAGAATTTTAGTTTGATCGAATAAGATTTGATGTCCGGTTTCGCGATTGTGATTCGCAACTTTTGATGAGTTTATTTGTCGTAGTCTTAAGGCTCTTTCATGTTCTTTGAGCCTAGTTGATATTTTTTGTCTGGTCTTTCCAATGATATTTTCAATGTGAGCAATGACCACAGTGCAAGTGTGAGGTTGTTTTCAGACACATTGTCTTTGGAAAGTTTTGGTGAAGTGTATTTTGTGATGGGACGCTTGATATCTCTAATGTGGAAATTATTAGAAAGAAGAAGAAATATAAACTGTTCTAATTCTCTGTTGAGTGACACACACGCACAATCGCACAATCGATTGATCTCAATACGATCAAAAAATTACGAGAAGCTGCGAAATCATCGATACCCTACAATGGTTATGAAATTAATCCAGTCATTTGGAGTCTCGCTACTTCAACGGGAATGATGTTTACTTTAATTTTGCCAATAGTTACAGCATAGAAAATCTACAAGAGCCGTTTGCTTCAAGATTCAAGAAAACCAAGCACGATTAGTCTTTCGAGAACATACTTTTCGTCTCTATTGTTTTCCACTACGGAGGGAGGAATTAGGTGATAGAATATGCTGATGACTACAGTATCTGCGACGCGACGTTCTCATAATGACGGTATAAATATGTGTATAATGTACTTTGTACTTCAATTCTCCTTGTAAGGACCTAAGCTAGTAGCTCTGTTTGTAAAACAATAAAAAGTATTTTTAAAAACCAGACCCGTCGTTTGAAAACCTTAACTAACATGTTCATAAACTTCTTCAATCACTGGTTTATTAAGGAAATGGGGTACTATTTTATACTCCCTACTCAAAAATAGCCAAGTATGCACTGATCAGAAGCCACTTCGTTGAACACTGTCGCAGTCTCTACGGGCGTTTCCACCACTTTAGCAGCCCGTTTAGAAGCGATCGGATGTTTTTGGTATATTTTAAAAACTTATGGTATTGATGGTATTTTATCGTTTGTCAGTTCTATGTTGCCCGAATATTTTAATACTATTATTTATATAAGAATATACCTAACCTATCATCAACTGAAAAATTGTTGGTAAACTGAAATTGAGAAGTAAAATTTTAACTAGGCTTTTGGTGGGGCAACTATATATATATATATATATATATATATATATATATATATATATATATATATATATATATATATATATATATATATATATATATATATTCCAATTGCTGAGGCTATTAATTTTACGAGTTTGCATTACGTCATCCAAAATTTAGCAACACAACAACCACACATCGGGATGGGAGATAATGAAAGTTGTATAACCGCAATGTCCTCCAAATCCAATTTTAATTACACTATATAAGACTCATCTGTACCTCCTTATTTAAGAGCAGCGATGCTAAATCTTAAATAATAACCACGTCGAAACGGAACATCCGCTAGATAAACCTGGGGATAAACTGTGCGTCAGTCAATTAATATGAATTACTAAAGGATTCGTTGCGCGATACTGCGCGCCACGAACATTAATTTAGATTGAAAACCGTGTTTTAGCCGGATGGTGATGAGACGTGTTAAATTATATCGCGCAAATTGTACACATTTCGAATCGGTCAAATGGAATTTCAAGTATAACACGCATATTGTTCAATAATCAAAAATAATATATGCCACATATTTAAAACAAATATTGTTAGCACCGAACGTTTTAAACATCCGATGCTGCTGCCGATTCGCACAATCATAAGGAAATATCGAGCGAAATTCAGCAACTACTTCCAGCAATATCACCAAATACCACTCACTTTTTTAAAGAAACTTTCACAGGGTACTTTAACACTTCTCGAACTTGCTGACGTTTCGTTAATTATTCTGTAGGCTTCTTTAGAGCTTAAAAGAAACTGCCTCGCATTGTACTCTGTACCTGCTTATCTATAGCTAAAATATGTCTGTCTCGGATGTTTGATTTCCATATTGCTGAAAGTTAAAGATCTGAGTTGCAGTTAACATTGTTTAATTGCTTATGGATTCCTATAGATTCTCGGATTTTTCATTGGTAGAAAACTAATTACATCCAAGTAGTTTGATCTAATAAGTTTATTTGTCGTAGTCTTAAGGCTCTTTCATGTTCTTTGAGCCTAGTTGATATTTTTCGTCTGATCTTTCCAATGATGGATTTTTGCATGTTATACCAGATATTATCTTGAAATTTCACTTTTTGTTCCCTATCACATGGTCTCTTCTGGCGCGGCATGATGTAACTTACGTAGGGTGGGTCTGCTTCCTTTTAGGCCTTTTATTTCTGGGCATTATAAATGGGCTTATCAAAATAACAAGCACTAATTTGTTTAGACAACCAGCGACAGGCATTTTCTTTTGTCAATACCTCCAAGAAAGTCGCCCAAGGTGAAAGGTGAAATTCGTGTCTCGACGACCTTTGAAACTGAACTAAAAAACTAAAATTTGGTATTTGGGAGTAATTTACACCGTTCTAAAGCGGATTGATTGATTGATTTTGAGCTTTTGTGTATTACATGCCTGTTATGCGGCCGGCTTATATAAGGATTGAGCGCTCAAGACCGTAAAGCTGAAACGGTTATTTATAACTTCGGAAGCTTATGCTTTATATAACACCACACTCGTACTTTTGGTTTTTCCCCTTTTTCTTTCGGAGACTTGGTTTAATAACAATAAACGCTTGCTATTAACTTAAGGCCTAGACTTTTTTTTTGTAGCTAATACTCTTCCTTCCCCGTTTTGTGATAATCAATTTTTAACTACTTTTACGGATTCTGATAGAGAAGAAGCCTTAATAACAGATTTAAGGTTGCGTTCCATAGATAGACGTAGGATCTTTTTTAAGTTCACGATAGCATCCGTCTGTAAGAATATATTGATTTTAGAATTACGATGTCGGTATTAGATTTTAGAGCAGGCTTTGGAATATTAAATTTAAGAGGTTTGGATTTTTAAAGGATTTTTGCGGTTTCAAACCGAACTTCATTAGCTGTTTGAGATGGCGGTTTTTTGGGATGTACTCGTCATTTGAAATGATTTCCTTTTTTGGGATAATACGTTATAACCTTTTGCAAGAACTGATTTTTTCCGTCTCAGAAAGTTGGTGCGATCATACGTTTATCACAGCGTTTGGTAGTTGAGAAAAGTGTGATGGTTTCACTCGTTGAAGTTAGTTATTCAAATTTTTGAGTGCGATTCTGAGCCAATATAATGATTCACGAAACGATGATTGAATTTCGATTCATCAACAACCGACACAGGAGGAATCGAGAAGATTTGTAATTAGCAAATCCTACTTACGGCCAAATGTCGGACAAGTAATAGTATATTATGATACACGTGCGGTAGACGGCATTTGAGCCACGATTTTATTTAGCAGGAGCGGTGCTTAATAAACAAGGGACTTAAAAACTTCACCAAATGTGTTGAATACTACACTTTTTCTACGACCGTTAGTTTTTGGGTGAATTTTTGCAAAACAATACGAATACATTCACTGACATGATCGTCAGATGGGACCAACGTCAAAATTTCAGCCGTGAGGTAATATCTCCGGTAACATTCAATTGCTCCCAAACTCGTGGGGTAATATGCTGAAAATGTCTGATATGGCTCGGGTCTATGCGAAACGAAACTGACACTGTAAAAAATTAGATATGTTACAGAGGGGAGTAGAAAAAGAAAATTATTTAAATATTCTATATATTACCCTATATTTCGAGGACAATAACAAAAATAACATCAACAAGAGGTACACGGCTTTTGACTCATGATGACTTTACCGAACTTTACCTACTACCGTTAGTTTTTGGTTACATCTTCTCGAAAGAGCGCGAATACATTCACTGACATGGCCGTCAGAATTGACAAGCGTCAAAATTCAAGGAGTGTGATATATCTCCGAAAACATCCATGCTCCCATACCCGTGCGGTAAAATCCTGGAAATGTCTGAAGTGGCTCGGATCCGTGGGAAACGAAACTGACGTGATAAAGTAACGCTTCCGCCACGCTTGATCGTTGTGTAATTAGGCATTTTACAGACGGAGATAGAGAAACATATTTTCAACGTTCAAACATATTGAAAATAACTGTAGCCAAAACATAATTCACATAAGTTCTTTCTGGCAATCCGACTCATTAAAAATTAAAACATTAAATGAATTCTGGATATCATAAAATGTATATTTTAGAGCACTTAATCTTAAAACTATCAATCTAACCAACAAATTAACATAATAATATAGTCAAAATCCCACTTATTCTGGAATGTGATATTGAAAACCCATATTTAGCAAAACTATTTTATTTCTTCTATAGTATCTTTCAGTTTTAATAATACATCCTAAAAAATAAATATATCTGATGGATAAGAAGAACTTAAAATTTCACAACCAAAATCTCTGCCAAAAAGTGACTAGATAGAAAAATTTTACTAATTTTTACATTAGTCCCAAAATATGTAATTCATTTTTAGGTTGTTGTGAGGATTCAGTCAGAACTTTATAGCTTTTATTTATATTTAATAAGGTCAACCCTTTAACGCGAAAACATAGGGACAACAAACAATAGCAAATATCCTATTTGTTTATTTAGGCCGTGTAAGGTTTTTCCAATTAAACATATCAGGTTACTGAATGAGAAACAGATATTTAATTATTGAGAGTTCTAATATATCATTCATTTAAAAAAATAGAATATTCTGCAGAATATAACTGCTGGATATTTCTCGACATATCTTCAGAATGGGAAGTATTTTAATAAACTTATTGCTGCAAATTTTACTAAATACCTCCAAAATTTTATTAAAGGACCTCTGATTACCAATACGCTTCGACTAAATACCAGTAATAAACTACTCACTGCCCCTAAAATTTTCACTAGTTATCAGGAATGTGTGAACTAAATTGCGGCAATGAATCCGAGGGCGATGAATTACATAGGCAGATAATGTTTTTGAACATTAGTTCATTACTTCCATAAAATAATTGGTTGATAAAACATATTTCAGTGCTACTTCAAGCCGTACGAAGTCACGAAATGTTCTTTGCATTCACACAGAAACAACCATAGGCCGATATATAATATTACGAAACGGGCAATATAAAAATGGATGCGAGTTAATCTTGACTAAAAGATTTTACTAGATTTGTCTAATTTTTCAAAAAAAAATTCCTCAGGCTACTGCAATACTTTACAAATCTTCTTATAAACAACCGATGCAGGAGGAATCCGGAAGATTTCTAAATAGATTTGTCTTATTTCCCAGATAACTGGAATTAAATGTTTTGGAATTTTGCCAGCTCCAGAAAAGAAGAAAAAATCGCGTTTTATATGGACTTCAGCTTTTTATCTCAAGTGGTCTCAAGAAGTCGCATAAGTATATCAGCAACATCTGCATCTGCTAGTAATCAAGAGACATTTAAAACAATCTACACTCAATTGTTTGAATGAATTTTCAAACCCTTTTGTGCTTTAGGGGTTTTGAAAAGAAAATGTTGTTATTATGATTTTTACAAAAGTTTGTATGTATAACTTTGTATCACCTTGCATATTGACTCATTTGTTGCCATTGGCAGCTGCATTTAGGCATGGAAACATCTATTAAACCTCAGATGGAAGGAGTTCCGGAGGAATTTCAAAAAATTAAAGTTTGATGTCATTTAAAGATATTAATTATTTTTTACGTATCATTATTATATTAAATATATCACGCAGAACGTTGGTTTTGAAATGAGAAGTTGTCATTTTCACAAATGATTTAAAAATTTCAATGGACGCCCGTCTCAACCTCAGTTTTGTTGATAACTAGTTGTTGCTCAGTAAACAATGTATCAGACATTTATTTAAAAGCAAGGAGTGTCATTAGACACAATTGTTGGATGATTAAAACAATTATCAATTGCCATCACAGTCTCATAGCTATCGAAATGTATCTATTTCATTTTGGAACTGCCGCTTTGCGCGGTTTATCTTTACCAAATATCTATTTATGTTTAAGCATTAATAAGTCAAAATTAGCAGGTGGCGCGGTTTATCGAATTTCTAGGGTTAACGATCGAGACCGATCCATAAAAAATTAATATTAGATTGCATTAATATGAGACATGTTCACGTAAATATAGTGAAATACGCCATAAAATATTTACTAGTTATTCTAAGCTTACGCCCTAATTGGCGGTTATATTCGGTTCGCACCAATGCAGACTGCGTGACGCGTTGGCGAACTCGACTAAATCGAAACTTTTTCATTTGAATACACGTCACGTTCGGAAACTGTAAATTTATCGGTAATGATCGTAATTTTCTTCGCCTAATACGAACTTTGTCTTGTAAACAAAGTGCCGAAATACAGATTCTTCTCAAGATATACTTCTGATGCTTAGTTTTACTATTGACATTTTCTCCAGATTTTGGAGCGAACTTTCTAATTTTTGTGTTAGGATCAAACTTCGATTTCGCACAATGCTCAAAAAATACGACCAATACGCGTTTTGGTCACTAATATATTGCTAAATGGTGACGCAATAGTCTCTGCTTTATTTATTTATCACTGTTCTGAAAAACAAATTCATTTTACATAAAATCAAAAGATAAATGTGGCACTAAATGTTTTCATGGAACACCGCATATGTGGCGAGAAATATTATTAATTAATTTTAATACTCCTTTGCCAGTTTATTCTTTTCTTTAAATGCGTTTTCCTATGAACTTCTACACTTTTAAAACTTTTGCTTTTTATTGTCTGAAAAATGGACCTTAATTTAGTCAAATGCACTTAGTGAAGCACCTAAGTAATTATTTTAATGCAGGGAGTGCAGGACAAATTTTAAAATTATTTTCCTTTGATTTGGAACGCTCTGTATCTATAATTCCTGCATATCGTGAGTAGAATATATAAATGTTATAAGACGAAGCTCCTGATGAGACTTAAAATTAAAGTCAGTCAGTGAAAGTTTTTCTTTTAATGCTTACCATTATGCTTTGTAGTTATGTTAAAAAAAGTGGAAGTATATTATCTATGTCTTGTTTGCAAATTTTTATTTAAAAATTTCAATTAAACTGAAATATTTTCTTTTTTAGTTTTAGAGTGTTCAGTAGTTAAAAACAGTGTTTCAATTTACGAAAATCCACGTTTTTATTTCGAGTTAGTGAAGACAGTTATTAGGAGGTTAACTCATTTGTTGTTAGAATTGGTAAATATAATAAAAATAAGAAAAGTAAAATGTGAACAAGGTATGGAAATCATTTTGAATTGTTGTGATACTTACGATTCTGTGGAAATTATAATCCCAGATTATCTTATTTTTATACTCTGTATTTTAATTTTTGTTCAATTTTTTGGCATTCGGATAAAACAAAATAAAAATACCGATTTATTACATTCATTTTATAAAATTATACTGTATTTTATATTACTTAACTGCTTCCATAAAACAATTTTACAATATCAGTTGCTCATTCACAGATTAAATCGGTTGAACGATTTCATTTTACTAGTTTTACCTGAACGCAGTTTTTGTAAAGCAAAAAAAAAAACATAAATATTATACACGCGTCACATGCGGCTTTCATGCGGGATTTTCAATTTCCCTATGGAAATTAAAAGTAACACGACACGTCATTCATATTTAAAAAAAAGTGGTAATCTGATTTGAGACCCAACGAAAAATGGTGCAAATATTTTTTAACTTATTTGAAATACGGCGTAAACGCAAGAGGAAATCAATATAGAAATGATACTTGACGGGAACGTGTAACTTCCTATTTTCTCCTGTCTTTTTAATTTAAATGTCGAGAACGCAAGTTGTTTTAAACAATACTAAACAATATTCAATATTTTAGTGTTAGCTCCCAAGATGATTGAATGAAAGTGGTCTAAATGATAATAATTCTTTTGATTTGTTGGAATAGAGTTGATTGACTTGTTTTTTTTTTGTGTAAATATTGACTTTTTATAATCCTTATGTTAAATGAATAAATAACTTTTAACAGTATAATAGGTTTTTATTGAGAAAATTCATGTTTTCAGATTATAATAATAATAAACAGTTTCTACTTTCACTAGTAGGTTTTAGGAAAACAAAAACCAATATCGCAAGAAGTTAGGTGCACAGTCCAGCTTTCAGCTACTCTACTGAACCACAATAGTGCAAAACAAATTTTAAAAATGGCTGAAAAAAACAAGAGCTAAATTTCAACAATTTGATAGAAATTGAGTTGTAATATTTCACTGGGTTGTAGGAAAAACATGGAAATGTGGTGACGAGGCATTGCTAAAAATTCTTATAGGGGTGATTTATAGTTCTCATCAGAGGCGTAGAAAAATGCAATCTTTTGCGATTCCTGTTTTCGAAGTTTTGGAATTCTACATTTACTCTTATTATTTAATTACAATAATAAAAAAAAACAGAATACAATAATTTTTGTCGTAAAATATGCTTATTGCTGTATGATACGTTCAAAATGTTCATTAAATCTAAATTAGCTATCTAGATATATACTCCGATTTTTGCATTATTCACAAATCTAAACTTTTTGCCATCTTTTAAAATAGAAGACAGAATATCAGTTTTCGTTTCGCTAACTGCTTTTAGGAGGGTAAAATTCCTCCTCACTTGCAATCTCGCATATTTATATTTCGTGAACGGCTTGTACCAGACATACAAGAAATAAATTTCAAAGTATGGATAAAATTTCATATCATTTATGTAACCGAATTTCTCTACCCTAAGATAATATTTTGTGCATATGTGTGTTCTATTAAAAATTCTAGGGGGCTAATTAAGGAAATTTGAATGCAGCCAGGGTAAATTCAGCGTTGATTTGGAAAACAATGTTAACTTTGCATATTCGGAATCTACACAAAATTATAAGCAACACATCTAAACTGCGCCGTTCAGAGGAGAATTAACCTAAATCATTTGTGACACACACACACACACACACACACACACACACACACACACACACACACACACACACACACAGTAAATAAGTGATATAAGTCAAATAAATATGAATAAAAAGCTGAATTCCAGAGGTTCACGTTATCCTCAATAATAGTGATGTTGCGGAATGGTGGAAGAAGTATATGGGTTATACCACTTATCCTCCGAACGGCACAATTATACTATTGAGCGAAACCAAGTCTCACTGATCAGACGCCCCCCTTATTAGTTGTTACACAAAAATAGTGGAAATATATATCACAACGACTTTGTTAAAAGAATGATAAAAGACTGAGATCATTTCGCAAACTACTCGTTACGACCACAAATGCACTTGAACGACAGTTATCACAAAATCTATATTTCTGCATTAATTCGACTGATGGAGTTGACAGGCCACACTTCCATCTTACAACATGGTGGTCGGGTGGTATAGTTATAGAAAAAATCGTTTTCAGTTATTTATTTAGTTATTTATTTATTTATGGAATTATATTCAACGGCAACAACTGAATACCAAAGACCAATGGATCATCTTCCCGCACAAGTTTTGAGGACAAAGCATCCAGCATGAGTTTAAACCAATTAAATTTAGGAAACAGATGGGCGCCTCCTCATCCCCGCCCTATTTAGCACAAATAGCATTGTTCTCCATACCCGATGGGTTAAGTGTCTTTTCCGCATGCAATTCATCGCAAGGAGACTTTCTCATAAACTGTTATATTCGCCAATCTTGACAACATTTGGGTATACATTCTCAATTTACGCGCTTTGTGTCTTTCCCTGTTGCCGTAATTCCTGATCCGCTCATTTCTAACGCAGAACAGAGGAAATTTTCCGGTTGTGTCAGCTTTATATTTGTCGATCCTTAACACACAATAACACGTTTTACCACAAGCCGAAACTCAATTTTACGTACTCGACGCGCGTTTCGCCAACCAAGTTGGCATCTTCAGGAGAAGATTAAAACTGAGTTTCTAAGATGTCTAAGATCCATGAATTTCTACCTTTTCGTATTCCGATGAATTATGAAACCATTTAGGAATTTTCATTTTAGGAATTTGGTTAATTTTTTGTAGGAATGGTACCCAAGCAATTTTTAAGTCAGTGCCTTAGCTCATCGTCCCAATTTAGCCTTTTCACTAAATTTTCTGCATAATTATTTTTGCCGTGATAACTGGGCTAATAAAGCCGAGAGGATCAAACATTTGAGCCATCTGGGATAACACCTTTTGGTTATTGGTAATAATTTTAAAGACGAAGGACCAATGATATTAAAGTTAGTTATCTTCGAGAGTGTTCCATGACCAATCTAGAACTTTACTTGTCGCTTCCATTTTGATAATGTTTTGCACATCATTTGCGGCCGGATCGTGAAGATCGTGGTCGCAGCACTTGTGTAAGCTCGAAGGGGAGATAAAGGAGTTCAATTTTGGAATTACAGCCATCTACGTAGATGCAGAATGGCCTCAGATTAGTTAGTTGTCTTCAGCTAGCTTGGTAGCTAAGTACGATGCGGGTTTTGGTACCGTAAGTAACAGTTTGCAGTTCGATACATTTTAAATCATCATTGAGATTATCTCGCCATAAAATATCTTGGAAATGTACTTGAGCGGGGCTGATTCCGACTGATACATTTTCTTAATATCGGACGTAAATACGTATCGAAACATTCGAAATCTGTAGAGAATATCGAACAAATCAGGCTGGACAGCAGGGCCTTTCAATATGATATCATTTACAGAGAGGTTAGAAGATGTTTTCTTCGAGGCATCAAATATCACTCTGAGACTAGTTGCCTCATGATTTTTTCCAAAGTTTTTTATTTAAATAGGCATTAAATTGTAGTATAGATGTGGGTCTATAAGAATATCAATTTAAGAAGGGCAGTGAAATTGATCGTCTGCTCAAAATAAATTTGGAGTATGTTTATTTCATTTAAATTAACTTGGATGTGATTTTGTTTAAAACAGCACAAGTTACTAAAACAGAAAAATCTTCCGTTGAAGACCAAATTTTTAAGCTTAGTGCTTTTGTAACTTGACTTGTTTTATTTCCTATTCCAATTGACGGACATGTCAAATTTAAAAGATAATGTGCATAATTTTTTTTGTGAAGCTGAATCTAAAAGAGCACACCTCTGAATTTTGCATCCAGTTTTAAACAGAAGGATGTTATTTGGAGAAGGAGTTTTATTTGGAGTATTGGTCGAAACGAGAGTTGTATGTTCGTTCTGGGTATCAGTTTCTTGACTCACTTGAACATTTGGGTAGGGTTGCTCATTGATTGAGGGCGAAGATGGCAGCATTTTGTCTTGAGGGTTACGTTGCAACGTGTATTTCTGCACAAACTGAACAACATCGAGTGGAAGTAAGTTGGAAGCAATGTGTTTGTTGCTTAGGCAATTTAAACACAGCTTGTTTTGCATAACGAATTGTTTTCTTTGAGTTGGGGTTTGTCTTATGAACTTCATACATTTGTCAATAGTATGTTTTTTTTTGTTGTCTAAATTTGTATAACCTCTCAAATTTTCTAAAGATGAACGTAGTTCAAATTAAAAAAATTCATTTAATGTGAGAAGGTGTTATGAATCTCTCTCGAGTTCAAATAGCTGTCGCGTGCTAAAATCTAAATGTTTGGAGTACATGAAAATTAAAAGTAAATCCTAATTTGATGTCTGTACATTGAAAGATTGTAATGCTTTGAAATGTTTATTGCTTAGAGTGTTAAATTTTCTTAAAGTAAAACTGTTATTTTTTGAAATTTGGGGCACTTCTAACAAACCTTGTAAATGGGCCTTAATAAGGACTGGACCGTTTTGTTAGCATGTCCCATGCTACTAATGATGATTTTAAATACATAAGTGAATTGTTTTTGACAATCATCGTGGACAAAAAATCAATGGTGGCGGACATATCTTCAAATGGGACTGTCCAAATGTGGTAATCTTACTTGAACCGCGGATTGCACTCACATCAGACGGGGTTGAAGATCGTTGCAAGGGAGTATTCTTACTTAATTGAACTTCGGTGTTTTTGAATCAGCCAACAATTTTTTGCCGAGAGCGAAAAAAATCTGGTTTCAATATCAACTCTATTCGCTTCCTACGATTCCTCCACCTATTCAATCTCGTTTTGAACCATTACATAAGAATCGTAAGCTTTATTTAGTTGTATCTCCCTTACAATGAATTAATTTCCATTTTCAATTTCGCAATTGTTTTAACAAGTTTTCAATATGAGTTATTATGATTTTTGTTCGCGCACGTTTCCTGTTAAGAATGTCAATGTCTACGGCTGGGTTCAGATATTTTACCTGTTGAGATGCTCTCGGACCTCCGAGAGTGTGTCGTGGGTTCTACGGCGGTAAATAAGGCACAAAATTTGAAAACTACCAAACTTTTACTGAACGTAACACTACAAATTTCTCAAGGAACAATAATAATCACGGGACTTTCTTTATCCTCAGGAACTCCGTCCTGTGGAACGTCTTCCGCCCGTCTCCTCCCTTTACGAACCGACTTTTTAACCGGGGATTGCAAATATCCCTTGTTGCCGCACTTCACTTTTAATCGCGCACCACATTACCCCCCTATTAAAACTATACATATGGTTTAACAGATGCTAGAGTTTTAATACCGTTCTAGCAATTAAAATAAATGACAAAGTCCAAACAAAGAAAACAAATTATGATTATTATTATCGTTAAATTCTAAGTGGCTAATGAAGGAAATTTGGATCAGGCATGGGTTTAAATTTCTTTAAATTTATGATATTATGCGGACCCAAATATTATCCGACATCATCTACCAATAAATAAGAATTTGACCCATTCCTTTCAAACACCTTGTACGGACCTTCGTATAATAGGAAAAACATTTTTAATTTCTGCATTCTCAGCTGACAACTGAGCGTGGGTTCGAACTAAGACTAAATCCCCTTGATTAAACACAACAGATTTTTTTCCTTTATTGAAAGCTAATTCCTTGCGCCTCCTTTTGGAAAGTAAGCGTTCCTTGGCTAATATCCAGAACTGAGTCAAATCATTGCACGGGTTTTCATTGGAAAACGGGAAATCTAAAATACTCATTATATTATTGGGTTCGTGTCTACCGTTGAAGAGGAAATTAGGTGTGAAACCGGTGGCTTCGTGGGCCACATTATTTATACAATGTTCTACGTTGCCCAATACAGCAGCCCATTTAGTATGTTTAGCAAAACAAAATGTGTGAAGAAGACGAAGAAGAATTTCTTTATTGACTCGCTCTGTAGCGTTTCCCTGTGGAAAATATACCGAGGTAAATATTTGCTTCACTTGATTCCGACCAAGACAAGATTTATAAACTTGGGAATGAAATTGTGTTCCGTTATCACTTAATAACATTTTCGACTTTTGTACTTCAGTAAAATATTTGTTCTCGAGTTTAGTCACAATAGCCTGGGCAGAGGCTTTTCTTAAAGGATATAACTTAGAATAGCGTAAAAAATTATCAACTATAACCAACAACTGGGTGGCACCAAAACGAGATGGTGGCAACGGTCCCGTAAGATCTAAAGAGGCCAAATCCCCGGGCCTTTCAGTACTAATCGAGTTAAATTCTCCTACTAATTTTTTTGAAACTTTAGCTTTCTGACAGAGCTCACAAGAGGCTACCACTTGCGGAATATGTTTAAGCATTTTTTTCCAATAAAAGGTGCACTGCATGTGCGCAAATATCTTTTTATAACCAAAATGCCCAATATCTGCATGCTGCTGCTTAATCAGACTAAGGATTTGGCTCTTTGGTACGCATAATTTATAACCAGGATTAAATTCATTACCTTTTTTGAAAAGTAAATTATGATGCAGTTTATACCGCTGATGAAAACACTCATTGTTAGAATTATTACCATTTAGACCCTCTATAATCTTAAATAAGGCGGGATCCTTCATTTGATCTGATTGCAAAGTTTTAAAATCGTCCTTAATTAGTTTAAATTTTCGTGTTAAATTTAACATAAATATGTTAACTGATAGAGCACAATCTTGCCTTTCGAGCCCTCTTTTTTTGGCAATACCACATTCTCAGAACCCTTGCAATAAACTATTTGAAAATCAAATTCTTGCATATACAACGTGTAATACGAGATGTTTTTAGTGAACAATGCATAATATAAGATAAAGCTTTGTGGTCGGTCACTACAAACAATGACCGCCCTACTACAAAAACTCACCACATTCTTAAAGCATCTACAATCGCATAGGCTTCTTTTTCTGTAACCGTATAATTTAACTGCGGACCCTTCAAAGTTTTGCCATGATACGCAACAACTAAACGCTCATGGGTATCCGACATCTGATATAAGCAAGCTCCGATAGCTTTCCCCGAACTATCCGCTTGTATATAAAATGCTTTTTTGAAATCGGGATGATTTACCATAGTAATGTTTAAATATTTATCTTTGATTAACAGTATCTTGTTCATTACTCCAAGCCCATTGAGTGTTTTTGCGTAACAATTTTACAAGCGGAACTGTTAAATCGGCAAAATTTTCACAAAACCTACGATCATAGTTTACTAACCCGAGAAACCCCCTAAGTTCGCGAATATTTCGCGGCTTTGGAAAATTTTTAATAGCTTCTATTCGATATCGATTTATTTCTATACCTTGAGGCGAAATTATATGTCCGACAAATTCAGTTTTATATTTAGCGAATGCGGATTTTCGCAACTTAATTGTCAAATTAGAGTGGTAAAATTTCTCAAAAATAACAGATAAGTGTTTTAAATGAGTTTCAGCATCTGGTGAAAATATTAAAATGTCATCAACATAAGCAAGAGTAAAAGATAACACTTCGGGTCCGAGTAATTTGGATAAACCCCGTATAAAACTTGCCACCGAAGTCGATAGACCAAAAGGCAAAACATTAAAATAGTATGTTTGATTATTAAATAAAAATCCGGTAAAACACCGATGTTCCTTACGAATTGGTATTTGCCAATAAGAAGCCGTCATATCCAAAGTCGACAAAAATAGCCCACTTTGAAAAGGTGACAACAATTCGTCCATTCGCGGCGGGAGAATGTGAAATTTTTCCATTTTACTGGTTAAAAATCGAGCGTTTAAACATATCCGAATAGATTTGTCCTTTTTTCTCACAACTGTTAAAGGCGGTACATATTCTGTTTGTCCCTGTTCTATAATACCCATTTCTACCATTTCATCAATTTGACGTTTTGCCTCAGCGCGGTACGCCAATGAAATTGGGTAAGAAGCTTTAAAAAATGACGTGGAGTTGCGCATTTTTATTTCGTGTTCATATTTCGTTGTTAGTCCGGGCGTTTCAGAGAAAATTTGGCTAAATTTGCTTAATAGTAAATATAATTTATCTTTATGTTCTTGATCAAATACGTCTGATTTGTTTGCTACGTCTCTTAGTTCTAAATCTGTATAACAATGTCGTTTATTTTTCTTATCCTGCAATGAGTGAAGATGAATCTGATTTTTATTGTTTTTCAAATTTAATTGGTATTTGCATTGTTCAAGTACCAATGCAAATCAACATTCGGTCAAAGTCTACTTTGACCTTCTCCGCCCTCATCCAATCTGTACCTAAAATTAAATCCTGATTTAACGTAGGCACTACTATACAAGAAATGTCAAATTTTTCTTTTACAATTTCAACTGGAAGTAAAACCTGAACTTTTACCTTAATACTTTTCCCCCCAAAAGCAGCAAAAATGTTCATATTAGAGATTGGTAATACTAGTAAATTTTTATTACACCCCTGTAACTTTTTAAAGAGAGATTCAGATATTACACAACACTGACTACCTGAATCAACTAATACGTCTATTTTCTGGTCAAATATCAAAGTTTTAATTATCGGAGACAACATTTCTTGTTCCTCTGCGGAGTCATTTTCATCCCCGTCACTCAAAAGCTCCTCGGACCTAGTTAAAAATCGAACATTTCGGTTTCCGCTACCGTCCCCTCTCGCATTATCATTTTTGGAATCTCGCGGATTACTCGTATCTTGATTTTCCTGTCTACTCGGTGCTGAATTTCGACTTTGATAATTATTAAAACTAACATTTCTAACATTTTCCCCTGATCTACGCGACCTTTCTCCCTCAAACGTATCATCTAATTTCCTTAAATAGCATTCGACTTCATCTATTGTTTTCAAACCCGCGGTAAATATCCCTCTTTGTATATCGGCTGAAAAATGTTTTACGAGATATTCTACTAGTTGACCTTCGGGTAGGTTTTCAGTTAAAAACGCGGCTTGGGCTACTCTTTTCAAAAAATAATCGGCTCGGTTACCTGATCTGAACTCGCCATATTTAATTTCGAAGAATAACTCGCGCTCTTGATTCATTCCCCAATATCTGTTTTTAAAACAGTCACTAAACTCTTCCCAATTTTTAAATGAACTTTCCTTAGCGAACCCCCAATCTACCGCAGAACCCCTCAAGGTCGTTAAAGCCAAAGAAACCTTACTTTCATCCGGAACTTTTGCATCGTTTAAAAATTGCGTTAATTTTTTCAAAAAAATTATTGGATGTCCGCTATCATCCGGATGAAATGTCAAGTTCGAATCCCCCGATTCACGCCACAAAGATATATAATGTTTGTCGTTAGTCGCAACTTGCGATTTTTTAACAGAATTTGCCAACGTGTCGGCCAACTGCGCCATACTAACTTGCATTTGTTTCATGCCATCCGCTAATTTACTCACGACATCCTCCAAACTCGATTTTGGAGTCCTAAACTCAACCGATTCGAAATCATCGTCATCTATTTTTCCACTTTGTTGTTTATTACATTTCTTTTTATAAGGTATTTTGAAGTAAACAGTATAAAAATTTTCCTTTCAAACAACCACTTATTTATGACGCAACCCAATATCTCACATAAATCATCAGCGGTAAGAAAGAATCAAGTTGGTATATATAAATATCAACGTATAGCTACACAATTTTCAAAACAACCGAAAAGGTTTAAATTAGTTCCGCAGAAATATACGGACCAATCTCAACGCTTCACGAAATCGTCTCGCCTCTCCGTCTGAACTGCGCGTCGCGTCGACAGCCGTGCCTTTGATGTGCGCTATAACGCCGCCTCGCATACGCTGTCGCTGATCAACAGCGATGGAGACTCGTGCCGGAACCAAAACGATGGTGTATAAAATGTACTCTCAGTTTTCAAATGCCTTTCTTTAACCACTCGTGCCACTAGTTGAGCGCCAAATGAGATGCTCTCGGACCTCCGAGAGTGTGTCGTGGGTTCTACGGCGGTAAATAAGGCACAAAATTTGAAAACTACCAAACTTTTACTGAAAGTAACACTACAAATTTCTAAAGGAACAATAATAATCACGGGACTTTCTTTATTCCCAGGAACTCCGTCCTGTGGAACGTCTTCCGCCCGTCTCCTCACCCTTTAAGAACCGACTTTTTAACTGGGGATTGCAAATATCCCTTGTTGCCGCACTTCACTTTTAATCGCGCACCACACTGTTGTTAAGCAATTAAATTCAAAATAAAATTGTCGACCAATCGTATGGAATTGACTTTAAAATTCTAATAGTTTTTTTCCGAAAAATAAGTCACGTATCGCAATTTAACAGGGTAGATCAAACCTGCGTGTTTTTCCGAATCACTTCGGTGCTGCGTGATCAGCTTGACAACGGCGGCCGGGCGGCAAAGCGTCACAGAGAGGCGCCGGGATTGGAGTTCTTGCTTCGATGCGCTACCTGCTGCCGGGTTTCCCAACGCGACGATGGTCAAAATTTCCTTCCAGGCTTACCTTTTCTTTGGAATGCAACATGCCGCGTGCTTTCCATCGGGTTTTGTTTCGATCCTCGGGAAAAGCGGGATTGCTATCTGGTCGAAATTCCTTTACTTATTTCGGAATCCGCGTCTTCGAGTTTTTCTCGAGTTTTGAAAGTCGTGTCTGGGTGTTCGGAAGCCGGATGCTTCCTTCCTGGAGGTTTGAAAACCGAGTGCTTTCATCCGAGCCAATTTTGAGTAGCGACTTACTTCACTTTGGTGCAAAGAGTGACGAACTTGTTGCGGGAGGATGTTTAATTGCACTTGAAAACACAATCCACGAAACCGAATGAATTATCCGACGAGAGGACCAAAAAATCTGCGAGCGGGAACGCAACTGGTGGAGTCCTTCTCAATTTAAACGTTTTATTTGCATTTTTGTACACACACGAAGAAATTATTGGGTTATTGGATTTTTAAAGAACTTCTGCGCATTACGATAACACCACGGCAACTGACGAGGCTGGCGCGCGGGCGCGACTTTGATACGCAGCCAGGAATTTTGCCAATGTCAGTACAAAATAGAATAGAATACTTTTAATTGCATTAGAAAGTGATACAATAGTTATTGATAATGAATTATGTATAATAAATATCAGGAAAGATGACGATTACGTCGCAATGATAATACCAGCAAATGCCATAATAATAATAATAATAATAATAATAATAATAATAATAATAATAATAATAATAATAATAATAATAATAATAATAATAATAGATAGATAGATAGATAGATAGATAGATAGATAGATAGATATCGTTTATTGACCAACTATAAATACATGTATTTGTGAAGTCGAAACTCAGTAATATAACAAAATAGAAATAACAGCAACAATAACAAAAAGAAGAAAATATAAATACAACAACAATTTGATAAATTTAACAAGAAATAGAAAAAATAATACGTATATAAACATATGTTTATAGAAAAAAAAATTATAAATAAAAATATTTGCTTGAGTTAACAGTATACACTATATTCTTGGGATATGCGATAGAAATTCCTCAAGTGAGTAAAAACCATAACTGGAAAGATAGCTTCTAACCGATAACTTAAATTTTCTTATCGTAAATTGCTTAGCGTTAGCTTTATACAAGCGGTTATAGTTGTTCACAAATATGTTATATATGTTCAAATTTAGTTTATTTTTCTGAGTAGTGGCTAATCTAGACTTAAGTGGAACAATATTGCTAGATCCGCGTATGTCGTAGCAGTGGTAGTCACCATGAGTAGGATACCTCTGCAAACCAGCATGGACCTCCAGAAGGTTGTAATATATGAATAGGGAAGGCAGAGTTAGAATCTTAAATTTAATGAAAAACTCACGACAATGTGCTCCAGGAGGAGCCCCTTGGAGAATGCGAACTGCTGCCTTCTGAAGCCGAAAAACCCGATCAGCATCTGAAGAGTTACCCCAAAGAAGCACGCCATAGGTCAGATGACTGTGAAAGAGTGCAAAGTAGATAGTCTTTAAGGTCTTCTGCGAAATGCAGTCTTTTAATTGCCTTAATGCAAAGATTTGAGACGAGAGTTTGGAACATAGATACTCGATATGAGCCGACCAGGTTAGGAAGGTATCGAGAAAGATACCTAGAAGCTTAGCAGGCTGTGACTTTACAGCTCTTTTGTTGGATGTTATTAGCATTTTTTTCGTCTTCGATGTGTTAAGCTTAAGTTTATTGGCGGCGAACCATTGGTCAACCGCCTGAAGATCAGCGTCAGCCATCACCTTCAAAGTCGCAATATCCTTGTCCGAAGAGATCAAGGTCGAATCATCGGCAAATAGAATGCAGTTCGCCGTATCGACGGCCTTTACCAGATCATTAATATAAATTAGAAACAGGAGGGGACCGAGGATGGATCCTTGGGGAACTCCCCTATTAACCGTTACCATATTAGACTCGGTACCATTAACATATACATATTGCACACGGCCTTCCAAATACGATTCAATCCGACTCGGTGAATTGCCTTTGACGCCATAGTATTCAAGCTTTTGAGCCAGAATCTCAATGTCAACACTGTCGAAGGCCTTCGAAAGATCACACATGGTGACCGAGGCTGAGCGACCCTCATCCAGGTCTCCAACCACACTGTCAATCAATCAAAGTAGTTTATTAAATTGTCTTTAATTATAATTTCAAAAATTTTACTTACTACTAGAACAATTGCAATTGGTCTGAAATTATCTAGATTTTCTGGATCCCCTTTTTTATGCAAGGGCAAAATCTTTGTGATCTTAAGTTTTTGGGGGAAAACCCCCTCCTCCATGGATTTATTAATAAGTGAGGTAATGGGTCCTAAAAGTGAAGTTAGACATTTTTTGAAAATGCTGGCATTCAATATATAATAGTCCAGACACTTTGAATTTTTAAGTCTGAGTATGGCTTGCCTTACATCAGATTCCAACACTGGTGGCATAAAAAAAGAGAATGGTGGTTTTGGGAAACGGTGCAAAAAACTCAAGGCACTGGTCGACGGTGTGGCTATACTGTTTATGATATTAGTTGGAATCGATGAGAAGAATTTATTGAAAGTGTCTGACAAAATTGTGGTAGATATTATTGCATTTTTATTTGTTTTCCTTTCGAAATTAACAATTTTCCACGTAATTTTGGAAGTATCCTCCGAGGTAGTGTTTTTGTTTTCTTTAATAGCCCGTTTATAATCCCTATGGTAATCTTTATATCTATGCCAGTCAAGGGTGATTCTAGAACAATTATACGTTCTTTTTAAGTCATAAACACGCTTACGCATTTCTCTCAGTTCATTAGAAAACCACACTAAAGGGCAGCGGTGCTCCTTAGCTTTAGTAAGGGGGAAAGATGCTTTTGAGAGTTCAGACAGGGTATTAATAATAGAGGTGCACATGTCATTAGCATTCTGAGCATTCCAAATCTGGTCAGGCCAACAAACTCGAGACAGTTTATCGATAAAGACACTTATTGATTTATCATTAACTAATCTAAAATAGTCATTATTCTTATTATTATTTATGGAGTTTGATGTTACATTAACCTTAATAATCTGACCAAAGTGATCCGATAAAGTAGGATCACAAACACTAACATTTAAATCACGAGAAGGAAAATTCGAGACTACGTTGTCCAAGCAAGATACAGTTGACATAACATTTCTGGTGGGCTGATTCACAAAAAACTCCAGGCCATAGGACTGTATTAAATTTTTCAATTCAGATGACTGATTAGAAGTTGATGTTAGATCGACATTAAAATCGCCAACAATTATAATTCTGTCATACCTACAGAAAAGAAAGTTAATCATAGCATTGAAGTTGTCCACAAAAATAGAAAAATTACCATAAGTCGAAGATCTATAGAGTGTCACAAGTACCGTTTTAGTATACAGAACTTCTGCGGCGCAGAATTCAGCGTGGCTTTGAATGGAAAAATTCGACATATCTAAAGTTTTGTATTTCAGCCACGATTTCAAAAATATTGCTACTCCACCATGCTGGCTCGCCGGGCGACAGAATGAGGCTGCCAGTACAAAATCACCAACTTTAATGGAATTCAGTTCCTGGTTGCTCAACCAGTGCTCCGACACACACAGAATATTAACTCTGTTCAATGTTGTAAAAATTAAAATTTCATCTACCTTGTTGAACATTGATTGTACATTAATATGAAATAGGTTAAAAATATTTAAGTCCTTACAGTTTGTACGGTTCAGGGCAAAAGATCCCCCCTGTAAAGAAACTGGAATGGAATCGCCGTCACTAGTGCTGCCGGCCGTCTCCGCCCGCTCCAGAGGCTGATTTAGAAGCTGGTGTGACTGTGGCCGATCTAGGTGGAAAAAACCGGCTGATTTTTATCCCAACGGGTCAGATATCCGGGTTCAACATCTTTGATGAGTCGGTAGACGGCAAAGAAACCTTGAACGACGAATACTGATCCGGATATTTAGATTGCAACCTAGTGATTGTTGCGTCGACCGTGAGTTGCTCCAAATATCCAGACAGACTCTCCGGCGTTGTCTCCGGATCAAGCTTTGTGATGTGGAAGTGGTGCAGGTTCGCTTTGGTCGCCGCTCTCAGACTGCAAGAAGACGTGTCTACCGACTATGAGATCTCTTGCTCTGGGCATTTTTCGAAAACGAGGTCTTCTATTGTCACCGTTTGTATTTATTAAGTTGCTTGGAGTAACCGATGCTAATAATAATAATAATGATAATAATAATAATAATAATAATAATAATAATAATAATAATAATAATAATAATAATAGAATAGAATAGAATAGAATAAAACTTTATTAACCATTCAGATAAGTCACAAGAACAACAAATGGTACGTCAAGAGTATGGCAATTACATTGGTTACCGCAGTGGGAAAATATATAAAAAAACAACAACGGGTTGATACCCCAGGGAATGCCGCTCAGCTTGTCAACCCTGACCTGACCAGTCTGCACATGAGACCCTTCAGGAATGTCTTGAAAGGTACGCTGGCCTGGACCCGCTTAGTAGACCTAGGATACCCAGACTAAGGATAAATCAGGACACCAAGAACATACTTAAATCAATGAACAATGTCTTTAAAAATTAATAACTGTCATGACCTCACTGTTGTTCATGATTTGGCGTACTCCGCCGCTGTGGCAACCATCCTGCTCCATAGACAGAAATTCTCTCCCTCTAGCACTAACTCACCAAAGAAAACGCTTAAACTCCCCCCATGGCAGAGAAGACTAGAGGACAAAATTGCGACTTTGAGGAGAGAGATCGGTATACTCACTGAAACCCTTGAACCCAGAAAACCAAGTAAACGGGTCAAAAAGCATGCTGATAACGTGCAAAAAAAATACGGAGACTCTGGAAACCATACTGTGGTCGACATGTTGGATCTGCTAAAGCAGAAACTGCGGGTATACGCAAATAGACGCAGATACCAGCAATCATGGCATAGAAGAGTGGATAATAACCTCTTTAACCGGAGCCCCGGTGCTTTTTACAGAAACTTGGCGCCATCAACCACCGACGACAAGGGACAATACCCGGAACCAGAAAGTATCAGGGAATTTTGGAGTGGCATCTGGCAGGTCCCTTTCAATCACAAAGTTTCGGCTGAATGGATAAAGTGCGAACAAAAGAGGACCGAAAGAATAAAACTCATGCTGCCTCAAGTTATCGTCGTAGAGGACCTAAATGAAGTCTTGGCGAAAGCTAAAAACTGGAAAGCCCCCGGACCGGATGGGATACAGAACTTCTGGTACAAGAAATTCACCGCTGTAGGGTCCAAACTTGCTGACATCTTGAGCCTGATACTGAACAACCCTCAGTCTGCGCCACCCTTTCTGACGAAAGGGATGACCTACCTTCTCCCAAAGACAGATTAACCAATTAAAGATCCCTCAAAAATACAGACCCATAACGTGCCTGCCCACGATATACAAAATTCTCAATGGAATAATAGCTAATAAACTATACCAACACATGGATGATAACAATCTTTTGACTGAAGAGCAGAAGGGTTGCCGGCGGCATGCACAGGGGTGTAAGGAACAACTTGCAATTGACAACGTTGTCACCCGCAACGCAATAGCTTTCAAGAAGAATCACTTTACTGCATATATTGATTATCAGAAGGCATTTGATAGCACACTTGGCTGCTACAGTACCTCTCTGTCTATAAAGTCGACCCCAAAATCATCAACTTTCTCACACATGCTATGGACCAGTGGGAGACACAAATAATTCCGAGAGACCAGGGGGCGCAAGAAAAGCCGATCAGCATAAAAATCCAACGAGGTATTTTCCAGGGCGACGCTCTGAGTGCCCTCTGGTTCTGCATAGCGTTAAACCCATTCTCCTCCGCTCTCAATAATCCCAAACAAGGATATCCACTTAATAAAGAACTTAAGCTCTCCCACTTAATGTACATGGACGACCTCAAGATATTCTCGGACACCGAGAAGGAACTAAAACGGCAGCTCAGATGCATCGAGAACTTTTCAAATGATATTCGAATTAGGTTCGGTCTGGAGAAGTGTAAAGTTGGCAGACTTCATAGAGGAGAGTGGCGTCATATGGACGGCCATCAGTTTACACAACATAGTGGTGGTGGAAAAATAACGACGCTGGATAAATTTGAAACCTATAAATACCTAGGTCTTGCCCAGGCGCGAGGAATAGACTCTTAAAGTGTCAAGACGCTGCTCACCGAGAGATTCAAAGAGAGAGTCAAACACATCTTAAAAACAAGATTGGCAGGCCGTAACATGGCGACTGCAATCAAGTCCTACGCCGTCCCTGCAGTGGCGTACAGCTTCGGCATCGTCGATTAGACGCCGACAGAGCTTGATGATCTGAATAGAACCTTAAGGACAAGTCTAACTAAATTCCGCGCTCACCACCCACGAGCTGGCAGAGAGAGGGTACATCTACCTCGAAACATCGGAGGCAGGGGATTCTCGGATTTGCGAATATGCCACAAGACCCAGGTGGAGCGGCTGCAAAAATACTTCTATCAAAAAAGCGAGAGCTCAGCGCTCCACAGAGCAGTGACAGGTCTAGATAAATCACTTACACCCCTCATGCTGCAGGTCACACACTATCAGTGCGACCGTAAGTATTCAATTTTCGAGCTCGAGAACCAGTGGCGGGGAAAGGAACTACACGGCAGATACCCAAACTTGCTTGATAGTGCTGACCTTGACAAGCCCGCATCAGTTGGCTGGCTAACGAACGGCAACCTTTTCCCCGAGACTGAGGGTTTTATGTGTGCAATTCGGGATCAGGTCATACCCACTCGGTCTTATCTTAAACACATAATCAAGGACCCGACAGTAACAACAACGAATTGTCGCATATGTGGAGAGGGCCATGAGAATGTTGAGCACCTCATCAGTTTGTGCCGGATACTGGCCCTGAAGGAGTACACCACAAGACATGACAACGTAGCCAAGGTAGTCCATCAGGAAATAGCCTTCAACCTTAAACTTCTAAAAGAGAAGTGTCCGTACTACCGATACTCACCAGAATCCGTGCTTGAAAATGAGGGATTTATGATATATTGGGACAGAACTGTCCAGATCGATGAGAAATACCAAAGTCCCTCAGAACCAACCTGACAACACTCACCGTAAAACCAGGCGCCTACTTTGAAATGCAGAAGTCTGTGGTACTAGCTACCTGCAACATAATTAGAAGAGTTCTTAATCAACCTCAACTTCAATAGCGCTCATGTTTTGCTACTCACCTAGCCGACATGAGAGGACTCCATCTTCCGATGAGAAAAAAAAAATAATAAGCTGAACTGCTATCGGGGGCCGCCCCTGGCGATGGAGTACGCTCGTCAGTTTTTGGACTGAAGAGTATCGAGGAAATAAAACACCCGAGGTGGACAAAAATCAGCACACCGCGAGTTGTGGTAGCAGCTCAACTCGCGTGAACCGCGATCGCTGTCAGAACAAGGCGTAACAGGTACTCGGGCGTGGCAGAGGACCAGACTACCTCTGTTCGGAAGCGTCCCGAAGACCCCCAGTCTGCCGCAGGCCCCAGTGGAACGGGTGGCACTGACCTGCGAACGGAATCCACCAACACAAGCAACAGGAACGACCGAAACAACTCCCTTGAAGAACAAGTTCCGACCCCGCTAAATGTTGAAGACACGCAGCGTCTTCCCATGATCGGGGACAATATTAGGACGGTACGATTTAAATGGTCAGACGACATGAATACTTACCTTTATCGTACCTACCTACTCATAACCAAAATGGAGACCAATAAGAACCCATACGGCCACAGACTACATGAAGCAATGCTTCAAAGATTTCCCGCTCTACAGGGAAAAACCATCCAGAACATCCTAGACCAAAGAAGACAACTATTTGTAAAACACCGGCTTAAACCTGAAGTGATTCAAACTATGAGAAAAGAGGTGGCTCTAGAGCTGGGGTGGACAGACGATGTCGCAGCGGATGTTACAACCGAACAACGGGTTGATACCCCAGGGAATGCCGCTCAGCTTGTCAACCCTGACCTGACCAGTCTGCACATGAGACCCTTCAGGAATGTCTTGAAAGGTACGCTGGCCTGGACCCGCTTAGTAGACCTAGGATACCCAGACTAAGGATAAATCAGGACACCAAGAACATACTTAAATCAATGAACAATGTACTGTCTTTAAAAATTAATAACTGTCATGACCTCACTGCTGTTCATGATCTGGTGTACTCCGCCGCTGTGGCAACCATCCTGCTCCATAGACAGAAATTCTCTCCCTCTAGCACTAACTCACCAAAAAAAACGCTTAAACTCCCCCCATGGCAGAGAAGACTGGAGGACAAAATTGCGACTTTGAGAAGAGAGATCGGTATACTCACTGAAACCCTTGAACCCAGAAAACCAAGTAAATGGGTCAAAAAGCATGCCGATAACGTGCAAAAAAAATACGGAGACTGTGGAAACCATACTGTGGTCGACATGATGGATCTGCTAAAGCAGAAACTGCGGGTATATGCAAATAGACTGCGCAGATACCAGCAATCATGGCATAGAAGAGTGGATAATAACCTCTTTAACCAGAGCCCTGGTGCTTTTTACAGAAACTTAGCGCCATCAACCACCGACAACAAGGGTCAATACCCGGAACCAGAAAGTATCAGGGAATTTTGGAGTTTCATCTGGCAGGTCCCTCTCAATCACAAAGTTTCGGCTGAGTGGATAAAGTGCGAACAAAAGAAGACCGAAAGAATAAAACTCATGCTGCCTCAAGTGATCATCGTAGGGGACCTAAATGAAGTCCTGGCGAAAGCTAAAAACTGGAAAGCCCCCGGACCGGATGGGATACAGAACTTTTGGTACAAGAAATTCACCGCTGTAAGGTCCAAACTTGCTGACATCTTGAGCCTGATACTGAACAACCCTCAGTCTGCGCCACCCTTTCTGACGAAAGGGATGACCTACCTTCTCCCAAAGACAAATCACTCAGTTAAGGATCCCTTAAAGTACAGACCCATAACGTGCCTGCTCACGATATACAAAATTCTCAATGGAATAATATCTAACAAACTGTACCAACACATGGATGATAACAATCTTTTGACTGAAGAGCAGAAGGGGTGCAGACGCCAGAACGATCTCTTTACTGTATATATTATATACATAAGGGGCTAAATCAACGGAACTAGGAGCGACCTACTTCCTGTTAGGTGTCGTGTTCCGCAATCCTAAGCCCCCTACTTTTCGTGATATACATTAATGATGTCCCCTTGAACATCGCCCATCATGTTACGCTCTACGCAGACGATAGTGCCCTCCTTATAAGGGGGAAAGAATGCCATTCATCTGGCGGAAGAGTGTGTCCGAACAGAGGAAGTCGCGGAAAATTGGTTCAACTGCAACAATCTTGTTCTTAATCACAGCAAAACTCAGCGTATGACCTTCTCAGGCAGTAAGTCAGCCATCTAAATCAGGTCCCAATTAATCTATTGGGCGTCACACTGGATAGATCGTTGACATGGGAATCACATATCGAAGTCATTTGTAACAGATTGTCCACTAGACTTTACCTGCTGAGGCATCTTAAATCCTTTGCCCCAACGATCATGCTGAGGATGGCTTATTTTGGCTTATTTCATTCTTTACTGTCGTACGCAGTCCTAAACTGGGGCGGGTCTGTCCATGCAGTCAAAGCTTTCCGAATGCAAAAGAAAGCTATAGGCACAATTCACGGATCAACACCTCTGGCACATTGTCGCCCTATCCTCAAGCGGCGAAAAATCATGACAATTCCTAGTTTGTTCGTTTACCGTGCACTGACCTACGTCCATGAAAATATATATGCTTTTGAAAGACATTCTGACAGAGATGCACACAACACCAGACATCGTACCACCATACTATTCCAGACTGACGACCTCGGCAAGGAATAAGCCTCGCACCGACTTGTACAATGTTCTTCCTCAACATATCAGAGACTTACCACAGTCTAAATTCTCCAGAGAAAATAGACTATTTCTTGTGGAGCATGCTTTTTACTCAATTACAGAATACACCCTTTCGGCCAAACACATATATTTTATTATCTACCTATCTACCTATCGATATTTACGATTTCTGTTAAATTTTAAATCGTTTTCACACTTTATAGTTTATGTATTGTACTTTTGTATTGTATGGGATTTTTCTATTGTTTATACGATTTATTTATCCACAACCACAATTTGTCAGCGTTAATCTTTCTTTTTTCTTTTGTACTACTGACGCGCCATTTGTTGTAAAACCTTTTAATGTAAAAAATGGCTAAATAAATCTATCTATCTATTTATCTAAAACGGCAGCTCAGATGAATTGAGAGATTTTAGAATGATATTCGAATAAGATTCGGTCTGGAGAAATGTAAAGTTGGCAGACTTCATAGAGGAGAGTGGCGCCACATGGACGGCCACCAGCTTACACAACATAGTGGTGGTGGTGAAATAACGTCCCTGGATAAATTTGAAACCTATAAATACCTAGGTTTTGCCCAGGCGCGAGGAATAGACTCTAAGAATGTCAAGACGCAGCTCACCGAGAAATTCAAACAGAGAGTCAAACACATTCTAAAAACAAGATTATCAGTCCGTAACATGGCGACTGCAGTTAATTCCTACGCCGTCCCTGCAGTGGCGTACAGCTTCGGCGTCGTCGATTGGACCCCGACAGAGCTTGACGGTCTGAACAGGACCTTAAGGACAGATCTAATTAAGTTCCGCGCTCACCATCCACGAGCTGGCAGAGAGTGGGTACATCTACCTCGAAACATCGGAGGCAGGGGATTCCCGGATTTGCGAATATGCCACAAGACCCAGGTGGAGCGGCTGCAGAAATACTTCTATCAGAAAAGCGAGAGCTCAGCGCTCCACCGAACAGTGACAGGTCTCGATAGATCACTTACACCCCTCATGTTGCGGGATCAAATCATACCCACTCGGTCTTATCTTAAACACATAATCAAAGACCCGACAGTAACAAAAATGAAATGTCGAATGTATGGAGAGGGGCACCTCATTAGTGGCTGCCGGATACTGGCGCCGAAGGAGTACACCACAAGACACGACAACGTAGCCAAGATAGTGCATCAGGAAATAGCCTTCAACCTTAAACTTCTAAAAGAGAAGTGTCCATACTACCGATATAGTGAGGGATTTTGGATGTATTGGGACAGAACTGTTCAGACCGATCGCACCGTCCAGCATAAGGGGCCGGATGTTCTTATTTATGACAAAGCAAATAGAATGGTGTCCCTCGTCGAGGTTGCAATTCCCGCACCTAATAACCTGCAAAAGAAAGAACGTGAGAAATAGGAAAAATATCTACCATTAGCGGATGAAATTAAACCGACATGGCGAGTCGATAGGGTGAGCACATTTCATGTTTTGCTACTCCCCTAGCAGACATGAGATGACTCCATCTTCCGATGATAATTAAAAAATAATAATAATCTAATAATAATAGTAATCTGAGCCTCAGCCTTAAAACACTCCACTGTTGTGCCTATACACAAGAAGAATAATACCCATTAAATTTCTAATTACCGTGGAATATCACTTCTATCGTTTTTTTCCAAAATATTCGAAAAGTGTTTTTACGTGCGGCTCGATGCATTTCTAAAGAGGAAGCAATTTTTCTCGAATTCTCAGTTTGGTTTTCGCAATGGATTATCTACTCAAGACTGTTTAGTTTCCTTATACAATGAAATAGTCTCGAACCTGGATCAGAATAATTAAACATTATGTATGTTCTTTGACTTCAAGCGAGCTTTTGATGTGCTTGATATTAATTTGTTGTTGAATACGTCAAATAATTGCGGTATACGGGGGAATAATTACGCCTAGATTGAGTTGTTTTGAAGGGTCGTGACGAAAGAGTTACGCTTAGATGTGATACTTCTGTGATTAGATCCTCATCTAAAGAACTCACCAGCGGTGTCCCACAGGGAAGCATACTGGCACCTTTATTATTTCTAATATTTATTAATAATATATCTAATTCTTTCCCTGACAATTATGTTTTCTTATATGCAGATGATACTGCTGTGGCAATGTCATCTAGGAGTCTGGAAAATCTCACGTCCTTGGCCACTAGGGCAGTAAGTGGTATGACCCGATATTGTGAGCGTAACGGTATTTGTCTGGACGGGACAAAGACTGAGATGATGTTGTTTTCGCTTAAGGATTTGAACAAGAGCTTATTGGTTAGAATGAAGGATAAATGGATTAATCAGACTATCAGAGTATTTGGATTTATTCGTAGACAGTAATTTGTCCTGGACAGGCCAAATTGACTACGTAGTAAACAAAATGGCTATGCATACTTTTGTTATTTGGCGACTGCGGTCGAGAGTGGATCTTCAGCTTTTACTATTGTATTATTTCGGATATATTCAATCTTGCATATCTTACGCTATTATATTCTGGGGAAGCTCTTCCAGAGCTAGTGAAGTTTTTGTCCAACAAAAACGTATTGTTCGAACAATATTGGGGAAGTCACCTGGTCACCCTGTTCCCAAAATTAAATATTTCAATGTTTCCCTCTCTCTTCATATTAAATAGCATAATTTTCATAAAGAGTAATCTATCTAATTATTGCATGACCAGAATTGTTGGTGATTACAATTTTAGAGCCAATATTAATTTGCAGGTGCCAAGTCATAAGTTAGTCAAAGTACCCTATGATTTTACCAATAAAACTATATAATAAGTTGCCTTTGTCCGTCAAGCAGATATTGCCTGTCCATTTATTTAAGCAAAAATTAAAGCTCATTTTGTATAAGAATGTTTTTTATTCTATGGATGAATACTTCGATTATAGTAATGCCGGTCTCTCAGTATGATATACTTTGTGTGTTTGTACGTATCTGTTTATAAAATTTGTATTTTAGTGTTCTAAAGTATTTTTTTTTTCTTGTTAACATTATCGGTTACTTTTGTTAAAAGTCAATGGAAATCAACATTTTAATAATAATAATAAATAGCCTTTATTAAAATACAACGAAAAGAATATACCACAATAGAGTTGAGCAATGAGTTGATACAAGGTAGTAAAATATTCAGAATTTAACAAGGTAAAAACAAAATAACAAATATAAATAAGTCCCTTAAGTCCACACAAATTTACAATTTGACAATTTTAAAACAAATCAAAGGATAATAAAAAAGAAAGAAAAAAATAGACACTGGAAAAAAGCAAGGGCAATATTCCAAAACGACTAAAAGAAAAACCAGCTCTTTTAATTTCTTTTTAGATATAGAAGTATTCAGAATATCCAGTGAAAGTGGTGAAAGGTTACGGTGACGACTCGCCCTGTTATATGTATATCACTAACCCTGACCAGTCTATCATAGAGATACCGGAGCTTTTCTTACCTAGTAATTTTATATACTAACGTAGACAGATGCACAAAATACCTTTCAGACAGTTATATGATCAAATTTAATCAAACCATAGCTGTATCTCAAGCAGGCATTTTGCAATTTTTGTCAGCTGTATTGGTCTGTCTTAGAGCCGGCCAGTATACAACGTCCGCATATCCCAATAGAGAGAGTATAAGAGAGTCACACAATTTAAGTTTAATCTCCGTAGATAAGTATATATACATACATATATATATATATATATATATATATATATATATATATATATATATATATATATATATATATATATATATATATATATATATATATATATATATATATATATATATATATATATATATATATATATATATATATATATGTATATATATATATATATATATATATATATATATATATATATATATATATATATATATATATATATATATATATATATATATATATATATATATATATATATATATATATATATATATATATATATATATATATATATATATATATATATATACACTTATAGCACTTTCTTGTTTAATTAATGTCACTTCACATAGAAAAAACACTGGATGGAAAAAGGAACAAAACTAGAAAAAAAACAGAGTGGAAAAAAAAGAAGAAAAGAGCAAGGGAGGTAAGATGCTTTCTAGGCATTCAGGCTACATAAAAAACTTGATTTATTTCCTAACATTAATTTTTTAGGGTACACAATCGAGGGTAATTTTTACAATCGTTGATCATCTAGTACCTTTGTTTTAATACATGTTTTAATTTGATGGGATTTTATTCCAGTATTTTGGTGCAGGATAAGTAATGATGCAGTTTTATGTTGTGAAATCTTAAAATTACTTACATTTGTGGTACTATGGCTGCAGCTATGTGGTTTTAAAATATGTCGTAAGTAGAACGGCTCAGCTGTTTTTAAGATTTTATAAATAGATGTAAAAATACGATTCTTCCTCTGATTTTCCACATCTAAAATTAAATGTTGATTGAAAATGGGTGTAATATGATTTCTATATAGTATATCATTAGTTAACCGTAATTAAAGAGTGAAGGTATTCAATTAAAAAAATAATTGAAAATTAAAAAGCTCTGGTATACCACCATTTCGAATTAAAAAAAAAGATAACTTTTGCAGTTGTATTGGAATCTCGCAAACATTTCGCCAAGACCATCTCACTTAGTATTTAATCATCTATGGATCACAGCAACAACTCTAGTTTAGCAGTTTCCGAGACACTTAACTCTCTTATAGAGGTTGGCAGTTATATGAAAGAAACTTTCAAAGCTTTAACTAACTAACATTTAAAGAACGGAACCCCAGGAAAACATCGACAAAATCTGCGATTATAATGGAGTCATGCTATACATGCAGTTTTAACTTTAAGATTTTGCCGTTCAGTTAATCGGGCAGAGAAATACAATTTTTGAGGAAGTAAACTTCAAAGACGGTATCGCATCGTTATTTGAACTTACTTTGGGGAACGGGATTATGATGCAACGAGTCATAAATCCAATTATTTCCAAACCGCCGGCCCAAAATAAATGATATGTTCCTTTCTGTCACATGATCCCTTTTGTTGTTTGCGACAACAAAAGAAAAATCTGTTCTTTGGTTTTCGAATTGTTTACTTAATACATACGTGCTCCTTTTCGCCGCAAGCAAATATTGACTTATAGCTTTTTCTCCGTTGTTTGTGCTTTTAGTTATCTACATGTTACCCGGTCTCAAACTGCCTCTATATAAATATAACCATCCATCAGCAAAACATATTAAGTGAAATGAATTACAAAAGTTATATCTCGTCTCGTTTGTGTACAAATAATACATTAGATAATACAAGGGAAATGGAAGGGCAAACACATTGCAAGATTTTAGAAATTTTGTAAGTGTTATGATATAGTGAGTTAAAAAAATCAATGACAAATACTCCTATTTTTTCAACCATGCTTTAGATTGAATTTCAAATTTAACCAGCGTTAAATTAAATACAATACAATACAATAAAATACATATATCTTCATGCGATTTACTTGTAAGCCATTCATGTGACCTTTTTTTTTTGTTTCGCTATTTCTGCATTTTTTATCTTTAATTTATTTTTGTTCTATTATGTACATATTAATATTGATTTAAATTATTCTGTGTACATAATAATACAACAACTACGATACTGGTGTTTCCAAAAAAGTAAAAAAGTGATTTGAGAAAGTTCATGACATTTGGCACACACTAAATTTTATTTCTTGAATTTTTTCCTCCGGAAAATGTTTACCGGACGAAAAAAGTTGGAGAAATCAATTTTGTTCTGAAGCAAACGATAATTCCAAAAACAATTTTTATATGCTCACACATAACCTTGTGCGAATGGCACTTATAAAACATTAAAAAATATTGTATACAGAAAAATGTTTGTTGATACGTAGTCAATTTTTAAAAAGTTTAACTTCCTGTGATGTTAAGAATTTTAGGAATTAGAATTATTGAAAATTTCCTTTTAAAAATAAACTGTATGCATCTAGACAGAGAGCAAACAAGCAGTTCTGGTACTTCATAGAGCACGTGCTATGTGGGAACTAGAAGTAGAATGTTAGGGCATGCTTGGCGAATCGCATCCATCTCTTACGATAATCAGCAAGACAACTCTGGGAACTCTCATTTAGACTCTCATCTAGACTTGATTTAAAGCAGAGTACTCTGTACAGGAAGAAGAACACTTACAGATACAAATAGATGAGTATTTCATAGTACCATATTTTAACTATTTGCTCTAAAATCAAATTTCTTGTTACCTAATTGTTTATCAACGTATATACTGTCACGGGACGTCATTATGGAATATTTTCACCTATAAAGCTAAAGTATTTTTTTTAGTTTCTTGCAGAACGAATTTTATTGTCAGGATATTATTAGATATAATTATTTTTTCCCAAAAAACACTTTTATTTTATCTGGTTTTTGGGTTTTCATATAATTATTGAAAATAAAAATACTTTCAACTAGGATCTAGGATATCAGGGAAGGGTGGTTTTGGCTGTATTCGTGGACTGAACTAACCAAAAAAAGCCTTCGATGTTGTCGATAATAGTTTGCTTGCCGATAAGATTGAACAAATGGGAGTTACAGGGATTATGTCAAACCTAATTAGAACATACTTAACAAATCGCAGACAATACGTAACTCTGGAAGATTGCAGCAGCAGAGTCATGATTAACAATTGTGGGGTCCCTCAGGGTTCCGTACTTGGGATCCTCTTGTAAAAGTTGTACGTCTTGAGTCTGGGCTTGGCTGGATTTGAAGCTCACTATTAAACATTTGCAATTGATAAGGTCTTAATTTATACATAAAAAAATATCAGAAGTATTGGCAAATACATAACTGAAGGAAAGAGTTAAAAAATAAAATATTTAGGGCTTATGCGTGACAAGCAGCTAAATTCGAATTCTCACATCAGTCATATAAAGAACAAAATAGTTCATCTAGTTGCAGCGTTATACAGATGTAACTATTTTTTAAGTAAAATTTCAAGATATAACATTTATAATGCGTGTTTCTTGTCGGTTATAAGATATCTTATTGCAGTCTGGCGTACACGTAATAGAACAAACTTATAAAAATAAAAATAATACAAAATAAAATCCTTAAAATTCTATTTAATTTAAATTACAAAATTCACACTGAACTTCAGATTAATCGAATTGAAATTGTATTAAAATTTGCACAATCTAAAGTTATCTTTAAAATAATACAGAACAAAACTACGAGCCCTAACAACTAATTGTTCGGACGATGTACGAAATAATAAGAAAACATATTTATACTTATTTTAAATTAATTTTTTTTGCCTTTTCGATTGAAAAATGAAATCATGCCCTTATTTTTATGCCAAAAAGTGCTATTGTAATGAATTATTTTTTTATTTCACATAAATTATCAAAAACATACCGAATTTGCCGACAAATAAATATTCGGACACATTTAAATCTTTTCCTTTAAATCGAACATTAATAAGAAGTAACATCACATTTCGCGGCAATAACAGCTTTTATGCGTTTTGGCATGGAATCTACCAAAGTCTTGCAATATTCGGGGGTGAAGGTGTTCCAAATTTCAGTGATTTTTGCCTTTAATGCTGGAACTGTACGCTGAGGATTGTTACGCAAAGTCTTTTTCATCCGATGCCATTAAGTTTCAATAATATTCAAGTCGGGGCTACTTGATGACCACGATAAAACTTTTGTATTATGGTCCCCAAACCACTTTTTTGTTGTTTTCGCAGTATGGCAGGACGTCTTGTTTAAATATAAAATTTTCACTTCCAAAGGTGCGTTCTATTGATGGAATCAAATTTCTTGATAAAATTTGTTGGTATTTTTCTGCATTTACAGTACCATCAATGAACTCGTAGCTGCCAACCCTTTTACCACTCATGTACTCCCATATCATAACACCCTGGGGAAATTTTACCATGCGCTTTAGACAATCTTTGTGAAATCTTCTGATTTTGTACGAATCATCCTTTTTCGAAAATCGCCTACACACACATCAAATTTTGATTCGTCGCTGAAGATAACGTTACTCCACGTTTCCGTTGTCCAGGATATTTTAGATTTTGCCCAATCCAAACGTTTTTTCTTCTGAATAGACGTTAATAATGGTTTTTCTTTTGCCTTTAACAAAAGTAGATCATAGAATATGAATAATTTTTATATTGAAACAGGAAAAATTGTAAACTTACCTTATAAAAACTCAAACCAGACTTATGCATCCTTTGTCTACAACATTCCCTGGATTCATTTAAGTTTGCCTCGTGATTCCATTGGGCTTGAATTTGTGTGCTAGTTTTACAAATCTTGACCAGAATACGACGATCTCTTTCAGTGATTTTACAGGGTCGGCCTGAACTTTTACCACGAACGCTAACATTAGTTGTCTCTACATACTTTTTTATAATATCCCCGACTGTTGATTTTGCAATACTCAAGTCATTTGAAATTTTTTGCATTGATTTACCTCTGCAGTACTGAGATATGATAATTTCTCGCACTTTTGTGTTTGTTGCAACACCACGCGTCATTTTCTTATCAACTATTATACAAACTTAAAAGATGCAACCCGAACTGACATCTCATTTATCTAAGCACACTACATTTTACTATCAATGTATGGGGAGCATTGTTTTCTTGGTCAATAAACATTCGCGTACGAATATTTATTTGTCAGCAAATTTGGTATGTGTCCGTTATTTTGCTATGTAATTCATGCGAAATAAAAAATAATTCATTACGATAGCACTTTCTGTTGCCTTAATTTATGTCTAGATATTATATTAGTGTATTACCATATAATTATTGTATGTATGTGTAGTGTCAGACTGAATAAAGGATTATTAAAAAAAGAAGCACAACGTTGTTAGGAAATAACGACGATTTGGCATTTGGCGATACAACTTTACAGTTGACTGCACTTTGATAGCTCAAACTGCTATATAAACCCAATGGTCTTCGAAAATTGTTTAGTTTACACTTGAACATTTGAAAAAGAACAGTAACCTATGTCGTCTGCCTTAAGGTTTCCTCAACGAATGAAGACATTAGAATGTGACATCGTTAATTATTTGAGAAATTCATCACGGCCCTTAAGGTCTCAGGAACGACTATAAATACAGCCCTGGAACATTGTCTCCCACATTCAGAGGAATTTTAAAACGTTTAAAATATTCAAATATTTATGCATTGAAAAAGTTTATGCAAAAACATCTTCTTAGATCATGTCTTTTTCGTTGCGAAGAAATGCTACCATGTAAAATTAGTCGGCGAAATATCTGAATTTCCGAGACATCGGGTTTAATTGAAAATGACACATATTCAACGTTCCGCAAAATTCACAAACCGAAACGGAGATTAATAAGTTCGACTGGGGTTTCATCACCTTCATATCACCCTCCTTGCCGGGTATTATTTGTCTACGGCAAGAACCCGAATTAGGCCGCAGACTTAAAATAATCCCATGCCAACAGATTTCTCGTTAGTTCCCTTACGCACAACTATGGGTTCATTAATGTGTTGTGAATACCCCTAATTATGTTACTGACGACTTTTCTGTCGATATTAGTTTCTGCAAGTTAAATTTTGATCTGTTTTGAGCGTATAAACTCGTCCCCTGGGATGAGAAAGCAGGAGAGAACAGGAAATTTTGTCAAAATAAATAAGAACTAAAAGTTCAGATTTTCACTAAATTATATATTATGACATGACAATTGTTTCGACAACACCGTGTCTTTATCAAATGTCACATTGTCACGGTGTTGTCGAAACAATTGTCATGTCAAAATATATAATTTCGTGAAAATATGAACTTTTACTTCTTATTTATTTTGATAAATGGATTTTCATCAAGTAAAAACCACCTCAGTTCAATTTAAGGAAATTTTGTGTCTTTTTCAGTATATACAGTGTACCTTAATTGAAGGTGAATATTTAAGGGGACAATTTTTCGCTTCATTTCAATTATTATTATTATTATTAAGTTAATGGAGAAACTAATTATAATCCTAGACATTGTTAGAAAGGAGAAAAATAAGTCACTCCCTTTAAAACAAATTTTGGAATATTTCATTAAAAAATGAACGCATCTATTAAGATTTTTTCAAAGGCGTGTTTAATTAAAAATTGATGAATTTTATTAATTTTTATTTCCAAGATGTTTGCTATAATTTCTGATACCCACATAACCCGAGGTTGTTTGTCCATTGCGAAATACCTAATGATCATTACGACTCACCTTTGATTTATTGCCCCTTTAATCAGACCAGTTTCAGTTGTTAGTATTTCAGGATCAAAAATTGTCGTTGTTTTCGATTGATTTTTTTGGCTGCTCTCGAGGCTGAAACAATTGAATTCACATACGTGAAACGGAGCGGGGTATTAGATATAAGACATTAAAACGTAACGAAAATTTATAAAATAATAATAAGAAGAATATATTTGGCCAACAATTAAAAGTAATAAATATTTTATTAAAAAGTCAATTATTACTAGAAATTTATTGGTATGGTATGTCTCTGCAATAAAATACCTGACTAGTCTATATAGGCTCTGTGCGGGGGGGCGTGGTCAAGGAAAAATTGGATGCCAGCGATCCTCGTGAGCGTCAGTCGAATCTTTGCACTCCAAATTTTCGTACACTCTAATGAGTAGTGTGATTAAAAGTGAAAATATAAATAATTTTAAACGGTTTTTAATTATAAATAAAAAATGGTTAGAACGAGGCGATCAGGAAATACTTGTTGTGTTCCTGGCTGCTGTGTGAATGAAGACTTAAACAACAAAAAAATTTATAAATTCCCCACGCAAGGTTATAACCTCGAAAAGAGAGTAAAGTGGGTTAAAGCTGTGAAAAGAATGAAGTAAGACAATGATTATCCTAATAACTGATTCAGAATTTATTGTTATAAATTTGTAAAAATAATTATTCAATTTTCTGTAGTCGTGACGGAAGCTCTTGGGAACCTAGTTTAAGATCATGTATTTGCAGTCAACATTTTGTAGGAGGTAAAAAGTCGGAGCATCCTAATAGCCCTGCATATCTCCCAACAATATTTCCTGAAAAATATTTCGGAAAACCAAAAATAAATAAATCAGAGCAAGTACAAGCACAAAGCAGGTAATTTTTCTATTTATTAAACCTTGATTTATAAGCGTGGGTATGTTTTGCCCCGGCCATGTAATTAACATTAAAAAAAGAAAAAAAATCGCAAAATTTTTTTTCCACGAAAAACTATATTTTTTGCTTTACATTTGGCGTTTAGTTGGTTGTAAAATTTTTCATTTGTCCTTAATGTAATATTTATTGAGTAAACCACGTACATTTCAAGAAGTTTCTCTATTGGTTTCGTAAAATTATAATCGATATATCGGATTGACAATTAGTAACGTTAACAGTAATTTTGTACATAATTTTTGGACCGAGATCAGTAAATACAAAACGGCTGGACGTAAAAGACCCACGTTTGTGCAGAGGATTATATGAAAAATTAATTGAATCGTAGATGTTCATTTTACTAAAAAATATAGGATTTCTCGATTACAGATTCGCGAGAGCAATGCGGAGAAGTCAAAATTCAAATGGTTCCGAAATGGACAACACTAAGCTTGTTAATATAAGAACATGTAACGATGATCTCAACGACAATAAGGATACCGATAACCTGAATGATCATATGGATATACAGCAATGTAGTGAAGTTATTATTGACTCACTGCAACCGCGGTTTAAAGATGTTGCTGTACAAATTGATTTTCATGAAGAAATGAATTCAACCTTCGTAAATAATATAATATATAATATAATAAATATGGTTCTTTTTTAATTGGACTTTTCCCGTAGCTACAGTTTCAATATAGCCGACATTAAATTTTTTCGTTTCTTTATCCCATATTGGTTTCGATTTACATGATATTGGACATTTTATTTCGACTATTTTAGTTACCATGCCGTCACTGACTACTATTCCATCTACTGAGACTCCTAACCAGGCCTGTTTGGGAGACACAAATAATCCAATTTGAAATATGTGAACATCATGCAGTAATTTGTAATTTTCGCGAGCTTTTACCTCATTTTGAATTCCATAATTTAAACTTTTCGGATGCAGAAAATCCTGTAGTAAAGATTCAGCTGAAGTGCGAGTTATTGTTTTTATCTTATGAGCTTTTGCGCTGGCCGTTATGCGTACACGTCTTGCTTCAAACCATTTTACCGTCTCGCTTTGTTGTGTGGTTTGTAAACACAATGTGAAAACTTCTTCACTGTCTAATAGTATCCGGTCTCTGTAAAACTGTGCTATCTCAGATGACAGAGCCAACTTGTCTTTTCCTATGGTGATACACTGACCAGCACTCTTTAAAAGACAAGCAATCACCTTTTTCGTACACTCTGATATTAGTTCTACCTGTCGTTCTTCGAAACATATATTCATGACCACCGTACATACTTGTTCTTCCTCACTTATATGATCGACTTTTAACCTTTTTTGAATTGGGCATTCGATATCGTCAAAGTCTTCCAAAGTCAAGTGCAGTGGCTGAGGAGGATTTTTAAGCACTTTTTGAGGAAAAAGATCATTTACCGTAGCTCCTCGAGAATATTTTTCTTTTGCTAAATGATTAATTGATGGAAATCCCCACTCTTGCTGAACACTCGTTTTAGACACACTCCGGTCATTGTTTATTTGGTGGATAAATGCCGCAATATGTTTGTATTCGCCAGTTTCTTTGGCAATGCAAGTACATTGATCATGTACCACCTCCCTTTTACTATTCAGCTAAAAAAATTAAAGAATCAAGTAAAAAAGCCACTTTTAAAGTTTTTTTTTTTCTGTAATCTGTAAATTATATGGTGTTTCAGTGACGGACGTTTGCCGAATGCATATAGCAATTAACTTATTGTTAATATTGCCACCAACGTATTCTTCAATGTGTTTAATATGACAAAAAGCCATTTTTTTCCTTTTTCTAGCGTACCTGCAGTGAAAATTATTGAATGGGAGATATTTTCAAACCCGGTCTGCAATATTACCGATGCCATATTTTCAGGTTATGCTGTCAATAAAAAAACTATTATTATTTGTTTGTTACACGTTTTAATTACAGAAAAAAAATTTTGTTAATATATAATTTTCACGTACCTTTCCTTTAAATCACTTTATACTACTTATCCATCTCAAAATTTATTGTTAATTGTTTTATTTATAAGTTAACACGTAAAGACAATGATAAAATTGGAGTGCTGTAATTCCTTCTTTTCCGTGGGCGGCGCTACTAGGCCTCATACACGGAGCGAATTGCAGGACGGAACGGAGCGTCAGTGCGTCCACTTTTAAGTTGATTTAAAAATAAAAACGTTTAATATTCCATTATGTTTATTTGGGTAAAATAAAATCACATTAACACTAATAGAAAGTACGATAACACAAAGAGGAAAATAGGAACAATCTGGTTTTCATAAACAATAATTCACACAATCTTTTATAATATTCGCGGTTTTGTAATTAAGAAGGTTTCTTTTAAATTTTCTTGTCTTCTACTTTTTAAACATTCATACACATTTTTAACAATTTGTTTTGCATCTAATTACAAATTATTTTGACTTGCCATAACGAAAAAATTAGTGATATAATCGTAAGACGCTTTTTAGAAGCGCCAGGTAAAACGGTTTATTCAAGCACTGCCAGTGATATCAGCCGACACGTGGTCGATATCTACCTGACTTGTCTCTGTCTTGTCCCTAACCTCTTAAAAAAATTATTGGTTACTGGGTCGACCCAGTAACGATAGGTCTTCAGGTCATAATTATTTTTTGGGTGAGGGTGCATCAAAAACGCAAACGATATACTTTGACACACACTGGCATTGGAAGGGAACATATATTTGGTGAGCAAGCGAGCGAGACAATTAAAACCAAACTTGATGATATCACAAACTTCAAGAAAACTTTAAAACAAATTAATAATTCTTAGAGAGGGCATATTGATATCGAAGTTTTGATTTATGAAATATTCGACACCTAGAGTTAGTTCAGAGTACATTCAAAATTCACCTCAATATCACCGTTATAATCATGAGCGCAACTGTCGGTGAAAATTTATCTGCAGATATTTCGAGAACTTCCGAGGAGAGGGTTTTTAGAAAAAATAGGTCCGGTATATTTCGATTAAAACAAAAGTGTTGTATAAAACTTATCATGACCCACGCCGTCCATTTTCCATATTTTCATTGAATCGAAGGACCATTAGACTACTTAGAATATCATCTCCAATAATAAAAGACTGCGATAAAAAATGTTTGCGAGATATCATCCGTTTGTTGTTGAATTCTCATTAAAATCTGACAGACGTTTCGTCCTGATCTCACTTGGCTTTTCCAGAGCTAATTTTAAAAAACTATCGGAGTGTGATGTAGCTTTGTGCTGAGCGTCATCTATGTTATTTAGCTCTCTGTATTTCTCCATCTCTATTCGAACAAAAGTTAGAAATAATAGTAAAATTAAAAAATCTTAGAAAGCGTGGTAGCTGCGGGCACAGAAACTAATTTTGCACAACCGCGGCTCTCCTCTCACACGTCGGCTGTATCGGCAACAATTTTTTCCTTTCACATAGTGGTTAACGCAACCAAGTGTGGTGGTATAGGCACATTATGCACTTACAGCAATTCTTTTTTTTTTGGTCATTTACGTCGGAAAATAGTACGAGTATCCATATACGTTTGCAATTTTTATAAATTAAAATCAGTCCGGGTAAGATATAACTTGGGTCGTAGTCTCTGGTATTGAAAAGAATCCATTTAAACCGAATGGACCATCGCCTAAAAAAATGTTTTGCATAATGTACTTTTATTACGACCATTATTTTTTCAGTACGATTTTGCAAAACGTGTGACTTTACAAAAATCTAAATATCATGGCTAAAATTAATATCCTTATCGCGAACATCCGATTGCTGTCAAGCCCGTGACTAAAATACGTTGAACTTGACTTGCGACTCCAGGCAACGAAGCTGACGTCTTAAAGTGACAAAATCTTACGCTTTTTAGAGTTGGGAGTAGAAAACGAAAGTAGATTTTAATGAACCTGTTAACATTGATACGGATTTGTAAATTTTATTTTAAAAAATCTAACGGGACAGTCTTTCTTATTCTCTGATGTTAAGAGAATCTATTTAAATAAAAAAATAACACCAACCATTCACTATTTTTGGTCCCTTAAATCAGATAATTTCGTTCAAAGGGTACCCATATTGTGGAATTTTTATTTTAAAAAAATTGGACCTGGCAAAATATCCTCCGAAGTTGGAATAATCGATTTAAATCGAAAGAACCCAAGCCCTAAATCTTTTTTAGTTACTTTTAGTTAAACGTCAAAATAATTTTGGTTGGTATTGGAAAAAACTTACTAACACTTGAGACGTTTTATCTGATATTAGAAACTCTAATTTTAGTCACCTAATTGTAATTGCAATTCGAAGTAATAATTTTCGTGATATTTTGTGATTTTTATTACAAATATGGCACTGGGTGTAATAAACCAACATTGGTATACTAATACAACCCTCACTAATAACTGAAATTTACCTCCTTTTAATCTGAATATTTTAATAAATTAATTTTTGTATTTATCAGTTTTTAATGTAAAGATATACCTTCAATTAGGTAGGTAATATAAAATCCAAGCATAACCAAGTCATTTTAAGTTTGATTTTGAAAAAGGTTAGGAAACTTCTAATTTTTTTAGTTTTCTTCAAATTCTCCCAGATACTTCGACTCCGTTCACCCCGATTGATTTCCGTTTTTATTCCATCTAAAAATCAACTTGTTTAAATGTAACCGAAACCTTATTAACAGAGCGCAAAGACATAGGAAAAGAATTATATTTCAATTAGAGTGCGTGTTTACGCCATGCCAGTTCGAAAAAGTGGTTGCAACAGCTTGCTTCTAATGTGCCTTATTGGCCTGTATATTCAGAAAACAGATGCATTGAATTGTTTGCGAGATACGTTTACACCCGGCGGTTTACACGACAAAAACAATAATTAACTGAGAAATTCAACTTAATTAATTCTATGAAAAAATGGTTGGGTTGCTCTTCTATTTAATTTTATTCATTCGATTGATATAAAGGCAAGTTTCAGTTTCATTAAGCCTAATAAAAGCAGATTTCTTTCAGTCTTCCGTCATGAAATAAGGAAAAATTTATAGCAAGTACTTATGCTTAGGTTATCACTTGGTTTGAAAATTATCCTCATTATTATGACCATGTGAGGATTTTAATTGTAGGATTTTGATGTTTACATGTAATTGTTTTCCATATAGTAAAACACTTTGGTTTGCTCTTTCTGAGAACTTTTCTCATACCGATTTTCGTGTTTCATCGTTTCGGGTTTAAAATTTTGATAGCGCACATTTACTTTTTTTTTACTCACATTCTTTCTGTAAAGCCTTCGATTTTTCGAATATTCTTTCAATTTTGAAATAATGCTTTCAAGAAAATAGTCTTTTTTGTCCTCCTTTATGTGGATGCCATTTTCCGAATTAATTTGCAATTTCATAAAACTCGTTCATACATAATTTTTTTAATAAAATATTTCAGTCACTCATGTGCAGAACATCTCATTGTAGCATACCGAGTGGTTACAACAAAGTGCTTGTAATGTCTGTTTCTTCTCATATTATTCGGTTATACCGTCTCACGAATTTCTTCTACGTCTGTTTTCCAATATTTTCATAATTCTAGAGAGTTTTGAATATCTGCCTTTGGATCATGTTGTGCCGGGTACTTTTGTTTTATAGCCGTGGTGACACTTTTAGGAGTTAAAGTGATATTGGCATGAAAATTACTTAACAGAGGTCAGAGGGGGAGCCGGGAGTCCAAAGGACAGGCCGACTATGCAAGTCGACCCGGAAGTTAAGTAACCGATGACCAGAAACAAGGCCAATTTCTCAGGGTGTCAGTCGGGAGCGGAATATGCAGTGCAGTGCAGGCAAGTTAGGTTTAAGAGACGGGAGGACAAACTGTCAGCCAACTCAGGTCGAACGGTACCCGCCAACTAAGGTTAGCCAACAAGGATAGTGCCTATATGCTTATTTTGAAACTTTCTTTTTGAAACCGGTTATTCCAATAATATGCAAAATACAACAAGTAATAATATCTCTTGACAGTCTCTGCTTTGGCCTCTAGATAAATGTTACATGCATATAGTTTACCTAATCAGAACCTCAAGCTATCAGGGCGTATTTTTATTTTTATATTATATTTAAATGTAACTATTTTTTTAAGACTATATAATTTCAAGAGGTAATTGATTATATTTTGATTGATAGCCTCAATGTACTTGAACATTAGTAATGCTAGGTATTGAAATATTGAACATAAAATATCTTGTGATCTTGTCTCGTATTCATGAGTTTCATATCGGAAACTGAGATGAGAGTTAGATTTTTGTAGATCATTTACAATTTAATAAATTAATTTACATTGCTCCAAAAATAGTAAACTTGCATGTTGGTATTAGTGTAAGATAACTATTACATACGGAAATTGGGAGAGTAACTGGTTTGAATGGATCGATTGAAATTGAAATTTAAAATTGATATTCCCAAGTTAGAGTTTCATGTATGATAAGACCATATCTAATCCGAAAAAACAATACTTTTTCTAAACTATTAATACATATTTTTATGAGTCTAAGTGATATATTTTTATTTTTCTGTCGAAATACTGCATATTTTGTTTTGCTTGCGTTAATTTTTGATTTATTCTGGTACAATTAGCTTAGGTAACGTTCCAGGTCATTTTTACCATACTCTCTAATGGGCTTTCGCCTTTGGCTCTTTAAACTAATACTGTGTTATCAAAAAAAGGAAAATGCCTGGCTTCGAAGTTTGCATGTCTTAGGACGTAAAGTGAATATCGCAGTGGGACGAGAACTGAAATTGAGGTACTCCGAGGATGTTGAAGATTAAGTCAATTTTACTGTCCTGTATCTTTGCATTCAATTGTGTGTCAGACAATTACAATTGCATTTTTATGAAATCCCAAATTAAAAGGCACTAAGACAATTTATTTTCTTTCTAGCGACTTAGATATAAAATTAGTAGTAGTAGGATCCACCGTTTTTTGTAACACCATACTAAAATTAATCAAAATTAATCAAATGGCATATTATCTTCTATATTATTGTCCTAATTCTCAGAGCCAAAAGTCTGTCAAAACGGAAATCATAATAATATGTGTATAATTGGTTTCATCAGTTTTTAGTAGGCAAACTAATTAGTATATTCACCAACAAATTTACTTCATTCTGTGTTCTCGTCTTCTGGATAAGTAGCATTTTCTGTCGTACCACTCCAGGTCGTAAGCCTCCAGGTGCAATTTCCGGCGTTTCGATTACATGTGAACGTTGGTGTGATTGTTATTGCTCATTAAACGTGAAAAATGAAACAATACACGTTCGTTTTGCGCGGATAATTGATAGAAAATAGATAAAATCAAAAACCTAAATCATTCCCTGGGTAGTTCTAAATTTGTAACATTTAACAGGGGACGACATTCGATTAAATTTTATCCGCTCGAATTAAATTACTCAATAAAAATTTTTAATTGTTTTTTTACACTCTGCAAACATTTCTGGCATTTCAGTTTCAGATGGAAACATTTTTACGGTTCATAAATTTTAGAAGCAAATTTATTGACTGAGGGCACAACATTAAAACTACCCCGCTATTTGGATTTGAATACGCTTTCCAGCATTTAATTGTCGCGGTTGCTGCGCTGTCAATAAAAAAAGACGTTACACGTACTTCCACGCTCTTACAATTTACCTTTGTTTATATTTATTTTCGTCTGTTACAGATATTTGGCGACAGATATGCTCACGTGCGTGAGTTTTTCTTGCTTACAAATTTATAAGAAAAAGTATCTTCGAAGAGTAACTTAGCTCAAACTTGAATAAATATTGTTAACAAAAACTCCAATAATTTTCTTTTATTAGATATGTGAGCATTTTTTAAAAAATGTCAAACGTACAAATTATTGTTGTGTATTGTTGTAAATTTCAGGTTAATAACGCGATATATAAATGCGAGCTATTGGTATGCTGCAAGGTGCTATGACAGGGGGCCACAGCAGAGGCTTTCAACGGCTCAAAAAGTACAATTTGTCGCTTATGGGTACGATATCAAGATACAGGGGCCCATAACTAATTCATGACAAATTCATCCAGATGGAAGCTTTGAAAAACAGATCCATCAGGGCAAACTAAATAAGAATGGAACTCAAAAAGTCCAGAATTCATCCGTTCGTTGTTTGATCCTAGAGTAGAATCGGTTGCCTGACATTTCGCCAGAATTTCATCTAACATCTTCAGATGCTGCGCGTCTATATCACTTGTATGTGTGCGCAATTAAAGTTTACTGAAGTAAACCAACAGCAAATAACCAACGCAAATTAATTTTTATATATTTTTGTTTCTGGTGACTTCTTTTATGGTGAACATGAAGTCAGATAACCATATAGGTCTAATCAAATACGTGCGGTGTTGATGTATTGGTTGCATTTACACGCACTGAGAATAATACGAATTATCATGTTTTGGTCTCGATGTTAAATATTTTATGCATTTTAACAATGCTGCTTCATGACCTTAACGACCCTAGATGTTATTAAATATTAAAGCAGCACCAAATTAATAAACCACGAGGTAAATAGTAGCATTCAGTTATTTCGTGCCACACAATTACGGTGCGGCAAAAGACTCTGTGTAAAAATTCTGAAAACTATTTTAATTAAACTGAGAATTCAATTATTAAATCCACAATAAAGAACTCGCGGTTTGGAGAACCGAAACTGCTGTAATTAAGGGTACAATTGAAAGTTTCTTAATGATACTCCAACTGAAGGATGGATTTCCTATTCATATAGCGTTTTTCGGTTTAAATTAAAATTTATGAGCTCTTATTTCGGGTGTCGCTAAACTTGACGACGATAATGCATTGGACTAAGTGAATGAAGAGTTTTAAACATTTGTTAAAAAATGTCAGAATTTTAAATTTGATTTTCTATGAATATAATAGGAGATTTCAATGTATTCTTATGTGGTAAAACTATTCAATATATCAAGATGCCCACTTTAGGATTATATATATATATATATATATATATATATATATATATATATATATATATATATATATATATATATATATATATATATATATATATATATATATATATATATATATATATATATATATATATATATATATATATATATATATATATATATATATATATATATATATATATATATATATATATATATATATATATATATATATATATATATATATATATATATATATATATATATATATATATATATATATATATATATATATATATATATATATATATATATATATATATGATGACACTATATTCCGGGATATCATCCGTTCGCTCGTTGAACTCCGACTGGAATCCTGCATCCGACTGGAATCCTGCAAATCCTGCATCCGACTGGAATCCTGCAGACGTTTCGCCAAAATCTGACTTGGCATCTTCAATGCTCGCGCTCCGAAAACACTTCGAACACCCGTATATATATATATATATATATATATATATATATATATATATATATATATATATATATATATATATATATATATACTACATTAATTCTTTTTTCAACTAGAATTTTTGCTTTGAGTTTAGTGAAGAGATATGTTTTTTGTAAATTATAACTTTTGCGTCCTATTTGAATTTTGTATTCTTTGAAAATGGTTTAGAGTTTTTCTGATACTCCAGGCATATATGATAGCGATATATATTTTCTTTGAGGATTTTGATGTTTGTTTTTGTTTACGTTATTATAAAATTTGTTGGTACGTTTACTAAATATATTATTAATTAAGTTCTTGGCATAATTATTTTTTAGAAGTGCGCGTTTTGCTTTTTCAATTGCGTCTGGTCTATATTATGGATCGGATAACATTATTGCTCTGTCTGCGAGACCTATCATGACGGATTTTTTTTGGGCTAGGGGATGATTACATTTAAAATTTAGACAACGTGATGATTTTTTTTCTTAGTGTACCAACTTGTCCTTATTTCATTTTGTATATTTGAACACTGGGAGCGCGAGTATTGAAGATCTTGGCAAAACATCTGCAGGATTCCAGCCGGAGTTCAACAAACGAACGGATGATATCCCGGAATATATTGTCATCACATTTTTCCATCCGTGAATCAATACGTGGAAAAAAATATATCGTGTACGTACGTGTTTCGAAGTGTTTTCGGAGCGCGAGCATTGAGGATGCCAAGTGAGATCTTGGCGAAATGTCTGCAGGATTCCAGGTCATCCGTTTGTTTGTTGAACTCCGACTGGAATCCTGCAGACGTTTCACCAAGATATCACTTGGCATCTTCAATGCTCGCGCTCCGAGTGTTCGAAGTGTTTTCAGATGATATTCCGAAATATATTGTCATCATATTTTTCCATCCGTGAATCAATACGTGAATATATAAATATATATATATATATATATATATATATATATATATATATATATATATATATATATATATATATATATATATATATATATATATATATATATATATATATATATATATATATATATATATATTTACAATGAGGAGTATTAATAATAGAAGTAAATGAACTAATTAAAAGACTTAAAAGAAATTTGACCTAAGAGATCAGAATTTTTGGAAGGAAACCCCTCTCTCTTGCCGAAATTACATAAAAACTTAAAAATTTTATTAAAAGATTAAAAGAACTTGAATGTCTAGAAATAACTTTTTTTTAATATTTAAATTGAGACCAAAAAAATAGGTATTTGTCAAAAACTCGTTCATTTTTAAAAATTATGATTAATTCAGGCAAAATCTTACCCTCAAAGGTCCTTGACTGGAACCGTTTTCTGACGTTGATGATTATATTTTTTCCAGAGTTCTTTCTTTGTTTAGACAAGATTTTCATCAACATCTGTGAAATGCATTCTTGTAGGCATGGTCTATTGAATAGATAGAGTTATTTAAGGACTTGTTTGCACAATTAGTATTGTTAAATTCAATACCAATCTTGTTGATACCCGTCTTTGTGATGCTTACTATACCCTGCACTTTATTTTGATGAAACTGCTTTCCCATATTCATGGTTTTGAAACAATCGAAAACAGGCATCAGTGTTTTCCTTTTGGAAAAAACGTTTTTGTTATTCACGTAGAATATGGCTCAATAATACGTAATAGATAGTAGTAGAATGAGTAACAATACCCGGAAATCTTAAATAATTTATATCGTTTGAAATCAGTTCCAATAAACTCTGAAGTTTATTTTCCGGAATCCGACGGAAATTATTTTTTGGTTAACTTCGGCTTTATTTTAACCCCGAAATGTAATTAAGATTCATTGCCAAAGGTTTTCGGCAAGTCGACTGGCTGCGGCTGTTGCCGCGAAAACTGAAAATTCCCGTTCCGTGATTAATGAGTCCGACCGGCTAATTGGTACATATGATACGAAAAAATGAGTTATTGCGTTTTTATTTTGCTGCGACTCAACCTTTTTTGCCACCGGTGCGCTGTTAAATTCAGTTTAAAATCGATTTCGCACAACGGAACCGAACCTAACTCTGTCCTAACCGTCGCCGTTGTCATTTTGATTACAGAAAATTCTGAAACTGAATCTTATCCCATAATAATTGTATTAAGGTTAGATGTTTTTTATTATGTACACAGGGTGATCAATTTTTATGCCTGTTAAGCAAAGCTCGGCAGCACCGTGATTTTTTATTAAATTTTAGATTTTATTGCATGAAAAATATTAAATTATTAAAAATAATAAATAACGCAGTGTAATTATGTTTTTAGTTGATCAGCGGGTTAATATATTCTTTAAAAATACTGCTGCAAATGCTTTTCGTTGTACATAGGAAAAGTTTTATTGTTCTTAGTCCTACTGAAAACAACTACCATCCATCGAACACGCATTTTTGAATTTTTTATGCTGTGACGTATTATGCACTAACTTTAAAGTTAAGTAAAAATACACAGTCAATATGGTGTCCTGTTTTGATGGAGGCGCAATTTTCGAAATTTTAAATTAATAATAAGTTTTGCAATAGATATAGGATAACAATTTGATGATTTGAAACTAGTGTGAAAATATTTGGACCAGTAGCCACAGTCACCAACAACAAAGAAATTTTAAATATTAAAATATTAAATTACTAATCCATTAGTCTCGAAGGATATTGAAAATTAAATAAATATATATAATATCTCACTTGGCATTTTCAATATATATATATATATATATATATATATATATATATATATATATATATATATATATATATATATATATATATATATATATATATATATATATATATATATATATATCGCACACTTCGAAGTGTTTTCGGAGCGCGAGCATTGAAGATGCCAAGTGAGATTTTGGCGAAACGTCTGCAGGATTCCAGTCGGATGCAGGATTTGCAGGATTCCAGTCGGATGCAGGATTCCAGTCGGAGTTCAACGAGCGAACGGATGATATCCCGGAGTATAGTGTCATCACATTTTTCCATCCGTGAATCAATACGTGAGAATATATATATATATATATATATATATATATATATATATATATATATATATATATATATATATATATATATATATATATTTTTTTTCACGTATTGATTCACGGATGGAAAAATGTGATGACACTATATTCCGGAATATCATCCGTTCGCTTGTTGAACTCCGACTGGAATCCTGCAGACGTTTCGCCAAAATCTCACTTGGCATCTTCAATGCTCGCGCTCCGAAAACACTTCGAACACTGGCACTGACAGGATTCCAGTCGGAGTTCAACAAGCGAACGGATAATATCCCGGAATATAGTGTCACATATATATATATATATATATATATATATATATATATATATATATATATATATATATATATATATATATATATATATATATATATATATATATATATATATATATATATATATATATATATATATCTGCCGGAACTGTGGAGGATTCTGTTTGTGGGCCCTTGAATATCAAAGGGACAAAACTGGACTCAACCCAAGCGTCTACGCTGGGACACCTCTTCCTCGAGATTATAGGACTGCAGCGCTCTGAGTACGGGGTCCACCACAGTATCAAGGAACGAAGAAATAGATCAATATATGCGCTTGACTAAAGCGGCCGATGGATTGGAGAACCTAATTATAAAAGTTCTGTGTATAAAAAACTGCACTAACATGGTTCTCAATAAAATGACTGCTAATATCGGAGTTTATATAAACAGTTTTTAAATAAAACCGCAAAATGCATTTTAAGCTTATATCGTTTTAATCTATTCACAACCAGTGAAATGTCTTTATAGATATTTAAGTTTAAGTTATTACTGAGGTATCGATACTCACAGCCCTATGTGCCGAAAATATCATTTTTGTATCGATAAACGGTATTTTCAATAATTTTAGAATCTCAAGTGTTTGCGAGACAAGGAATTATATTCGCTGTATCGTGCGTTCAATTTATCTTGATAATATTTGAGTTGCCTGTAACTGTTTTGTTTTTAGATATATCAAGGAAGGCAAAAAAATAAAATGCAGGGTTTGTCGACAAGTTTTTTTCGAAGTGACATATAACAAAACACTATCAATTTTCTGACATATATGTCAACATCATATTTTTTTAAATGTATATAATATATGTGTTTAATAAAATATCTTATTCCGATTACAATGATGTAATGTGCTTTATATTTTAGTCCACTCATTTTTGACAAACCGGCAAAAATACAAAATTTTTATATACTTTCAAAGAGTGCCCCGACTGACTGCAACAACAATAATTATTTACAAATTAAAGTAGAACCAAATACTAAAAATGTTAAGACACACTAAAGTAAAAATTTGTATTCTAAATATTGCTGTTTTGTAAATAATTATTGTTGTTGCAGTCAGTCACAGCACTTTTTCAAAGTATAAAAAAGTTCCTATTTTTTAATTTTATTGAGAACCATGTTCGTACAGTTTTTTATATACAGAAGTTTTATAATTAAGTTCTCCAATCCAACGGCCGCGTCAAGCGCATGTATTGATCAATTACTTCATTCCTTGATACTGTGGCGGACCCCGTACTGCTGCAGTCCTATACTCTCCAGGAAGTAGAGTTCATAAGAACCTGGAATAGTTCTTTAGGCTCAATGAACTTATATGTCAGAAAATTAATAGTGTTTTGTTTCATACGTCACTTCGAAGAAACTTGGCTACTAACCCTATATTTTGTTTTTTTTTACCTTGATATCTCTAAAAACAAAAAAGTTACAGTCAATGAAAATGTTATCAAAATAAATTGAACGCACGGTACAAGCGGCGTAATACTGAAACACCTTCAAAAAATTAGAGTTGTTCAATAGAAGCAAATAGTGAATAGTTTCGTATCCGCTGGACACGGGAAGTTACGTAATTTTTATGTATTTTTGTTCGCTGTCTATAGATGATTTAAATCATATATAGTACTCACAACAACCTCTATTAAAAAAATGGCCTAATAAATCTGGAATGCCTCGAATTTTAACGTCATTAGTTTTCCAATGCATAGCAAATAGAGTGCGGAATTTGGTATTTGGTAAATTGACAAACTTAAATAAAAAAAAATCTGATTATTAAAGTGAATTTATTTTGTTTAAGCAGTCGATTTTGTAGAAACTGTTATTTGGTAGTTATGGAATGTTGAAATAATTGATTTCATTTGTAAATGTATATATGTTTTAAAGAAACTTAATCAGACTACTGTAATACTTTTTATAAGACTCCTGGATTCCTCCTGCGTTGGTTTTTGTTGAGTCGAACTTTGCTAACGTTTCAGTTAAGATATAACGAAGCCAACATAATGATTGACGAAACGTTAGCTAATTCGACTCAACAAAAACCGAGGCAGAGGGAATCCAGAAGCTTTATAAAAAATATGCCTATATATGTTTGAAGTAGATGGCTACAAAATAGTTTTTGTTTACCTAATTTTCTACCCTATAAAAAATATATTAATATAAATTAGAAAAAAAGAGGAAAATAACACACAGAAAAACATCAAGGTACTTTAACAAGCGAGCTATATAAGTCATAATTTGCAGCTCGAAAAGATAGGCAGAATAAATCCATAGATCTGGCTTTATTAGATATCCAGACATTGGATCAGATTAGATATTAGAATTTAGGAATTCTCTTTCTCAACATTATTTACATAAGCTCGATAAAAAACGACCAAGGCTTGCATGTTCCAACAATGTGTAAAACTTATGCTTCTATATGCTCGTGCAGTTACATTAAATTCTGCGTGGATAATTTAGTGAATGATGTGGGAATACGCTATTTCTCTATTGAGTGGAACATTATGAAAACAAACGCCGTTTACCACGTTTACGAAAGTCGGACGGAGAATAGGGTGAAACTCCCACATAACTAGCTTCACTTAGTTTTTTTTTAAGTAGTGGATTTTATTTCATTTATTAAATCAACAGTGACAATTTTTTTTCCTAAAAATATGAAGAAAAGACATAGTATTAAAATCTAACACCACTGTCAGATTAAACATCACATATTCACTGTATTGACTTAAATTCCTTTATATAATCAGAAAACTCTAATATAACAAATTTACTTATCGGACTTCTGACCTGCACCGAAAAAGCATTGTTAATTTTGTTGGTTATTGAGATCAAAAGACGACGTACACCTTGTTTCGTTTACTACAAATCGGTGTACCAAACATGAGTATTCTTTTCTCATCACTAACCGTAACTACTAGCATGATGAATCTAATAATTGCGGTTGAACCCTACAGCGAAAACAGAGCCATCAGCTATTCGAATTTCTCAAAAATACCGTTCTTGTCAGTGTCCGAAACAAAATGCAAAACTGGAAATTACGACATAATGAAATTCAAAGCTTGCGATTGAATCTAAACCCATAACTCTCGCGATTGATATCGACATTTCACTAAAACTCGTCCATATTCTAATTTAATAGGCCCGAAACATAGTTGGATTAGTGTTTTGTATCGCATGAAACGTGTTTTACTGAGGCAAATTCCAATTTACATTTGTTAATCTGCGCAAAATGCGGTTGTACCCTTTGTTTTGTTTGAGACTTATGATAATTTATTTCCGATCGATCAGAATAAATAAAATTCATTGAAAAATGTGTCCCATGATTGGACGCGTGTTTTAGTCAACCCGTTAACCTACGTTTAATCGAATTTTAACTCTATTCTAAATTTCCAATTTTCTAAACAAGTGACTCATGTTATTAACATAACCATTAGCACTTGTAGGTTCCTCCCAAATAGTTACTAGTGTATACGGCGGTTCTGCCTATGCTGATATTATAAGAATTTTGGAGAAAACTATTGAGATTAAAAAGCATTTTAGGTTAATTGTTAAAGAATTACATAGAACTTATAACTATAATATGCACGTGTTGGACAAAAATATTTTATGTCTGCAAAGCGAATTAAGTAAACATGTAATAACTATATATATATATATATATATATATATATATATATATATATATATATATATATATATATATATATATATATATATATATATATATATATATATATATATTCGAACACGGGTGTTCGAAGTGTTTTCGGAGCGCGAGCATTGAAGATGCCAAGTTAGATTTTGGCGAAACGTCTGCAGGATTCCAGTCGGATGCAGGATTTGCAGGATTCCAGTCGGATGCAGGATTCCAGTCGGAGTTCAACGAGCGAACGGATGATATCCCGGAGTATAGTGTCATCACATCAATACGTGAGAATATATATATATATATATATTATTATATATATATATATATATATATATATATATATATATATATATGATATTATATATATATATTTATATATATATATATATATATATTTTTTTCACGTATTGATTCACGGATGGAAAAATGTGATGACACTATATTCCGGAATATCATCCGTTCGCTTGTTGAACTCCGACTGGAATCCTGCAGTCGGGTCGACAATTGGCTCAGGGCTGGCATCGTTGGAGAGCGCAACACGCTACACGGAGGAACTGGAAGGTGGAGATTCTTGAGTTAGGTGTTGTGAACGGTATGTGTGGGGAATGTGTGTGTTTGTAGTAGTGTGTAGTAGTGTGTGTGTGTGTGTGTGTGTGTGTGGTGTGTGTGTGTGTAGTGTGTGTGTGTGTGTGTGTGTATGGTGTGATGTGTGTGTGTGTGTGT